>NC_135784.1:221438177-221789427 GCF_051106095.1 Pogona vitticeps | reverse complement strand
AGAGAACTGTGGCAGCTGAACATACCTTTAAAATCTTGTGTAAGGCCTACCTATTTCAAAGAAACAAGTATTTTGATTTTCATAAAATTAATTAATTTAACAATGCAATTGGAATCAATAGCAGTTCCCACTACGTAGATACACTGGCTAATTGTGCTGCGTTACTATGTTATCCCAACCTCACTACCGCTATAAAAATACAAAGCAGTAATCTGTACTAACCTGCAGTCCTATTTTGTCATGCAGCAAGCCATAGATCAAATGTTCAACATTCATTGAGTAACCGAGTGGATAAATGGTGAGCAGTGTGGTTGCTATTGTCTCCACAGTAACTCCCATGTACCTCATGGTACCATCTACAACATCTACCCTCATGTGCATTGGATTGAGTGTCTTTCACTAGTTTTTTTTAAAATCCAGTTTATTCGCTCAGTTTTTCACAGGCAGGTATCCTTCAGAAGTGCTGGAATAAAACTCTGAAAATTCCCCCAGCCAGTCCAATGCATCTTGTAAGACACCAGATTGGTGTACTGGTAGCTTGTGAGGCCTGCCATAAGTCTTAAAGTCAGACTTCTACACTAAAGTATCGAAGCTCAGGACTAAGCTAAGAAATGTCTGATAGAAGGAATACAACTTATTTCTAGAAAGTTAAATTTATTTAGCCTGTTATTTGTTATTTGGAAAGAGAGTGTATAAATTACAAAACCTACGTTCAACAGAAAATGGCAGTTTAGTAAATTGATTTAACATAGCGATGCCCCATGGTTTTGCAATGTTGGTTATGGTTCAGTTGACTCACAGTCGTTCTTGTTCGAGTTTTTTAAAATTATTATTACATATTTATAAGAAACAAGCACACTACCAGGGACAAGAAATGCGTCAAGCCTTTCCGACAATACTTGTAAAAAGTGTGCAGTTTCCTGAAAGGATTATATGAAAAGCATTCTGGTTAACTTGACTAGAACATTACTACCAATGGACTAAACAGAAAGAGAAATTTGCAGACATTGGGAGTGTTGCACTATTAGGAGTTTATGTTTTATGTCTCAATACGGCATCGGTTTTATCATGTGTTTTTATGATTAATCTTAAAAACGTCAATAAGAAGCAATCCTTATTAAGCCAGAGTTTTGGTCTTTTCTTTAGCAAGAATCCAAGCAAAATGGACTTCCATTTGGCAGAATATATCAGTCTAGGCAGCAATGTATTCATGCTCTTAAAGGTAACTATTAGGAGCACGCCATCTACATTTTCTGGTGTTTTTTTTCCAAATCTCAGAATTCCATGAGATATGATCCACAAACAAACACCTGCAATCACCTTTGTTTCAGTCAACTGGACAAGGCTGAGGCCTCCTTCAAGGTCTTCTTCTACGCCTACAAATCCTGCTGCAATGCTTCTTGGAAAGAAGCTGCCCCAATGCTTCCTGGGGGTGGTAGTCTCATTTTTCTTTATGAGGGCACCTCCTGAAGAACCAGGTTGTCTAAAACTTGGCAAGCCACCATGATACATCACTGATAGGTTGTACTGAACTTGGTAGTCATAGACAATTCATGTCTACGAATGCTGGCTTTGTTGCAAATATTCTGGCAAAGAATTCCAAGAATTAATTACAGTCACATTGATTTATTTCATGAAATACCAACATAATCCATGTAGTATAACAAAACTGTTTCATACTGGCTCATGTGATAAAGATGAACAAAGCCTACCCACTGTCCAATTCAAACAGTCCTACAGTAGGAGATCAAAATGATCAAGGCTAAGTAAAAATCTTCATTCAAACTATGCTTGACTGACTAACTTGACTGACTCACTTGACTAACTTGTAGTTCATCTTCCCATCCACACTCTTGATAGGCACCCCAAAAGAAAATTTAAAGTAGTAACCAACACCTTAATGAAGGCGGAAAACTTTATGGCTAGCTTGTATTGCTGCATTTTTCTTTATGAGTGAGAAAAGGGAAATGTCACTTGAGGGTTAATCTCTTCTCACCTCACAAGTGAAGATAAATGCCATCACAGAGAACAGCCATGGCAAACACAACAACCTACTTCCTCACATGAAAAATTCTAGAAATATAGAAGAAATGGAACGTTGTGCTAACTGGGGGGGAAATCCTAAATTATTTCAGTGCCTAGAAAATACTGCCAAATGGTTGCTTATCATCTATGAATAAGCAGTCCTTTCTGTCTATACTATAATGCATCATTCACTTGTATGCCATCTGCTTGCCATCCAGTGAAAAGAATACTTCCCAATCTCTGTGTGACTTAACAGAATAATAGACTATGGGCCCTCTCACTTTGCTCCTCTATCACTTGTATCCTTCCACCCCTCCTCTTTTTAGTGTAAACCACAGAGTGATTAAATTACAGATGACACCAGTGCACCATAGATATCTTTAATTCAGTGTTTGGAAACAGGGACGGTTTGCAAGCCCTGGTTAAAGTGAACTAGTGATAAGTAGTAACCTTGGTATAAACATAGCACTACACTATAGCTAACACTAAAAAAACAAAGATATGAGGAAATGTGGGAATATATAGGCTGCTTCTGATGTATTAACAAAAACCACAAAACGTCATGGCCAAAATCCAATGGTGTACATCCATTAGAACTTGCCACTTCCACCAGAATGTGCAGATCCTCTTCCCATCTACAGTTCATTTTCTCCCTTGCTATGCAATTTGAAAACTAGCTTGGGAGAATCAGAAATCTTCTGGAAGAAGTTCTTGATGCCATGGACAGCTGAAATGCACCTGTTATGACTGGACTAGGACAGTAATCTATGGGTCAGCACAAAAACATAAAAAAAGGTGTTCAGTCACAGACAAGCAGATGCTCCTTTCTGTTGTGTACTGCCTTTTCAAGAGACAAATCTGGAAAGCCTTAATGTGAATGAGTCTGTAGAAGGAGTAGGATAAAACAGAACAAACCTATAGCAGAATGGAAGCAGCAGGTTTTAGCTTTCAGACGGGGCAGAATCTACAAGGAGCAGTTGGGTCTTCTATTACCTCACCAGAGGCCATAGACCTATGCAATTTAATTTATATCCCAGTGGCTGAAATCTTGTTGCTTTGTCTAGCAAGTCACACTTGTGCAGGGCCACTGAATGAGTGGGAATTTAGTGAATCAATTCCTTCATAAATTCAATTGATTTAAATAGGCCTACTCTAGTTGTAGAGGGACATGATGGCACTGTGGGTTAAACTGCAGAAGCCTCTGTGCTGCAAGGTCGGAAGACCAGCAGTCGTAAGATCGAATCCATGCGATGGAGGGAGCTCCCGTCGTTAGTCCCAGCTCCCACCAACCTAGCAGTTCGACAGCATGTAAAAATATGAGTAGATAAAAAGGTATCACCATGGTGGGAAGATAACGCCATTCCGTGTCTAGTCACGCTGGCCACGTGACCATGGAAATTTTATTCATTCATTCATTCATTTATTCATTCATTCATTCATTATTAAATTTTTATCCTGCCCTTCTAGACTGTGTCTACTTAGGGCGGCTCACATCAGAATCATACATAAAAACAGTTAAAACAATAATTTAAATTGACAATATTAATGTTAATCAAGATGGAAAAGTAAACAAAAGGCCAAGCAGAAAATAAAAGTCAAGTATTGGTAGGAAGGAGGGCCTGCCTAAAGAGCCAAGTCTTTAATTGGCTCTTAAAGACACCCAGCAAGGATGCCAGGCAGATCTCTGATGGCAAGCTGTTCCAAAGTTGAGGGGCCACTGCCAAGAAGACCCAATTTCTTGTTCTTTCTTTTCGGACCTCTCTCAGCATTAGGCCCCCTCAGCTGTCTTTCCTGGCTATAGCGAGTGACTCGAGTAGATCCAGGTGGGAGAAGGCATTCTGCTAGGTATCAAGGTCCTAAACCGTTTAGGGCTTTGTATGTCATCATTAACACTTTGAAATCAATGTAGAAGCGAATGGGCAGCCAATGCAAGGCAGCCAGAATGGGAGAGATATGCTGGTATTTTCTCGTTTCAGTAAGTAGTCTGGCCACCGCATCAGTGTCAAAGGTAGCCCCACGTAGAGCGCATTACAGTGGTCTAATCTCGAGATTACGAGCACATGGACCAGAGTGGTGAGGGCCCCGACATCAAGATAGGAATGCAGCTGGGCAATCCGTCATATATGGTAATAGGCGGAGCGGACCACTGAAGCCACTTGGGTTTCCATGGTGAGCACCGGGTCCAGATGTACTACCAAGCTGAGAACCTCACTCTTTGCGGCAAGAGTCACCCCCCCAAAAAAGTGAGGGAGTTTCCCAAGCCAATAACGGCAGGGTCACCCACCCTCTGGACCTCCGTCTTGTCTACGGACAAACGCTGGCTCTACAGCTTGGAAACGGGGATGAGCACCGCCCCCTAGAATCAGACACAACTGGACTAAATGTAAAGGAGAACATTTACCTTTACCTTACTCTAGTTGTAATTTACTTTAACAGTCAGTTGTAACTGGAGTTGGTCTATTTGAATGAACAAAACTTATGGAATTGACTCTCACTAATTCAATGGGCCGACTCTAGTACAATTTATTACAGAAAGTAACAGGATTTTAGCCTTTTGAGTCTTCCGGACAGGGATAATGGAGTGGCTTGCCAGTTCCTGCTCCAGGTGGACCACGTTTAGTCAGAACTCTCCACTACAACCTGTCCATCTTGAATGGTCCTGCATAGCATAGCCCATAGCTTCTCTGAGTTGCTCAAGCCCCTTCACCACGACAAGGCAGTGATCTATGAAGGGTGGT
The DNA here is from genome assembly GCF_051106095.1 of Pogona vitticeps. Taxonomy (NCBI): domain Eukaryota; kingdom Metazoa; phylum Chordata; class Lepidosauria; order Squamata; family Agamidae; genus Pogona; species Pogona vitticeps. The sequence continues at coordinate 221,784,664 of NC_135784.1, read as the reverse complement.
GCTGGAGGAGACTCTTGAGAGTCCCTTGGACTGCAAGGAGATCAAACCTATCCATTCTGAAGGAAATCAACCCTGAGTGCTCACTGGAAGGACAGATCCTGAAGCTGAGGCTCCAATACTTTGGCTATCTCATGAGAAAAGAAGACTCCCTGGAAAAGACCTTGATGTTGAGGAAGTGTGAAGGAAAGAGAAGGGGGTGAAAGAGGACGAGATGGTTGGACAGTGTCACCGAAGCTACCAACATGAATTTGACCCGACTCCGGGAGGCAGTGGAAGACAGGAGGGCCTGGCGTGCTCTGGTCCACGGGGTCACGAAGAGTCGGACATGACTTAATGACTAAACAACAACAATAACAGGATTTTGGACTGTGAGCCATGTTGTTTTTGGCATTCAAAAATTCTTGGAGGCACTGGTCCTCCAGAAAGTACAGTACTGTAGTCTATTAATTCTAATATTATCCTTATCTTAATTTATTTGTTAGACTGCCCAGCACTGTCAACTGCTGATATCAGTCGAGATAAGGATGGATAAGTGACTTTCTATTGTACGAACCTTACAGTTGAATGGCAGGAGGATAATGGCGGAGGATAATGGTATTTGCTGTGCATTATTATGTCAAAGAAAAATGAATGCATCATGCAGTACTTTTCTTGGTGATGCTTTCTTTATTGTGGAATAAAATACTTCCTACCGTGTTTCCCCAAAAATAAGACAGGGTCTTCTATTAATTTTTGCTCCAAAAATACATTAGGGCTTATTTTCAGGGGATGTTTTATAGTCGTGTCATCTTCTGTTTGCGGCACAATGGTGGAGGGCGGGGTTTCACTTATCTAGGGCTTATTTTGGGGGTAGGGCTTATATTACGAGCATCCTATTTTCAGGCTAGGTCTTATTTTCGGGAAAGGGTACATATTTCAGTGTGCACACGTTTCATAGCTTTTCTGATACCGTGTCACTATTTTAGAAGAAAAATAGTCTTTAGTTCAGATGGATGATCAACAACAGCCAACAACTAACCAACTCAAATCCATTTTCATTGCCAAGTTTTGATATGAGCTTTCTTTCAATCTCATATGATAAAAGACAACAACACAAGAAAATCCAGTAATGTGGGGTAGGGGTTACAATATTTATCCACAAATGCCTCAATAAGTATCAGAATAAATTATTTGTGAAGTAGGAACTGATAGTCTTAAGAGGTAGCATGGCAGACCAGTTAAAGAGCTTAATGGATAAGTCAAATGATTCAATTCAAAATTGAATGTCAACAAAATCTCAGTATAAAGATATGGAAGGAAATGCATGAAAATGAAAAAAAAACTACTACTAACTGTCAACAAATTGGTCATCATTAATATGTTCTTGTCCAGCAGTTTGAAAATGTCCTTGTCACATAAAAGACCACAATAATTTGTTTTCTGAACACATGTTTCAGTCTTGGCTTCACTCCAGTAAAATTTTCTCCTGATTTGTTCTCAATTAAAACATTGTAGCTCTGTTATAAATTATGACTGCATCTATAGCTACACCACCATTTTGCATTATTATCTTGGCCCAGCGGAGTTAAGGATGTAACTGCAAGAGTGCTTTTTGCATTCTGAAGCAATTCCACCAATTTTTATCTGGAGATACCTCTCTCAGTTAATAAAAACTGCATCATATGGTGTGAGTGAAGCTAGTCCTTCAGTCCTAATGCTATTTACTTTTATCAGATTTAACTGAAATGCGATTCAGTTTTATAACCTGTGATTGTAAATGGATTGATTCATGAGTGCCATGGAGGGGCCCAAAATCAATTTCCATGGCTATGGCCTTCATACTGCAGCTTCATAATGCCTTAGAGTAGACAGAAGGAGACATGGGTACCGTGTACACATTCAAATGTGATTCAGATGATTGGCTTACTTATTTATTTATCATGATTGCCTGTGGCTTTTCTGCCCACCAAGTATCCCAATGTGACGCACAATAAAGACACATCAAAACTGGCCCTTTTAGTGTGGGCTGGTGTGGTCTACATCACTGGTTCTTAACCTTGGGTTACTCAGGAGTTTTGGACTGCAACTCTCAGAAGCCTTCACCACCAACTGTGCTGGCTGGGGTTTCTGGGAGTTGCAGTTCAAAAACATCCGAGTAACAAAGGTTAAGAACCACTGGTCTAAATAAGGTCAGTTGAGATCAGGGGGAGATGCAATACACCATATAGCATGGTCCTCAGCATCCAAATGGCATAAAGAAAAAGAGGCAAATTATACAGGTGACAGAAAAAAGGGAGAGAAAAGCAGCCAATTAAAAGCATAAAAATATGTCTGCCCTTTGCATTCCCATTTGGCTACACCAAGTTTGGAGTGGGGGGAGGAGGTAGAGAAAAAGGAATGGGACACACAGAGAAGGGGTGTGCACAATCCCCCACCACTCCCCCAATCCTGCCAGTATAGGGTTGCCAGACATCCGGCAAAAGGAGGACATGTCCTCCTTTTTAGCCTAATGTCCTCTGTCCAGCAGGCAAAGCTAAAAACCTTTAAAATGTCTGGCTTTTGTCTATGTGGCCTTCCTCCTCCTCGTCATCCTCTTCGTCTTACTCGAGGAAAAACAGATGGTTTGGAACTAAGGGGACACTGTAACAAAGAATTATTTTGGAAGGGTGGAAGTGAACCCATCATGGAATTTATTTATTTATTTATTTATTTATTTATTTATTTATTTATTTATTTATTTAATTTAATTTAATTTAATTTAATTTATATGCCACCCACTCTACCCAGAGGTCTCTGGGCAGCTTACAATAATTAAAATTCAATACAATAAAAATAAAATGATTAAAATACAATTAAAATACAATTAAAATTGCCATCATCAGGACCCACAGTTGATATTATTTAATTAAAAGCCTTCTGGAACAGGAAGGTTTTGACCTTGCGCCGAAATGTCATCAATGTCGGCGCCAGATGCATTTCAGTTGGGAGGGCATTCTGTAATCTGGGGGCAGCTGCCGAAAAGGAATCACGCTGTAGTCTCTTTTTTTATGGGCGGAAGTCCTGTGATCACATGGCACCTGTTTCGTTTGTCGTCTCCCTGTTTGCTAGGAAGGAGGCTGGTACCAGTTGCTAAGGTCAGGTAAGAAACAGAGTGGGGCAGCGGCGCTCTTTAGAGTTGGGCTTCCTCCTTCAGCAGCAGCCATCGTGAACCAAAGGAGTAGTTCTGAAGAGAAGAGTGTCTTTCAGAGCTTGGGAACCTGTGGTCTTCCAGATGGTGTTGAAATCCAACACCCGCTATGCCAACATTAAAGCAAATAAATAAAGTTTTTTTTTTCAAATATCTGCTAATGGAGGACTGTAGAGCAACTTCTGGAGTGTCTAAGCAGGGAGATTGTATTTTTAAAGGAATATATTTTTGTGAAAGCTGGTAGCCTAATAATACTAGTTGCTCTATTTTAACATTGTTGGTGATATAATATTTATTTTTTTTAACATGACTGTTTCTTGGTCAGTTCACTAAGAGATATTTATTAGCAGCTATTGTAATAAAATTGTATTGATTGCAAGTTTAATCTGGAACGATTCAAATGAAACATTCAATACCTTCTCCTCTGTCCTCTTTTTTTATCTTTGTGTGTCTATATCCTCCTTTTGGTACCCATGTATCTGGCAACCCTATGCCAGTGGAGACAAAAGAAAGGGATTCCCATTTCGTACCTTGTATTGTACAATTGTACAAGCACACAGAGAAGAGGCAGGAATCCCTTGAGGCACAGAAAACATATTTAAACCACCCAGAGTAGTGCCTCAGCACTAATGGGAGTGGGATATAAATGCAATCAATCAATCAATCATACTTTGCAAACTGTCAAAAATTGGTAGAATAGACAAGGGAGCAAGTCAGGAAGCTGCCTTTTGTCCTGATGAAATACAAAAATGATATTGGCAACAGGTGTGTAAAGGCCTGTTTACTTGTATAAAAGGGATTAGGAAAAACTAGTTAAACAGCCTAGCATGTCTCTGAGGAAAAATATGCTCGCTCCCCTGCTGTTTCGTGATGTCTCAAAAGTCTGACTCTGAGGCGAGACTGGTTCTATTTGTTCTCCTATGAAGATGTGGGCATGTCTGAAAATGGTGATCTTTCTCCACTAAGGTGTGAGTATTAGACAAGGTAGATTAACTTTTACTATTTTCTGGTGTGTTTTTATCTGGAATACTGTTAAGTCTGTCTCTGCATTTGCTTCTGCATTTTGAAAAAAAACTGTCGATCGATCGATCGATCTAATAAACTGCAGAAATCCTTTCAAGCAGCTATTTGGATTTTTAGCAGAGAAGGCTTGTGGTGCTAAAACAAGTCCTTGTCTCAATCAGCTACTGGAATTTTTTTTAGTGTTTGTTGTGGGAGAGGTGGCAGCTACCTAGCAAGGCTGGGGCCACAGCATTGAGATTCCTTTTTGTATGACTCCCAGAAGCATCACTAAGTCAGAGAGACTAGGTGGGTTGGGAGTGATACAATTTCAGCCAACTTCCATAACATCTAGCATAGGTGACTACTATCTGGGCTCCCCTAATTGAGTGAGCAACAGTAGTGTGGCTAAGTAGCTATAGAGAAACAGGCTTGACTAGGGAACTGTGACATCAGGGTGGGTTTGATTTAAAACATAATTAAAATTTTTAAAATCAGGTTTTTTGATTATTTAAATTTTTTAAAATGTTTTTAATTTAAATCATGATTTAAAACAATCTGATTTTTTTAAAAAATCATTGATTTTTGTCCACCCTGCATGACACTGAATATAGAATGTGGGGTTCATGCACTTCCACAGCAAAGCAAGACTTATTTCACTTGGCTTTCATCCCAAGACAATGCAATAACATTTGAAAGTATATCACCACCTAGAGGAAAATTGCCCAGACATTTCTCAAATACAGTGGTGCCTCGCTTAGCGATTGCCTCATTTAACGATGTATTCGCTTAGCGATGAGGTTTCTGGAGTGATTTTGCGCTCCGTTTAACAATGTTCCCTATGGGGAAAATTTGCATAGCGATGTTCGGGACCTTGCCTCACTTAGCAATGACAATTTTAGGTCCCCTATTTCGCTTAGCGATGTTCCGTTTTTGCTATTTTTAAAGTGTCTTAAAAGGTTCAGAAACGGTTCTAAATGCTTGGAATCGTTAGTGTACCTTCTAAAACGTGTGCAAACTTAATTTGGCTTTGTTCTGACTCTTCGTTCATTTTTGGTGAATTTTTTTCTCCCCCATTGGAAAGCATTGAACCCAATTTTGACAGCTGTCAAAATCGGGTTCAATGCATTTCAATGGGGGAAAAAATTTACCAAAAATTAACGAAGAGTCAGAACAAAGACAAATTAAGTCTGCACATGTTTTAAAAGGTACACTAACGATTCCAAACATTTAAAACCGTTTTGAACCTTTTAAGACACACTTAAAATTGCAAAAACGACATCGCAAAACCATTGAAATGCATTGAATAGGCTTCAATGCATTCCAATGGGGGATACATTGTTTCGCTTAGCGATGTTTCCTATGGGGATTTTCGCTTAAGGATAGCAATCCGTACCCATTGGAACGGATTAATCGGTTTTCAATGCATCTCTATGGGAAATGGTGTTTCGCTTAGCCATGTTTTCCCATAGCGATGTTTTCTTTGGAACCAATTAACATCGTTAAGCGAGGCAGCACTGTACACTACAATTGTATCCAGGCATTAACCATGGAAGTATGTAGGGTTGTACTGTGGGTGGTGACAGTGGATACAAGTAGCCCAACTGGGGAATAAAGCAAACCTTTGTGCATATGTCACAAAGATCTGCAGAGGTGCTTGTAAACGAGTTCAGCTGAATGCACTTACAGTGTTTCTGTGATCAGGAGGAATTATGTGAAAGCAGGTCTGACCATGAAAATGTAATGGCCTTCAGCTGAAATCACTTGCAGGCATCTTTGTGGACCTTCCTGATGAACATACAAAGGCCTGCCTTACTTCTAGATGGGGAGGTAGAGGAGCATGCAGTGCTCCATCCCCAGCTGTGATTACAGCCCTAAACACACTTGGGTTTGGGTCAAAGTTGGTTAGACTTGCTTTCACACACTTGGGGGGCTGGATCAAAGTCAACTCATATTTTTATCTCAAACCCATTCTCTTCCTTTGGATGCATATAAAACAGGGGAGTGTAACAAAAGCTGAAAGATGTATAATCCCAGCTGCTTTTCAGCTCCAGAAGGAACATTCACAAATTCCCAATCTGTTACTGTTATTCTGGAAGGCTGAATTCTCTTGAACTTTTATAATGGACTGTTGTTGGCTATAGACTTAAATTGCACAAGCTGGTAACCATTTTATTTTGTTTAAAAAAGAAAAGGAGACAAAGATTGGGGTTCCTCTTATACTATTCAACCTCCCCGACTTAGGAATGTGTTTCATACCACCTCATACATGTGATGGTTTCTGAATCGACCCTAACACATGCAATTACACATATTCATACCAGTATGGTTGCTCCTCCATTTTTCCATTTCTCTCTGTTGTCTGTGATGCTTATGAAATATAAATTGTATGCTTATTGGGGTAGGGTCTTCTCTATTTGTCTAAATTTTTGAATAATCAATCCATCCATCTACCAATTATGCAGTCTTTATTAGCTGTATTGTTCATCTCTCACCAGCCAAGAGGTACATGTACAATTTTTCTCCTCCACCACCACCCCAATAAGTATTGCCTTATGGCAGCCTGGCTACAATTCATGCTGTACTGGCAAATGAGCATTTAGGGCAGAACACACTGACTGCCAAATTCATGCTACTGCAGACAACATGACATTATACTGGCACTGCAGGCAAATATGCCAGTACAAATCAGAGTGTTAACCTATCACCGTCACTGTTCATGAATCTGCTTAAAACCATACAATATGGTGCAATATTTCATATGCTGCTGGCTAGTTACTATTCCTTGTAAGTTAGTTTCAGTTACTGAAGACATTTGTAGTGCATATCCTGTCTTTCAATCACATCTAAGTGACTTACAAATGGAAGATGTAGCAGTAGAATATTTTTTTAAAAAATCAAAATAAGAAAGTTGCTCCTAACTCGCCTCTCCTGCTGATGGATGTTTATTAGTGGGAGAGAAACAGATGCTATCCCCCCTTCTTTGATCCCCTGTCTATGTTCAAAATCTGTTTAATGTGATTGGGGGGCCTTCCAGAACTCAGAAAGGAGAGGTTGCTCCTGGGAGGAAAAGGAGAAAACCTTGTTGGGTGTAACACTTTCATCTCTGTGATCTGCAGAGTATAACATCCAGAAAGGAGGTCCAACACACAAAAGGCCAAAATTAAAACATTATAAATAACAGAGAAATAAAGTACAACTGATCATTCGTTAAAAACATGAACAAATAGAACTGTTTTTTACTTGACGCCTAGATTTCCTAAAAGTAGGAATAGATCAACAGGTCTCTGGAATGGTCGTTTCCTAAATCAAGGCTCCACTACCAAGAAGAATGAGTTGCCAGTTAATCTCAAATAATCTGCCCGGTTGATGGTTTATGAAGATTATCTGCAGTACAGATTGAAAAAAAATCCTTTTGTTCTTGATGGGCTAGCTAACAACATCCTCTTATTTATCTTAAAAATACCATGACTGACAAAAAGTCCTAATGGGTTAGGCTCTACATCTGAGTTGGCATTAGCTGAGGATCTGACATATTTAGGCAGCATTCTAGCACATGTCCCTCCTCATTCCACCCTGATAACTTTCTTAGGTGAATTGGAACATTTGTTTACCATCAGTTTTAATTTGTTTGTTTATTTGTTTTTCCCATAGAGTGCTTCTCTCCTCCATCCATTAAATTATCTGAAAAATCAATGTGGACCTGTATACACTCTGTTCACAATGAAAACTGGAGCTGAGCCTAATCGCTAAACCGGACACATTGTTCTAGCTAAGTTAAGCATAAAATATTCAGCCATGCCTCTCAACAATGGCTAAGCAGCTAAAGTTGAGCATTCCCTTTTAACTGTTGCTGATTCTATTTAACACTTTTTTCAGGTTGTATTAATCACATAAAAAACCCCAAATACTTCTCTTTATTGCCCCTACCAATAAAGATAAGGCACTGTTCACATGTTTCATTTGCAAGATCTAGTACCAATGACCTGCAAGTAAGTTTGCTACTGTACAGTGGTGCCTTGACTTACGAATGTACCTACCGTATATGCTGGTGTACAAGATGACTTTTTGGCCCTGAAAAACATGTCTCCAAGTGAGGGGGGCATCTTGCACACCAGGTGCACTTCAACCCCAACAGCCCAGAGTGGGTTTATCCACGCGCCCCTGATAGCATGAAGCCGAATCGTGTCTCCGAGCGCCCCTCCAGCAACTGACTCCGAAAGCCAGGGCACCACGTCCCTCTGTTCGGCAGCTCCAGTCTAGGAGGGAGCTCCCCCAAGTCAAAGCCCAGGCAGAGCTCTACCAATATTCCCAACTCCCAAAAATGCCGCTCCCGGTTCTCGGACCCGACAGTTCTCCCGTTGTTCGAGCTGCTCAAGTTGGTCTCCCTGCAGGCACAATCCACGGGGCCGGTTTTCAAAAGTATCTCTCCCCCCCTCATCTCGGCTGGTCTCTCCGGTTTGTCTCACTGGTCCTCCGGAGGGAAAGAGAGTCACCCTGGCAGCAGAGTCCTCCAGGAAACAAATGGAGGCAGCACTTCAAAGTGTTTCAGATGCTTTGAAACAAACACCTCACGACCCCAGACATTTGGTGTGTGGAAGGTGTGCGGAAGAGGGAGTAGTCTTGTACGGCGAGTATATAAGGATCTCTATATTTTGAGTGGAAATGTTGGGGGTCACCTTATACACCCAGTCGCCTTGTATGCCAGCAAATACGGTACTTACGACCATTTCCAGTTATGACCAGCTCCGTCCGCAAAATTTTGCTTCTACTTGCGATCGGAGCTTCCAGTTACGAACAGAAAACAGCAGGGAAAAAGGCGGGAAATTAACTGTAGGTGGCGACGAGTCTGCTTCTTTGTAGCTCTTTCGCTCCAGTAGTTAGAGAATGTGTGATCGGAAGAGGCACGGGACTGCCTCGCTTCTGCCTCTGCTTCTGAGTTTGTGTGTGTGTGTTTGCAGGGAGGCTTCAGGTTGCCTGGTAAGGTAAGGTGCTGTTTTCTGCTTTTTAAAAACTGTTCTGGGTGTTTTTGCATCGTGGTTTTGAGCTGGGGAGATTATGTTTCTGTGCTGTGATGGGTTTGGGGGGATTTGTTTGTTTTTTTGGGTGTTCCCCCATTTATGATGGGTCTTGGGGGGTTTTGTTGCTTTTTGGAGTGTTTTTTCCCATTTCCGAAGGGTCTTGGGGGTTTGTTTGTTTTTTGGTTCCCCCTCCCATTTCTGATGGGTCTTGGGGGGTTTGGTTGCTTTTTAGGAGGTTTTTCCCTATTTCTGATGAGTCTTGAGAGGTTTGTTTGTTTTTGGCCCCCCTCCCAATTTTCAATGAGTCTTGGGGGGTTTGGTTGCTTTTTGCTTCCCCCCATATCTGATGGGTCTTGCGGGGGTTGGTTGCTTTTGGGGGGGTTCCCTATTTCCGATGGGTCCTGCATGCTTCACTTGCTTTTTTCTTTGTTTTCTTTGCATTTCCGACCTGCCTCCTTTGTTCTCTGTGCATTTCCAATCTGCTCCATTTGTTTTCTTTGCATTTCCAATGGGTCTTGCATGCTTGATTGCTTTTCTTCCCCCCCCCCTTCGGCCAGAAGGGATTAATCGCATTTCCAATGAGTCTTGCACTGATTTTTCGTGATTTTTTTCCTTCAGCTGGAACAGATTAATTGCATTTCAATGCATTCCTATGGGAAATGGTGCTTCGACTTACGACCACTTCAAATTACGACCATCTTCTGGAATGGATTATGGTTGTAAGACGAGGCACCACTGTATTTGATGGTGGTTCTTCATGCTGGACTACAAGGACATGGTCTGCTGTAGAAAGGCAAATAAATGAGGGAACTGAGAGGCAGGTGAGATGCCACCAGGTAAAATATTTAGGGATGGAAATTATGATAGTGATTATTATTTAAATGAGGATACAGAAGATGGGAGCCACCGATGACCCAGCAGCTTACTTACACACCTTTGAGAGAGTAGCTGTAGCAGCAGGGTGGCCCAAAGAACAATGGACTTGGATATTGATCCCATGTTTAACGGGAGTGCTACAAGAGGTGGTCGACACTATCAGCACGGGAAGCCTCCCAATATGAAGTAGTGAAAACAGCTATTCTAAGCCTATTGGAAAATGTTCTGGGAGCTGAAGTGGAAGAGTGGGGTGCATCCGCGGACACTAGCTCAGAGAATGAGGGCAAATCTAGTAAGGTGGCTCAAACCCGATGAGAAAATGAAGGAAGGGATCCTAGAGATACTGGTGATGGAACAGTTGGTGACGACACTTGCTGGTGGGCTAAAAAGTTGGGTCCAGAGAAATCGTCCAACGAAGTTAGAGGAGGCGATCCAATTGGTAGAAGATTTTTGTTCAGTTGAAGAGGGCGCTCACAATAACTTCCTGGCTGGGGAGAAGGGGCAACCACGTGAGAAGATGGCGACTGGGAGCAATGGAGCTGCGCCACAAGGGGTTCCAGGCCTCCAAGATCCAGCAAAAGGGCGCCCCTTTGAGCCTATGCGCCCAAAGCCAGTGTGCCCCATAACAGTGGACCACCGAATACTCAAGAGTGTGCAAGGAGGGCAAACAAAGACAGCCGGCCAGTCTGTTTTGATTGCGGGTGGCAAGGGCACGTACGCCACGAGTGCCCCAGGCTGGATTGCTCTTGGGTAGGGGCAGAATCGGGACCTGTGAAGGTTTGGGGATTGGACAGAGATGGTTGGGAAGTGTTGGCGTGGGTTAATGGAGAAAAGAAGGCACTCATAGACACTGGTTGCAGAAAGACACTAGTGAGGGACTTGAAAGGGGTGAAAACGGGAGATGAATTCACAATCCAATGCATACATGATGACTCTAAGGCAGTGGTTCTTAACCTTTGTTACTCGGATGTTTTTGAACTGCAACTCCCAGAAACCCCAGCCAGCACAGTTGGTGGTGAAGGCTTCTGGGAGTTGCAGTCCAAAACTCCTTAGTAACCTAAGGTTAAGAACCAGTGCTCTAAGGCATACTGGTCCGCGTGGGCCGAGGTGCATGTGGGAGAAGAGATCAAATGAATGAAAGTGGGCAACGTACTGGGGTTGTCTAGGGAAATGTTATTGGGGCAAGACTGGGCGGGAACGCAAGAATTTATGCCATTCAAGGAGGGATTGCAAGGGGAAGAATCTGAAAAAATGTGTGAAACTGATTTTCTTCAGGGGACCATGTGACAACAAACCAGACTGTGGCAGCAGGATGATGAGACGCTACAGGAGGCTTTACGTGAAGAGGAAGAGGTAGGGAGTGTGACCACGGGAGGTAGAGGTCTGGAAATGGTAGAAGGATTATTATATCATGTGGATCAAAATGGGAACAAATGACTGGTGGTACCTTCTAAATGGAGAAGGGAGGTAATGACGCTGGCCCATGATGTCCCTAAGGCTGGACATCTAGCCCTGGAGAAAATGAAAGCTAGGATTTTGCAGAGATTCTGGTGGCCGGGTATGCACAGGGAGATAGAAGACTACTGCAACACGTGTCAGCAATGTCAAGTGACCCAGAGAAAGCCACAGCCAGGGTGCCCCTTATGCCAATGCCGCTAGTAGACCACCCCTTTGATAGAGTAGGGATTGATATCGTAGGTCCATTGATGAGGTCGGCAGAAGGTCATACTCACATACTAGTGCTGATTGATTATGCCACTAGGTACCCCGAAGCAATTTCTCTGCAGTCTACTGCAGCTACAGCTGTGGCTAAGGAATTGATGCAGGCCTTCACCCATTTAGGATTCCCCAAGGAAGTGCTGATGGATCAAGGTACTAATTTTATGAGCCAAACCCTGAAGGAGATATGGAAGCTGTTGGAGGTCCGTCTGATTCGCACGGCAGTATATCACCCCCAGGCAAATGGTCTAGTGCAGTGGTTCTTAACGTGGGCGATAATGCCCCCCAGGGGGCAATTTCATTTTTCAGGGGGGCAGTAGAACGAAAAGGGGCGGTATGGGGGCGCTGGAGCAGAAGGGGGCAGTAGGGGGGCGTTGGAGCAAGTTAAACCTGTGAACATGGCTGCAGCCTTTTTACAGTGTGCATGAATATATATTTTCCTCCAATCTTAATTTAGTTTCAGAGTTTTTGTCTTGAAATTTTTAGTTCCTGCATTGCGGTTTGTTTTTATGCCCTTTTTATATTTCTTTTTGCGTCTTAAAATTCGCTTACAACTAAATAATTAAATGTTACTTTTTGGGAGCATTTCATTTTCTTGGAATTGAATTTTGTTTTCAGCCGTCATTGGATTTAAGTGTCTTAAGTAAGTAAGTAAGTAAGTAAGTAAGTAAGTAAGTAAGTAAGTAAGTAAGTAAGTAAGTAAGTAAGTAAGTAAGTAAGCAAATAAATAAATAAATAAATAAATAAATAAATAAATAAATAAATAAATAAATAAATAAATAAATAAATAAATAAATAAATAAATAAATAAATCACCGCGGGGAGGGGGCGATGATAACTTCTTCAATGGCTCAAGGGGGCGTTTCTTTCAAAAAGGTTAAGAACCACTGGTCTAGTGGAAAGGTTCAACAAGACCCTAAAGGGAATGCTGAGGAAGTCAGTCATGGAGAAACCCAAGAGATGGCATTTACTGGTACCTCCACTTATGTTTGCCATAAGAGAAGTTCCGCAAGCCTCAACAGGGTTCTCTCCATTCGAGATGATGGATGGATGGAATCCTAGGGGGGTGCTAGATCTAGTGAAGGAGAAATGGGAAAGCAGCCAGGACGAGGCACAAACAGTGGTGAAACATGTAATTGAGATGAGAGAGTATCTCTGAGAGATTGCTCAAATGGCGAAAGTCAATCTCACCCAGGTCAGAATCAAGGCCAGAAGCAATGATATGACAAAAATGTTAGACCTAGACAGTTCCAACCGGGGCAGAAAGTTTTACTTCTCTTGCTGGCTGAGAACACAAAATTGTTTGCTCGCTGGCAGGGCCCCTACAAGATCATCAGGAAAGTAGGGGAGGTGGACTACAAAATAAAGATGCCAGACAAGAAGAAACAAAGGGGGATCTTTCATGTGAACCTGTTAAAAGAGTGGCATGAAAGAGAGGCTTTCTGGGGTGAGGTTGAGGAGGAGGACCTAGGACCACAGGCGCTGATGTACACCCAAGGCAGGCTTGACCTTACTTTGGAAGGAGATTTGACAGCTGAACAGAAGGCTCAGGTACGGGAGCTCGAGGCCCATTACCAGGTATTTTCAGATTGACCAGGGTATACCACACTGATTGAGCATCAGATACATACTAAACCCAATGTGGTGACAAGAAATTAAATATAAATAAATAAATAAATAAATAAATAAATAAATAAATAAATAAATAAATAAGATCAGGAGGCAGGAATTGGCCATACCACATGAAAGAGACCATAAATAGGGAAGTAGATGAAATGCTGGAAATGGGAGTTATAGAACCTTCTAGGAGCCCATGGAGGAACTACCCAGTGGTGGTACCCAAGGCTGATGGCAAGGTATGGCTATGCATAGACTTCCGCCAATTAAATGAAGTCTCAAAATTTGATGCCTATCCCATGCCTAAAGTACATGATTTGTTAGAGCAGGCTAAGTCAGGCTGAGTCAGGCTAATTTTCTAACAGTCATAAACTTCACTAAAGGATATTGGCAAATCCCCTTGTGAGCAGAAGACAAGAAGACGGCCTTTGTGACCCCTAAGGGGTTGTTCCACTTCTCCTGCATGCCTTTTGAGTTGCACAGTGCCACGGCGACCTTTCAATGCCTAATGGACCAGAACTGGTCCAGCAGTTTGCAGGTGCTTACATCGACATCCTGGTTTACAGTTACACGTGGGAGGAGCACCTAAAACATCTAGAGGCCGTGTGGAAGGAGCTGAGGAAAGCCGGCCTTAAAGTGAACTCCAAGAAATGCAGGATAGCAAGACAAGGGGTGACCTATTTAGGGTACCAAATTAACCAGGAGAAAATACAACCTGTCCTGGAGAAGGTAGAGAAGATAAATGACTGGAACCCCCCAAAAAAATAAAACAAGAAGGAGGTGCAGCAGTTCCTCAGGTTAGTGGGTTATTATAGACAGTTGATCCTTACTTTGCGGAAATTGCAGCACCTTTTAATGGATCTAACACGCAAAAGGGCCCCTAAGTATACACAGCGGGGAGATCGAGAACAGAGGCGTTTGAACAGCTGAAGGCTATTCTCAACAATTTACCCAGTCGATATACCCCTGATTTTAACAAACCCTTCTTGGTACAGACGGATGCCTCGAAGTGAGGAATTGGGGCTGTGTTGGCCCAAGAAGATGAAGGGGTAGAATATCCCATAATGTACTTAAGTAAGAAATTGTCTCAGAGAGAGCAGAGATATTCCACTATTGAGAAGGAGGCCTTTGCAGCCAAATGGGCAATACAAACCCTGAGGTATTATTTGTTAGGTGAACCCTTCATTTTGGTCACTGATCATCCCCCTTTGCAGTGGCTAAATCAAATGAAAGTTGGTACAGTGGTGCCTCACTTAGCGACGTTAATCAGTTCCAGGAAAAGTGTCGCTAAGTGATTTAATTGCTAAGCGATTTTCAAAAGCCCATAGGAACGTATTAAAACGTGTTTAATATGTTCCTATAGGCTTAGAAACTAACCTTAAGTGAAATTCCTCCATAGCGGTGGCCATTCTGGGTGCCTCTAAAGCGAGGCAAAACAGCGGCCACCATTTTGGAACCGCCGATCAGCTGTGCAAAAATGGGGGCGTTGCAATGATCGTGGGGAAGTGATCATCGCAAGGCCCCCATTTTCGGCCAGCTGATCAGTGGGGCTTTGCGATGATCACTTCCCCGCGATCATCGCAAAGCCCCGCCGAACAGCTGTGCTTCATATCTCTCTCTCTCTCTCTCCACCCCTCGCAGCTCCAGCCTCGGCAGGGAGACTGACAGCCTCGGCAAGGAGACTGAGGCACCACTGCCGCCACCTTGGCCGAGAAGGACCCACTGCGCCTGCAGCAACCTTAAGCCCGGGCTTAAGGTTGCTGCAGGTGCAGAGCGTCTTTCTCGGCCAGGGTGGCAGCAGCGGTGCCTCAGTCTCCCTGCTGAGGCTGGAGCTGTGAGGAGTGGAGAGAGAGAGAGAGAGAGAGAGAGAGAGAGAGACGAAGCACAGCTGATCGGCGGGGCTTTGCGATGATCACTTTCCTGCGATCATCGGAAAGCGAATTTTCCCCATAGGGGCCATCGCAAAGCGATCGCTTTTGCGATCGAAAAACAGTGTCGCAAAGCAATTTCTTCGCTAAGCAGAGCAATCGCTATGCAAGTCACCAGTGTACCTAAGTTTGCAACTTCATGCTTTTGAAGTAAGATACAAGAAAGGATTAGCCCATGCTAACGCTGATTATTTTTCCCAGCAGGGAAAGTGGGAAGCCACAGCCACAGAGGAGATGGCCCACTTGTTTGGGAGGGGCGTGTGAAGGAGTGTTGCCAGAGAGTGTGCCGTCCCCTGTTGAAGAAAGGACTTTGGAGGGAGGGAGTAAGGAGAATGCGGGGGAACACCAAAAAGAGAGAGAAAACGCGGGAGTAGAGGAGAAAATACGAAGGGGGAAATTTGAAGTAAGTTTGGTGGAGGAGAGAGGACATGATAGGCGCAGAGCAAGAACTGTCAGTTTGGCAGGAAGATATGAATACTGGCTGTGAACATCGCTTCGAGGTGGAATTAGAGTTATGGAAAAGGAAGAGAGAGCTGGAGAGGTTATGCGAGTATGAGAGAGTCAAGACACAAGAGCTGTTAAGGGACTTCCCTCACTTGAAAGTGGGAGGATTGCTCCCTGATCGCTTCCCAAGGGTGAAAGAAGAGGTGCATATTGAACCTCTAGAGTGGTCAGTGGTGGTGTTCCCCAAGAACCAGGGCAGAGAAGGACGTGTGATATGGTCGGACGCGAGACACAATACTCTGCCGCTAGAAGGTGACTGGGCAAGGCATCCATGCTGCAGCACCATCTGCGCAGTGCGGAGTGCCCCTCTGCGGAAGCTGACCGATGCGGAGAAGTTTGGTCCTGCTCCCCTCTAAGTTCTGTGGGTAAGAGAACTGATCCAGCAATGGACAGTTTCGGCTTGTTGCCTGAGTTGAGCTTTCTTGACCCATTTCCCATTAATGTTGATCCCTTGCCTGTTAACAAATCCGAAGTTGTTAAGGTAAAAAGACGACTCCTGTACTCCTTCCCACCTTAGACGAGGAACCGCCTCTCTTAGAGAGTGAACCCATTCACAATTGCAATTTGATTTTCTTTCATATTTTGCTTACACACTGTACATGTATATTAATTATTTTATATCTAGTATCTGTCAGCCTCTGGGGAAAGGTTTGTATATTTATAACTGCAAAGATCACTGCATCTCCCTCTCTTTCTCTCTGGCAGTACTTTCAATATAGTGAACACATGGATGGGTAAGTTATGATTTTTTTCCACAAATGTTTTTCGAGAAACTGGGAAGTGTCATAATTTTTCTATACCTTATTCATTTTTTCTAAAGCTGTTTCAATGCCCCAGTCTATAACCATTGTGTGTGGAGATAAATTTGATTTATAGTAATAAATCCACAATGAGAGATGGCATGAATAAGTTCTTCCCTGTGGACATGCGTTTATAATCTGTGTCACTATCGTGGGAAGAAAGCAACTAGCAGAACTACATGTGTTTTCTCATATGACATTTTTTAAAATATAAATATTTTCCAGAAAATCTTTCCCTTTGAAAATACATTTGGAAGTGAGTGGAAATGGGGGGATATATGAAAAGTGATTGTTGCTAGCAAAAGAACACATCCACTGTTTTTGACACTTAAAGTCAACATTACAGGTTTGGCTTCCAACAGGGAGGAAAAGAAATGCAAACAAAACACTGTTCTGAATACTGTAGTGCCAAAGTCAGCTCGAAAACCTCTAGCAAAGGATGATGCTCAGAACCCACAGTCCCCATAGAAGCCATATATAGGTTTTTGTAATTATTCTTAACTTGTTCAAATTGCTCACAAGTGGACAGAAATGTATGGAGTCATTTAAAATGATGTTCTCTTCTTTTAACAGACACACACACACTGTACTGCTCAAGACCAACCAGCATAATGCTGGCACAGTACAGTAGAGATCTTCTAAAGACCTTTTATGTTGATACCTTTAAAAAGGCAGTCTATTAAGAATTTTATAAGGAAAGTGCTCAAGGCTAGTTTAAAGGATGATTGATATTACAGAAGCATGGCACAAAAGAGTTATTTTAAAGTACATATGAAATAAAAGCTCTTTCAACAGAAAAACATACAATAATGGAACACACAGGTATCAGATACAAAAATAAATTCTACATTCCACAATATTTTTCCCTACCTTCACTGGAAAGAAATTAACTCTAACAACCCATAGAACACTCAGTTTTAGGTAAAATATGTTAAAAGCCTGCAGTAAAACTTAATACGCAAGACTATGTTTTGACTCTATAACTCCTTAACAGTAATGTTTTTACCTTCAGGTTTTGAATGTTGAAATGTAATTCAGGTTTTGTTTTTGTTTTTTGGTATCTATAACAAAAGGAGCAGAGGAATATTGAATGTTCTCAAGAAATCCATAAAAACTTACGTACCTTAAGGAGCAAGTAAGGAAATTAGGAGGGACAGAGACTGGTTGACACAATATCCTAGGCCAGTAATTTACATGAGGTGTACAGTACATGTAGAAGTCTGGCCCCACTCTCCATGCCACAGTACATAACACAAGGCAATAAGATGTCTGCCTAGGTACAAAGACATAACTTGCCTTCTTGCATCAGCACAAAAATGGGTTACAGCATTATAGAATCCACCAAATGTCCCTATGCTCAGACCCAGAAATAACCTACATGTATTTGGCAATACCTCTCTCAAAGGGAAGTCTACTGTGAGAAGTCCTATAATTCCTCTACAATTCAAATTAAAATTCAGGTGAAAGAAAATTCCTTCCTCTCTTGAATGAGGAACACCCCAGAAGAATGCTGCCTAGATGTGAAACCACTCCCACCCCCCTCTGCAGAGGATCCTCCTTTCCCAAAAGTTCCTCACTCAGATGGGCTCCATAACACTGTTTAAGATATGCCTCTGGAAGTGGCTCCCCTGAAAATGGGCAGATATGGTCTAGACTTGCACAGGGCTGCTTTCTAATGCTTTATCCGAGAAAATCTGCTGTTGAGGAACAGAACTAATTGTTCAAGACCCAAGTTGTGTGGAAAATGATAAACTCAGATATCAATTTCTCAGTTAATATGAGGTGAGAAGTGGAGAATCCATAACTTTCTATCTATAATTTTTATTTTCCTCCTACTGCACTGCAGTTGTGCACATGGAAGCTTAGAAATAAAAAGGTTAATATGCTAATGTTAAAATCGTTCCTTTTGTTGGCCAGCAAAGTGAAGCACTGAATCTTCTAAAAGTAATGTTTTAATGGTAATATTTTAAGACAACGTTCAAAACATTGTTTTTAGAATCTCTGATGCCTCAATTTGATTTTGCCCTCCTGTTTCATGTAACAGTAGTAATTTTAGCATGAATGCATTATTTGCAAGCTCTGCACACAAAGGATACACATGTGGCCCTATCACAAGTAAGTGAAATCTGATGGCCTCTTTTATCTGTTCAGTGGCTTATGTCTTGCACTGCATGAGGGCCTCTTAAATGACAGGCAACACGAAAAGACTCAGCTATTGTCAACAAGCACTTTAGGCAGCACAAGCCCATATAAAACTATAATTAAATTAAAAGATATAGAATACTCACAGTAAACTACAATAAATAGTTTTTCCAATACTTTCAAAACCATATGACAGCTTCAGTGTTCCTCATCTTATAGTTCCCTGACCATGTGCACCTTTCTTCCTTTTGTTTTTATTTCCACTTCCGACTTAACATTCCAGCACTGAAGGCTATGGGCCAGCTGTCCCCTTCATTCATGTGTAAACCCATTTTCTCCTAAAAATACTGCATTTTCAAGGACTTGACCATCAAAAAACAGTGGATGTGTGCTACCAAGGATCACTCTTACCTAAGCCTACTTATCCTTCCTTAAGTTTCTATGCCTGTTCTAAAAATTCAAAAGAACCTCAAAAAAAGCCCAGAAGTACTAAGGGAAGCAGGGATATCTCAGTGATTGTTACAACAGGCATATAAAGCACAACATTTTTAATTATACCCAAAATTCAGATAAGTAACTGAGGTGATATACCTGACTAGTTTGAACAATTATCCCTAACCCCTTCCCTCCGTGGTATCCTGGCTTGTCAATTAATATTAGACCAGAATTATCTAAGTTGGACTTAATGGGCATTAACATCATCCAGATACCAAGCTCCAAAACCGTGCATATGAGGGGCTGGCTCTAATTCAGTGAGAAGCTCATGTACTGTATTCCATCAACAAGGCTCTAGATTCAGATTCCTGACATTTCTGAGAAGGGAAACTAGAGAGACACTACCAGTTGGCATGGTCATTATTGAGCTATAGGCAGATCTAATAGTTAGATGCAGCAAAAGGCATGCTCCTCCTACAGTCATAGCTCTATCAATAGCAGCTACTTCTATTTGCCCAGAGTTTAGAAATGTTTCATTTGCTCTGCTGACTGAGCAGTTCTGGAAGCTGACATCCAAAGCAGTGATTTCTGACCTGCCTGCCCCCAACTGAGTTGTACAAGAGGTTAGCCAATCTCTACTGGACATACTATTTACTACAAATCCACTTCTCCATTTCAGTCCAGATATGGACAAGAAACTCATAAGGAATGAATGAAAGGTGCCCATTGTCCAGAAATTTATCTTGTCCTTGTGTCAAACTGACCTCTTCTTTCTTTTCCTTCCTTCCTTTCTTCCTTCCTTCAACTGGAACTATAGTAACAATATGTTTAAAAACACACACACATAAAAAGAAAGCTTCTTATCTTCTCTGGCTCTTTTGATATTGTCATACCTTGAACGGATGCCTCAGACAGGGCCTTCCAACGCAGATCTGAGCTGTGTAGGAGTGATGACTGAGCACCCTTGAGGCACCTCAAACACTACACTGTCACTTCTAGTCACTACTCAGCCAGGCTAATGCCATTCCTGTTATGACAAGAATCAGCCACATTTACAGCACCACACCTCTGCCCCTAAACACATACTTTGCAAGTGGGATGAGCTGGCAATAAAGGGCTTCAGGTGTTGCCAAGAAGAAGCAATATTTCCTATAAACACCAGGGAGGTAAGGGAAGAGACTAAAATTCAGAGACTGGCCTCAAGGGGAGAGTTTTTGTTTCATTGCTTCTCTGAGGAACAAAACCCAGATTTTTCTACAGTAGTTGAGCCTCATTTATTGATAAGAGAAGAAAACAAAAACTATTGATTCGCCAAGCTAAGGAAAGCTTCCTTGATTAGTTGCCAGCCTAAATCTGTCATCTGTTGTTAAGAGACAGGAGATCACACACCCCAGATTCACAGTAATCCTTCAAACAAATTAAGTTTCTTCTTTCTGCACATATCTCCCTTTTAAAAGAAAAAAAAAGTACGGGGGGGGGGAAATAAGGAGGATAAAAATATTTTAGCATGCATGCAGACAAAGTAGTCACTGACAGTCTGAAACCTCCCTCTTAATTTTCTTTGGAGAAAAGGAAATACAACAGAATTTCCCCCATCTCAGCAATCCAAAACAAAACCAAACACAAAAAAACCCCTTAGAAGAACCCACAACCCCCCCCCCCAATGTTTTAGTATCAAACCTGAGCCTCAGCCCTGCATTTCTGCTATAATATCTCATTCCACAGTTAGGGTGGAGAAGGGTTATGCAGCGCTATCATTTGCACCTCATTAGTCTTCAGCTGAAGCTTTGAGAAAACCGATATTCCCTCTAAATTTTTACAGATGCTTTTAGTTTACCAGTTCATGACTGCACTATGCCAAAAGCTGTCCTGCCATTGATGCTCAACTGCCTGCTGGCATGCATGCCAAATTCTCGGGGGGGGGGGGGAATAAACCTTTGTGGTGCTAGCTTCTGTGACTTCTTAACATATTTAACACATACATTTAATAATGCTCAGAATTTATATAATGCAATGTC
The DNA here is from genome assembly GCF_051106095.1 of Pogona vitticeps. Classification (NCBI taxonomy): domain Eukaryota; kingdom Metazoa; phylum Chordata; class Lepidosauria; order Squamata; family Agamidae; genus Pogona; species Pogona vitticeps. The sequence goes on along the minus strand of NC_135784.1, from coordinate 221,763,439 downwards.
TGAAACACAAATCTTTGTGATCTTTACAGTTTGCCTAAGTAGTAAGGCAAACCCATTTTAATTATATCCATCTTGAAAATGTATAACTACGGTTAACAGATACTAACTTGGTTTCAAATATAATGCAAAATTTCATAAGGTTACGTCACTAGCCCTTTGCCTTCACATCCTTTGCTCATTTATCCTGGTTTATTGACTAATGTTTGGCCAGAAGTATTTCAGTTAGTCTTAAACTCTGCCTTAATTTCTTTGGAGCAACTAAGCTCCAGATAAATGCACGAGAGTTCCATCTTGGTGACTGCTACCTTCCCAAACCATGGTTTATGTAGCTTCAGACAACTGTCTAAGCTGGGACAATTAGCTTATAAGACCACCTAGTACGTTCATCTGGATCCCTTCCTCTCTTTGACATTCCCAGCTCTTTCTCTGGGAAACATTTATATGGAGATGCCAAGAAATGAATCAGAGACCTTTTGCATGCCAAGCACGTTGCCCAGTCTATTCTATCATTGTACTGGACTGCAGAACCACACTCTTGCAAAGATTAAGTGATGGGGCCCATGACTGCCTGAACATGCCCCTGTGGCCATAGGTTACAACTATTGAGGGGTCAGGGAAAGCTAATTATGCTTAAACTAAGAGACATTGATTTCTGGTGGCTCAGTCTCATTATTTCAGGCATGTATATTCTACACTATGGTCCAAAATTAATTTGAGATGACCCTGGTTAAAATGAAGTAGTGCACATGGATAATCCATTTGAGATATCAATATTGTCCCACAGATATATTCAGGTAAGCCTGAGAACTGATTAGTCCACAGTCATTTTTTTCCTCAACACAATCCTGTGAAATTGGCTGAAGTGAAGAAAGACCCACAATAGTTTGGCTGATTCTACTGAAAGCACCAGAAGTTGTGTACACAATGTTACTACTACTTCACTGATTTGTGGATGAGTTCAGCATCTCTTCTTCCGCATGCAGTTTGCAGTTTTTTCCCTCCTTAGGAAACATGCCTTTCTTTTTACCTCTCTTCAACACAAATATCTCTCTCATCTTTCCTTTTTCCTCTTAATTGTTCTGGAGTGTTTTCCAAAGTTTAGAGCAGGTGACAGTGATCTGTGCTTTAGTCATATTAAGGCTAATGACAAGGGACACAAATCCCTTGATGGAACAAAATGCATTCCAAGCTTTCTCTACCCAGTGAGAGCAGTAAATCCCCTGCAGCTGGAACTTACTTACTGCCATACACGGCTAACAGTAATACATTTTTTTAAAAGCTAGACAGCAGTGACAAATGTAAACTGGACTGAACAGCTCTCTTTTCCTGCCCCCCCCCCCAAGTTTCTTTCATAATGCAAGGCCTTGCTGTTTGAATAATGGATACGATCTCCTAGCACTACTAAACTTTGCATTGTATGGCTTCACTCTCTAAGTGACTGGAAGTTTTTAAAAGCCTCTTGTGCTGTCAGAACATCAAACACACACACATACACACACATGAAGAGTCATTCTTAATACAAAACATTTCACAACCATGAAATCAGTACTTCACTGGCTTATCTACACCATTTCACTACCCCTGTTTATTCAGACATTGTACTCAGAATCACCAGTATAAACACAATGTATGAGTTCTGTGAAACTAAAAAATGACTATTTTGCATCAGGGCAAATCCAAAACATCAGGCAGTGAAGGGATCCAAAGATGCACCTGAAACTGCATTCCTACATAAACCTATGTTTAAGAAACCTCAGTGGCCAAAGTGAAATTTAACTTCTCAGAAAACATGTAAAGTGTTGTGATGTGTGACCACAAAAACAATCAGTGAAACCAAGGCTGCCATCTTATTATGAACGTTTTATGTCCCACTGAAAACAGTGGAGCTTATTTTTTAATATACTGCATAGATTGGACAAAACACACATCCAAATTATACAGAGACCTCTTGAAGTCCACTGTCAAAGTCAAAGATAAGAAATCTGAGGCACCATGGTATTCCAGAAGTCCAGGCCATGATGTAATAAGATCCCCACAATTTAAGGATTTTCTAGATCAAGATGGCATGCAAGAATACTTTTTCCTGCATATCAGCCTCCACGCATAAATTGTGTTCTCCTCTACTCACCAGTAGGACTTTAATCATACCCTTATAAAGAAAATTACAGTTCCTCAATTTCTGAGCATGAGTGAAGGAGTGTGTGTACATGCAAGTGTGTGTGCATAAGAAATAATATGCATATACTGTACACGCCTGTGTGTGAAAGCAGGCCATGAAGAGGATGACCTTGGCTCTACTCATAGTCTACCCAGGCCTCACCTGCTGCCAAGTGTGGCCACACCAATTGGAATATGCCTTTCAGTTGCCTATCAGAGTCAGCACACGTGGGAGGAAGGGGGTGGGCATTCCTGGTTTGAGTAATACTTATCTGAGAAGATTTAACCAATGCTGTCATGTTCAGACATATTGGCATGTAATTGTGAAAGGTCAGCAGGACCTCCAGTGGCACATATTATCAAGCCAGCCCACAACAATGTACTTCTGACAGCTTTAAGGTGATCTACTTCCTTCTAAAAAAGTTTGTTTTAGGAACAATGCATTGCATTAGAGACAAAGATATACCCTCCAATATGAAATATTCCAACATCCTCTGTATTTTTGAAATAAGACTTAACAGGATATTCATTTGAGTGAATGATCCATTAACGAAACACCCCTGATACTATTAGATAATCAGATCTAATGCATTCAGTCTGTTAAGAGAGTGAAACAAAAAACAGTACATCAGACATATATTTCTGCTTGATTTTAGGTGAATGACACCACAATAAATACTGATTCTAAGTAATAATACCAATTAGATTTGCTGTAAGTATCACAATGCTGACTGCATACTTATATTTCATTAGTTTAATTGCAACCATGTTACATCCAGTAATACCAACATAATTTTTCAACTGTTCACAGCATACTTCAGCTGCTGTATATTCCAGGCTTAAGCAGCTCAGGAACATAAGGAGACAGTGAAAATTCAGGCCTCTGTGAATTAAAATCAGTTCTAATTGTGTGACCTTTTGATGTCCCTCAGAGCCTCCTAAAGGCAAAGTATTTCAGACAGCCTTGGTGACCAATTTAAGCAGTATCCATGCAAGTGGAACGCATATAAAATGGGGAAGGGGAAAAATAAATAAAAATTGAAAGGAAGAACAATAATACAAATAAAAAACACACACAACATCATAAAGAGCCATCTGTTTTATAACAACTACACACAGTTTTTGTGTCAGCAGCCTCTAATAAATCTAGGTTCAGTCAGCATCTGTATGGTTAAATCAATGGCAATATGTGGCTGCTTTCATATGATCCCAACCCCCCCCCCATGATAACAAGACTCAAAGAGATTACAATAGCCACATGCACTTAAAATTAAAAAGAAAAAATGCAATTGCTGTACCTGTAAGTAAGCACTATCACACTCAGTGGCGCCTCCTTCTGAACTGATATGTATGGGATCAAACTGTCATTCATTCATTCATTCATTCATTCATTCAATTTTTATACCGCCCATCTAACCCAATGGTTCCTCTGGGCAGTTAACATGAATAACATGAATAATAAATAAGAGCATAGCAAAAACATTACATAATCAGTGCCAACATAAAATGAATAATAAATTAAATAAAATAATAAAACAATTACGACATTTAAAACATGTAAATGGTTATTAAGAAAATTAAAGAAGGTGAAAATTAGATAAAAAGCTAGTGCACTCAGGTATTAATTTGGCAGATTCTGAAAGGCCTGACAAAATAAGAATGTTTTAAGAGCTTTTTTAAAAGACATCAGGAATGGGGCAAGGCAGATTTTACGTGGTAGATCATTCCAAAGGCAAGGTGTGACCACGGAGAAGGCCTGTTTCCTTAAATTACAAGTTTTTAGAACTCTGTTCCCGAACCAGAATTTTCTCTAACACATGCCATCTATAACCCTTTCATCTACTTCATAAAATGATCCAGGCCAGATAGTTTAATTAATTAATTTTTTTTTTTACAGAATGCTTTCCCACAAGTTCAAATAAATGAATTAAATATACTTTAAAGCTATAGGAAATAACAAAGCATAGCACCATTCTATTCTCCAAGCTCCCCTCATACCCGTTTATAGGAGAGCCCAACCCCAAGTAAAAGAGCAGCTCTTCATTTGAAAGAGTTTGGATGCTCTACCATTTACTTTCTCAACATTTATTGTTCTCCCCTTAAAAACACCCAGCAGGAAGATACTCACCAGCTTGGTCCTGGAAGTGATCAGTACTCACTCCAAGAGGAGTGGTCTTACCTATATGTAAAATGAGTCAGTCATTATGTTATTCCTTAAAAATGGATCCTCTTGAACCAGGAGACTGTGATATTACAAATGAAAGGTAGGGCACCTGAGCAGATAATTGCCATGTTAACTCCTTTCTTGAATGGCACAGAATATGGATGCAATTACATCCAGTTAAGTCTGCAACAGATGCTCATAATTTTCATTGTTCTCATTGTCAATTCTTAAAAGATTTTTCAATCTTGCACTGGGATTAAAAAGATCAAAGTGGTCTTTTTGTCAGCAGCAACAAAAACAACAATTACATTTCTGCATAAAGCCTTGTATTTTAAATAGAACATAAGAATTTTTGGACATAAAGCCTGCTTGATACCATCATACATTGCCTTGATGTCACCTGTGTCCGCTGCTATCTGTATCTGAGAGCAGTTGTTGTTGTTGTCTAGTCATTTAGTTGTGTCCAACTTTTCATGATCCCATGGACCAGAGCATGCCAGGCCCTCCTGTACTCCTGGAGTTGGGTCAAATTCATGTTGGTAGCTTCAATGACACTGTCCAACCATCTCATCCTCTGTTGTCCCCTTCTCCTCTCGCCTTCACACTTTCCTAACATCAGGGTCTTTTCCAGGGAGTCTTCTCTTCTCATGAGATGGCCAAAGTATTGGCGCCTCAGCTTCAGGATCTGTCCTTCCAGTGAGCACTTGGGGTTGATTTCTTTCAAAATGGATAGGTTTGTTCTCCTTGCAGTCGAGGGGACTCTCAAGAGTCTCCTCCAGCACTACAATTCAAAAGCATCAATTCTTCGGTGGTCAGCCTTCTTTATGGTTCAGCTCTCACTTCCATACATCACTACAGGAAAAACCATAGTTTTGACTATGTGGACCTTTGTCAGCAAGGTGATGTCTCTCCTTTTTAAGATGTTGTCTAGGTTTGTCATCGCTTTCTTCCCAGGAAGCAGGGATCTTTTAATTTTGTGGCTGCAACCACCATCTGCAGTGATCATGGAGCCCAAGAAAGTAAAATCTGTCATTGGCTCCATATCTTCCCCATGGCCATGATCTTCGTTTTTTTATGTTGAGCTTCAGACCATTTTTTGCAATATCCTCTTTGACCCTCATTAAGACGTTCTCTAATTCCTCCTCACTTTCTGCCATCACAGTGGTATCATCTGCATATCGGAGGTTGTTGATATTTCTTCCAGCAAGCAGAGCTGAAGCAAATAATCATTAGAACATCTCCTGGCAGCCTGTTGGACTTTGCTACGAGCAACTCAAAGAGCCTGCAAGTTGTACTCACTAGGACAGGATTTGTATACTGCTAGAGCTCTCCTCTTTTCCTTGATGACTGGCATCAACTCCTCTGAATGGGCTTCGAACCAGACTGCCGTCTTTTTGGTCTTCTTGCCAAATGTGGACAAGGCAATGTTATAAATAGCGTTCTTGAAATTTTCCCATCGTTCAGGTGCATTTGTATCAGCTGGGCCTGGAAAGGTTTCCTCAAGCGCTTCGGCAAGTTCCTCCAGTTTTCTTTGATCACGAGTCTTGCTGATGTCAATACGTGGCCTTCCTTTCTTTTGCGTGGGATACAATCTCTTTATTCATAGTTTTACCCTACTACATACCAGGGAGTGATCAGTATTGCAATCAGCACATTGATAACTGTGTGTGATCATAATACTAGGAATGCTAGAGTATCTAGTAAGGATCAAATCGAGCTGATGCCAATGCTTCGATCTTGGATGTCTCCAGGAAACTCTGTGTTAAAGCTTCATATTAAAGAAAGTGTTGCTGACACAAAGACCACAGTAATACCAAAACTCCAGCAAGTGTTGGCCATTTTCACTAATCTTCCCAATGCCAAGAAGGCCAAGACAAGTGGATCCAATACAGAAGAAAGCTGCTCCATTGAAGTCTACTACAGACATGATCTAGATTTGAAGAAACTAGATTTGGTGGACAGAGTGCCTGAAGAACTATGGATGGAGGCTCGTAACATTGTACAGGAGGCAGCAACAAAAACCATCCAAAAGAAAAGGAAAGGCAAGAAAGCAAAGTGGCTGTCCAATGAGGCCTTACAAATAGCAGAGAAGAGAAGGGAAACAAAATTCAAGGGAGATAGGGAAAGCTACAGAAAAGGGAATGCAGACTTCCAAAGAATAGCAAGGAGAGACAAGAGGGCCTTCTTAAATGAACAGTGCAAAGAAATAGAGGAAAATAAAAGAAAGGAGAAAACCAGAGATCTGTTCAAGAAAATTGGAGATGTTAAAGGAAAAATTTTGTGCTATCTTATGTGTATGGTATATGTTGTGCATTTAAGAAGAAATAATGTGATTCATCCCTAAAAAATTCTGTCTACTTGGATTTATGTTTTTTTATTAAATAGTTTTGAAACATTTCCCTCCAGTCAATTAACTGTTTTTTGTTTCTTAACTACTCCATCTTGATAATGTATATAGTTATTAGTTAGTAGGTTTTTTATTATTATGTATGTTATATTATTGTATTTTATTACTCATGTAATAAATCGAGTTGGAATTTTTAGCATATATACATTACTGAAACAGCGACGTCTATGTTGGCTTCGGCATTCTGCTGAAGACCTCCAACAACTCATGAATCGTTTTAGCAAGGCCTGCCAAGATTTTCGACTAACAATAGGTGGAAGAAAAGTCATGGGCCAGGGTGTGGACTCACCTCCCTCTATTAACATCTCCACACAAGAAAATGAGGTTACTTACCTGTAACCATGGTTCTTCAAGTGGTCATTCTGTGAATTCACACAACATGGGTTTAGTAAACACCAGCATCGATCCCCTTCGGAATGTTCTATAGCTCTGCAAAAGGAAACATAGTTTGAGATTGCCCCTACTGCGCATGCTCCACCCGCCCAAACCTCAGTTCCATTTTTCCGCCACTTATAAATAGGTGAACTAAGGTAAAACAGTGACGGAAAGAGGGGAGGCAGGGCGGGCTTGTGTGAATTCACAGAATGACCACTTGAAGAACCATGGTTACAGGTAAGTAACCTCATTTTCTTCTTCGTGGTCTTCTGTGAATGCACACAACATGGGTGACTAGCAAGCTAACTCACCGGAAGGAGAGCCATCACTGGAGTGCAGATGCCAGAACAGCTCTTCCGAATTGAGTTTCTCTCTTGGCTCTCAAGTCCATCCTATAGTGGGTGATGAAGGTGGACGGTTGAGACCAAGTAGCAGTCCGGCAAATATCTGAAAGGTCAATGCCATGCAGAAAGGCTGTGGAAGAGGCAACTGCTCTTGTGGAATGAGCTCACAACCCATCAGGTGGTGCCTGTCTTTGAAGATCGCACGCCAAGGAGATGGTAGAGACAAGCCACCTTGACAACGAGGAGGGAGATGCAGGTAAACCCTTCTTCTGACCGAAATAATAGAGAAAAAGTTTAGGAGATGCTCTGAATTCCTTAGTCCTTGACACATAAAAAGCCAGTGCTCTCCTGACGTCCAGAGTGTGGAGCATGCACTCTAAATCCGTGGGAGGCTCAGGAAATAAAGTAGGTAATATAAGGGGCTGACTGAGATGAAAATTAGACACTACTTTAGGAAGAAAGGAGACATCCATGTGGAGTATCACTTTCTCTCGAAAAAATTGAAGGAATGGTTGGTTAGCTCGAAGAGCAACGAGCTCGCTAGCTCTGTGCGCCGAGGTAATAGCAACTAGGAACAAAACTTTAAGTGACAAAAACTTAAGGTCACACGTAGTTATTGGTTCAAAGGGCGACCGCATTAAGGCTTGGGGCACGAGATGGAGAGACCACTGTGGGACAGGCCTTTTCATAGGTGGGCGGAGGTGTATAAGTCCTTTTAGGAAGGCTTTGACTGTAGGGTGGGAGAATAACCAAGAAGGTGAGTCACGGGGCTGAAAAGAAACAATAGCCGCAACATAAACTTTCAAAGTAGAAATAGATAAATGCAAATTGAAAAGGTATCGCAAGTACTGTAATAAGGTAGACAAATCTACAGGACAAAAGGGGAGACCCCGAGATTCAGCAAACTTGACAAAGTTTCTCCATTTATAGGAATAGGGCAAAGAAGTTGAATCTTTCCTAGACTTGTCTAGAACTTCTTTAATCTCGGGGAGATCCTCCACGCGGTGAGATGAAGCGTGCGCAGGTCCGGGTGGAAGACCATGCCCCTGTCCTGTGTAAGTAGGGCAGGAAAGACTGGAAGTTGTACAGAGTCCACCGCCATCGACATCAGAGTTGGAAACCATGACTGTTGTGGCCAAAGGGGGGCTATGAGGATAGCATCCACGGATTCTTGACAGAGTTTCACCAGTGTTCTCTGCACCGGGGGAAGGGAGGAAACAGATATAGGAGACCAATTGTCCATGGAACCATGAAAGCGTCCCCCAAGGAACGGCGCCCCCAACCTGCTCTGGAGGCGTAGAGGGGACATTTCCTGTTGGTGTGGGTCGCAAAAATGTCCATGACAGGAGTTCCCCAATGGTGACAAAGATCCTGAAATACTGTAAAGTTCAGTTCCCATTCGTGCATCTGGTGACTGAGTTGATCGGCCAGAGTGTTGTCCTGAGTGGAAACGTGCACAGCTACTAGAAAAATGTGGTGACGATAGCACCATTCCCATAACGTCACTGCCAGAAACAACAGTGACTGGGGGTGAGTGCCCCCTTGTTTGTTGATGTAGTACATGATCGTGGTGTTGTCCATGGCTATCTGTACACCACGACCATGTACTAGAGGGAAGAAGGCCCTGAGGGCTTTGATAACGGCAAGCATCTCCAGGTGGTTGATATGGAAAGTTCGTTCTTGGGTGGACCATTGGGCATGAACTTGATGCGGGCCGCAGTGCACTCCCCACCCCGTGGGGCTGGCATCGGTGGTAACCTGGACGGTGAGTTGGAGAGGACGAAATGGGCGTCCGACTCGCAAGTGTGGGATAAACGTCCCCCACTGCAACTGACATGCCAGCTCCAGCGTGACTCGGAGGCACTTCCCCTGGTGATGCCTGAGGGGGTCGAAGAGAGTCAGAAGCCAGATTTGCAATGAACGGCGTTTGAGCCTCGCGTGTGCGAAACCTGGGGTTGTCGAAGACATCAGGCCGAGGAGATGCTGGGCATGCAAAGCAGTTACAGTAGCCCCTGCTCTGAACTTCCGAACCGCCTTCTGGATTTTTCTGATGTGTTCCCGAGGGAGGAATACTCGCCCCCTGGTGGTATCTAAAGTCGCCCCTATGTAATCCATGACTTGGGAGGGGATGAGATGTGACTTTTTGCGGTTTATTGTGAGACCCAAATTGCAAAGCACATACAGAGTAAATTTCATGTCTTTTAGGGCCTTGCATCTGGACTAAGAGACCACTAGCCAGTCGTCGATGTACGGGAAAACCTGGACTCCGTGCAACCTCAGGTAGGCAGCGACGGGGGCCATACATTTTGTGAATGTCCGGGGAGCTGTTGCGAGGCTGAACGGAAGAGCCAGGAATTGATAAATGGTGTCTTGAAATATGAACCTGAGATATTTTCAATGAGCAGGATGAATGGTTATGTGAAAATATACATCTTTTAGATCTATGACCACGAACCAGTCGTTGAGCCTGAGGAGATGAATGATGGAGTCCCACGTCACCATGCGGAACCGACGAGGACGCAGGTAAGTGTTCATTTATTTATTTTTTTATTTAATTTATACCCCGCCCCTCTAGACCATTCTTAAGTCCTATTCTTAGGCCTATTCTTAAGTCCATGATAGGCCTGATGCCTCCGCCTTTTTTGGGAATGGCGAAGTATCTGGAATAGAAGCCACCTGAGATGTCTCTTTTGGAACAGTTTGTATAGCTTGCTTTTTCAGTAAGGAGCGAACCTCCTCCTCTAGGGTAGGGTCGAAGAATGTGTATTCTACGTAACCTAGAGGAGGATACTCGGTAAATTCCAGGTGGTAGCCGGAATTGATGATGCCGAGGACCCAGGAGTCGCATGTGATGGTAGACCAATTTCAAGAAAAAGGGTGAAGTCTTGTTACGGTTGGCAAGAACTGAGGAGCCGTGTGTGAGTCAGTGGTACTGCTTGTGTTTCTTAGCCGGAGGTTTGTAGGATTGACGATGACGGGAAGGCTGTGCCCGGTAGGTAGAGGCCGGGGAAGAACCCTGTGATGACCGCGGCTGAGGCTGTGGTTTAAATTGCCTGTATTGTTGAGTTTGGTTATACTGGTTATGGTTCTTTCTCCAATGGTACCTCTGAAATTTAGGTTGCAGCTGGATGTAATATGACTTAGCTGTTTTCTTGGCCTTGTGGAGTTCCTCAAACAGACCAGAGGCATCGAATGGCAGGTCCTCCACTTTGGCCTTTACATCGTCCAGGATGTTGGCGGAGCGGAGCCAAGCATGTCTACGAAGATTGACAGTGGAGGCCAAAATTCTAGCTGCGGCCTCCACTGAATGTCTGGTGACAATCCATTGGTGTTTAGAGACTGTCTGAACCTCCTCGAAGGTGTTAAGATAGGTCTGGCGGACTTCCTCAAGTAAGAGATGCAAACCAGGAAGAATCCTCAACCACAGTTGTTTTTGGTAAGCCCCAAGGGCTGTTTGGTAATTGGCTATGCGCAACCCAAAAGAGACCAGAGAATAGAGACGTCTCCTGATCATTTCCAACTTCTTGCCTTCCTTGTTAGTTGGGACAACATGAGCCCTGCCAGTAGGTTTTGTGCAGCTGGTTTCTACAATCAGTGAATTGGGATAGGATGCTTCAGCAGGAACTTGGCATCATCCCCAATAACCTTGTACATGTTCTCTGTCCGTCTCGGCAAGGGCACTGAAGCAGAAGGATGGTCCCAAAGCTCCTGAATGATCTTTAGAAGAGCTGGTAAGAAAGCTAGACTAGGTGGTGGAGTACGTTCCTTATTAATGTCTCCAAATATTAAATCTTCCTCTGGAGGTGCAGGTTAATCTACACGTAGCTTGAGAGTCTTAGCAAGCCTGGATAACATCTGTGAATAGGAAGAGAAGTCCTCAGAAGGACAGGAAAAATGAGGGTTCCCCGTGTCCGACTCCACCATCTCTCCCACTGGTAACTCGGTGGCACCAGGTTGCTGTGGTAAGTCAGCATCTGAATCTGAAGGGTGAGAAGAAAAGGGACCTTCGTCGTCAGATGAAAGCTCGCAGGTCCGTTTACGACGTCGAGGGTCAGCATCAACGGCTTGTGCACTGGGAATAAGTAGAGCCTGAGAGGTAGAAACGGGCATCGACATCGGTAAAGAGGCAGACGTCGGAACAGGGGCAACAGGGGGAGCCGTCAGCTTCGGCGGGAGGGCAACAGGCTGAGGAACTTTCACCACGGTCTCCTTGTGTCGACGTCGATGCCTTCGTGGTGGGGTGGATACCCCGGAGGAAGATGAGGAGACATAGATGTATTTAACGCGTCAACGTCAACAATGATGATCCGACAATGACGATGAGGACGTGGAAGAATCATGCCGACGTCGATGTCGGCGCTTCTTATGCTTCGACCCAGAAGAGGTGGAGCTCTCTGAGGAAGAATGGTGCCAACGTCGAGAGTGACAATGTTGATCCTTGCCTTCTTTATGGCGGGATTGGTGTCGATCATGAGAAACATGCTTCCTTTTCTCCGTTTTCTTAGCTGGAAGTGAACTTGCCCGTGAAGGAGACGGGGAAGGAGACTGAGCCAAAGAAGACCGCCCGGTGGAAACAGGGCTGAGAGGGGCTAACCCCAAGCTTGTTGTGGCATGAACAAGCTGACTTGGCGTACGAGAAATGGTGCCAAGGGGTACAATTGGCTCCGGTTGCCTGGGCGGGAGCGAGTGGGCTGCCTCTGACATGGAATCCTTTTCCCGAGAAGAGTCTTCCAAAATCAGCGAAGGTAGTGGAAAGGCGATTGAAGGAAGATGTTGAGTGGAAAATTTGTTCTTGACCGGCTTTTTTGGTTTTGTCTGCTTTTCAGGTTGAGCCGAAGCAGCTTTAGGAGCCGAAGACTTTTTTGCTGCTTTCTTAGTCGTCTTAGGAGGAGGAACCTCAGCGGCAGCGGCTTCTGGTAAGGGGGAAGGGCTACCTTCAGCACAGAGTGTAGCCGAAGAAGCAGGGAGCTCCATTGCAGATGGTTTGGAAGCGGAAAGAGCCGATCCCCACAGGTGTAACCAGATGCTGCTGCCGTGCTTTCAAAGCAGCATTAGTGAAAGCCTGGCAGTGTCTACAGCTTTCGGGGGAATGGGATTCCCGGAGACAAAAAAGACACGTGTCGTGCCTGTCATGGAAGGAGATCTTAGTGGAGCAAATGACACACCGACTGAAGGGGCCCGAGAGTGGGGGGGCATAGGCAAGAGAGGGAGAGGCCCAGGCCTGAGCCGGTAATTTGGCGGGAAAGGGTAAAGTCCACAAAAACGCCTCCAAAGTCCTATTTATCAAGCCAGTCCGTAAAGATAGAACAAAGTCCAGGAAACGCGCTTAGTCCAAAAACCAGAAAAGAGCAAAAAAACAACGAATAAGAACAATTAGCAGAGCTAAGCCGGGAAGGAACCACTTCGCACAGCAGAGAAATGGAGTTGAGGTTTGGGCGGGCGGAGCATGCGCACTAAGGGCAATCTCAAACTATATTTCCTTTTGCAGAGCTATAGAACATTCCAAAGGGGATCGATGCTGGCGCTTACTAAACCCATGTTGTGTGCATTCACAGAAGACCACGAAGAAGACTTGTAGGTTGTTCATGACTTTGGGTACCTTGGCTCAATGACCTCTGACACTTTCTCCCTAGATGTCGAGTTGGATAAATGCATTGGCAAAGCAGCTAGCATGTTCTCTAGACTCACAAAGAGAGTATGGCCTAATAAGAAGCTGACAGCATATACCAAGATCCAGGTCTATAGAGCCTGTGTCCTGAGTACACGCCTGTAATGCATTGAGTCCTGGCCCGTTTGTACATGGCAGGAGAGGAAGCTGAACCTGTTCCATATGCGTTGTCTCAGACGCATTTTTGGTATCACCTGGCAGGACAAAGTTCCAAATACAGTAGTCCTAGAACGAGCTGGAATTTTTAGTATGTATACATTACTGAAACAGCGACATCTACCTTGGCCATAAGAATGACTGATGGTCGGATTCCAAAAGATCTCCTGTATAGAGAATTAGTACAGGGAAAGCACCCCAGAGGGAGACCACTGCTGCGATACAAGGGTATCTGTAAGAGGGATCTGAAGGCCTTAGGAATGAACCTCAACAGATGGGAAACTTTGACATCTCAGTGTTCAGCCTAGAGGCAGGCAGTGCAGTATGGCCTCCCCCATTTTGAAAAGACCCTTGTCTAGCAGGCCAGGCAAAGAAACAGTCCCAAAACCAGCAAAATCAGGGAGCTGGACAGGGTACAGATTGTATTTGTCTTCAGTGTGGAAGGGATGGTCACTCTCGAATTGGCCTTCTCAGCCACACCAGATGCTGTTCCAAGTCCTCTATTCAGAGCATGTTACCTTAGTCTCTCAAGACTGAAGGGTGCCTACTCTAAAGAATTTTTGCACAAAATGTGCTTCAGTGAATCTTTTGCAAGTACAAAACTTTGACAAACCAACAGTTTCTGGTCTGGCACTGAAGTAGCTTTGGTCACTCCCATGGGTGGCCCTATACATTAAGATGGATTGAGAAGTCCATGTTAACCCTTACATAAGGGCATTTCCTGGACGAACAGAGGCACACTACATACTGCTTTTGCTGACAGGGCGATGCCCTGACAGATATACTGGGCTAAAAACAGATATGCTGACAAAAGTAGCCAAATTCTGTGCTGCTGCAATCAAAATCCGGGAAGGAAAGGTTCCACTTAGAGCGCAGCTATAGAATTTGTAAATTGGGGTATAAATTGGTAATGTTCACACGGGCTCTACGAGCTTCAAAGTAACAATTTTGGCATTCAATGTAAGCTGTAATAGGCCATAGATAAGGCCTATGATAGGGAGTAGGAGATATTTACTAAGATGTTTGAATGTGGTTTTATATAGGTTTTATATATATATTATATATATATAATATAGCTATATTATATATAGCTAATTCCAGCAGAATTAGCTGGAGTTTTTACGGATATTTTCAATCTATCCTTGTTGCAGTGTTCTGTCCCCACTTGCCTGAAGACATCTATTATAGTGCCAGTCCCGAAGCAGTCAGCTGTGGTATCTCCCAATGATTATAGACCAGTAGCTTTAACATCTGTTATTATGAAATGTTTTGAGAGATTGGTGCTGGATTACATTAAGGCTAGTCTTCCACCTTCTTTGGATCCATGGCAATTTGCATACAGGAGAAATAGATCTACTGATGATGCTGTGTCCATCGTACTCCATACTGTATTGAGCCACTTAGAACAACAGGGAACTTATGCGAGGCTGTTGTTTGTGGATTATAGCTCTGCTTTTAACACCATTCTACCAAATAGGTTGTTTTTTAAAATGATCAACCTGGGATTACCTCAGGAGATCTGCATGTGGATAAAGGATTTTCTGACAGATAGGCCACAGTCAGTAAGGATGGGATCCCACCATTCTTCTTGCACCCCACTATATAACACCAATGCAATTATTAAATTTGCGGATGATACAACAGTGGTGGGACTCATAAATAAGAACAATGAGTCTGCTTATAGAAAGGAAGTACAAAGATTGATACTATGGTGTAAAGAAAATCATCTCACACTTAACATCAAAAAAACTAAAGAACTCATAATTGATTTTAGGAGGAAGAGAAATGTACATTTACCACTGTACATAAACGGTGAGGAAGTGGAGAGAGTTGGTAGTTTTAAATTTCTGGGTACTTACATCTCAGAGGACCTCTCATGGACTATAAATGCCAACATGCTAATAAAGAAGGCACAGAAGAGGCTGTATTTCCTGAGAATGCTCGGGAAGTTAAATTTATCACAGCATTTACTTCTGTCCTACTACCGTAGCACCATTGAGAGTGTCCTAACTTATGGCATTCTGGCATGGTTTGGGAGTAGCTCTGTAGCGGACAAAAAAGCTCTACAGAGAACCATTAAAATTGCCCAGAATATCATCGGGCTCCAGCTACCAACCCTGGATGACATCTTCACATCCCGCTGTCTGAGGAAGTCACACAGCATCCTGAGAGACTCTTCCCATCCTGCTTATAACTTTTTTGAACTGTTACCGTCTGGCAGAAGATATAGAACAATTAAGACTCGGACCACACGTTTTCTAAATAGTTTTTATCCTAGAGCTATAATTGCAATTAATAATGAGCTTAAAGACCACCAGTAGTGAATAATTAGTTGGACTGTGTTACTTGGCCTGAGGTGTACATGTTTGTATTTTTAGTGGGGGACTTCTAGTGGGTGGGGAGTGTTTGGGGAATGTTATGTGTGTGCATGTGTCTGGTCTCTGGGTGTCTGTGAATTTCGTTGTATGGTATACTGTGTATATACTTACAATGACAATAAATTATATTATTATTATTATTATTATTATTATTATTATTATATATATATGTATATGGATGTTTTTAGTCCTTTGGTGTTTTAGTATTTTTAATGTTTTTAGATTGTTTTTATGTTCCCAAATTTAATAATTTATCTTAATTTTGCTGGTCAATGACCGTAATAAAACATTTCATTAAGATGGAAAGAGCATAGGGAGAAAGTAACCTCTTTTTTTTCTGGATCTCTCAGTAGCTACAATCTCTTTCTGGCTTATTAGGGATACTGTTCTCTAGTGGCTCCCATCCTTATCAGGAGGACTGATTCAAGAAAATGTGTGTAATTTATAATAGACTGAATAAGGGTCAAACTAATCAAAGCTGAATTCAGCTAAAGGTTAAAGTTTGCATCAGAAACAAAATCAGCCTCTTGATCTCAAAAACGTAAGCTGGGATTTGCATACTCTCTCCCCTTAGTATGGCTGTCCTTGCAAAACAACAACAGGTTACCCACCTGTAATTGTAGTTCTTTCAGTGGGCCTCTGTGATTCACACTCTCTGCCTGCACGGAGCCTCATTGGAAAGTTCTAGAGCTTCTGCAGTAGCAAAAAACACATAAGAATAAGGCCCCTCCCCACTCGTTTAAGTACCTTGGTGCCAAGGCTCCCCTTTCTTGAGTTGTGGACAGTGAAGGGAAGAAGGAAGGAAAGATAAACGGCTGAGAGAGATGGAATCGAGATACAACTTTGGGGAGGAAAGAAATATTCATGGATAGTTTGACTTTGTCCGGAAAAAAATGTAAATAAGGATAGTCGTGACATAAGGCTGCTAACTCACAATCTTGTCAAGCTGAGGTGATGGCGACAAGGAAAACTGTTTTACAGGTAAGTAGCCGTAAATCAGCTGAAGCTAAAGGTTCGAAAAGAGCTTTAGTAAGTTGTTGCAGTACTAGTTTTAGTGACTATTGCAGGGAAGGTGGGCGGGTACAGTGGTGCCCCGGCTTACGGACATACAGACTTAAGAAAATTTTGACTTACAAAAAACTCCGGCCACAAAATTTTGCTTCGACTTGCAGTCAGAGCTTCAACTTATGGACAAAAAACCAGTGGGGGAGGCGGGGAAAGGGTGATATTTGAACTTTCAGTTAACCATTGGCCGGCGAAGAGGCTGCTTGTCTGCTACCTCAGTCGTCCCAGTGGTTAGAGAGTGGATATAGAGACAGTCTTCAGACTGCCTGGCACTATCTGGTACTGTACAGTACTGCCTCGTACTGTACTATATGGACTGTATTTTATGGCTTTTTTATTTTTTATTTTTGGATTTTTGACTTTCTTTTTTTAAAACAGAGAGACTGCCTGTTCTGGGTGAGTACACTGTATTTACTGTACTGTACAGGTTTTTTTGCAGCTGGGGGGGTAAGGCTAGGTGGGGGGGTTATGTTTTTGTGCTCTGATGGGTCTTGCAGTGTGGATTTAAAACATGAAAAGTAAAGTAGAAGACTGTAATATTAACTTAAAAATTAAATCTGAAAATTAGAATGTACAGTAATTTTAAAATGTAGAATTTATTTACAGTATTTTTGCATTCTGTGACTTCTAGGGTTTGTGTACTGTGACCTTTCTTTCATTTTAAAATATGTGTGTTTAGAATGTGGCTCCAAAGTCTGTTTTAAAATCAGGAAATATTCTGTGAGGGGCTGGCTGGCTGGTTTGTTCTAAAATGGAGTTTGGACTCAAGTCTCTCCTCCCCCCATTGTCTTCTCTCTCTCTCTCTCTCTCTCTCTCTCTCTCTCTCTCTCTCTCTGTTCTCGTTTTGTGATGAGGACTTCTGTCCTAGAGTAATGGCTGCTGGATTCTGTGGCTTCTAGGGTTGGTGTACTATGATTTCTCTTTAGTTTTAAAATGTGTGTGTTTAAAATGTGGCTCCAAGGTCTGTCTCTTTTAAAATCAGAAAATATTCTGTGAGGGCTTGTTGTGCTTGTTGATGCAGGCAGGCTTTAAAATGGAGTTACTGTAGATTCAAGTCTCCCCCCCCCCCGTCTTCTCTCTCTCTCTTCTCTTTTTGTGCTTAACAGCACAAATCTTTGTCTGAGGGGTCTGTGCCCCAGTGATGACCTTCTTTCTTTCTTTCCTCTTTTCCCCATTGTTTCTTCCCTCCCTTCCTGCCCCCTTTTTAACCTAAAAGGTGCCTGGCTTGAGTTTAAAAGGTGCATTCCTATGGGAAATTTTGCTTCAACTTAAGAAAATTTTGAGTTACAGCCACCATTCCAATATGGATTAATTTCGTAAGTCGAGGCACCACTGTATCTGGTTAGATATGAGATAGACCTTTAAGAAAACATTTCAATGTTGGATGTTTGAAGAAATTAGCTGCTGGAGAGTTAGGCGGCTGATAAGAAATTATGGCGGAGAGGTAAACTCTCAAGGAAGAGAGGGAAAGGCCACTAGACTTGAGATGAATCAAAAAACCTAGGACAGTAGCAAGTGATGGGTTGATAGAAGGCAATGAAGAAGCTTCAGTGAAAGATTTGAATCTGTTCCATTTATACAGATAAGCCTTTCTAGTGGAGGGCTTCTTTGATTGATGAAGGACGTTCATTAGTGAGGGAGAATCCTCCATGCTGCCAGGTACAGAACAGGTAAGTCTGGGTGGAGTACGTGGGCATTCTGTGTGATGAGGTGGGGCAGGTGAGGGAGGTGGTGAATATCTGATGAGAAATTGTGAAAAACTGGAAAAACCAGGGTTATCAGCCACCACGGGGCTATAACTATGGCATTGGGTTTGTCTTGTAGGTGAACCACGACCTTGTGGAGAAGGGGGAACGGCAGAAAAAGGTAAGTGAAGGTCTTGGGCCATTGGCCAACGAATGCATCTCATTTGGAGTGTTTTCCAATGCCAGCTCGGGAGCAGTATCATTTGCACTTCCAATTCACACGGGAGGCGAAGAGGTCGAGAGTTGGTTTGCCCCATCGTTTGCATAGGTGAAGAAAAACTGATTGGTCTAATTCCCATTCATGAGCTTGAGAGTTTGTGTGGCTGAGTAGATCGGCCAAGTCGTTGTTGTGGCCGGCAACGTGTAAAGCCGTGAGGCAGATATGTGCTAGGCATCACTCCCAGAGGTCGACCGCTAAATAGAGGAGACTTGGAGAGTGGGTGCCACCTTGTTTCAGTGCGGTGGCAATTTGTACCATCTTGCCAGCAAGGAGATTTCTGAAAGCTTTGCAAGCTTTTATAACCACAAACAGCTCTAATTAGTTGATGTGAAGCAATTTATCTCTGGAAGACCACTTGGCGTGGATTTTGAGAGATTTGCAGTGAGCTCCCCAGCCTGTGAGGCTGGCCTTGGTAGTGGTCGTGGTTGTTGGAACAGCCGCCCGACGGATAGGTTGGGAGGAAAACGCCACCACTGAAGTTGGGAGGCAAGTTCTGGGGTGACCCTTAAAAGAGTGTGAGGAGGGTCTGTGAGAGGGTCAAAGAGGGCGAGAAACCACGACTGAAGAGATCTCATCTTGAGACGTATGTGCTGCACTACTGAAGTCATAGAGGCCATGGTGCCTAGTACATGTTGCACAGTCAAAGGCGGGTACCATAGGATGAGGGGTGAAAACTTGAAGTAATGCAATGAGATTTTCTCTCTTGTTTGGAGGAAGAAAGGCACAAACTTGTGTGGAATCTATGCATGCACCTATATAATGAATAATCTTTGAAGGTTTCAAATTTGATTTTTGTTCGTTGACAGCGAGACCGAAATCACAAAGGAGGGTAAGGGTGAAGTGAGTGTCTCGTTGGGCCCTGTGACTGGAATGAGCTACGAGGAGCCAATCGTCGATATATGGAAATATGAGAAATTTTTGCAACCTGAGGTAAGCAGCTACTGGTGCCATGCACTTGGTAAATACTCTTGGAGCTGTTGCAAGGCCAAAAGGAAGCCTTTTTAATTGGTAGGCTTGTGATCCTAGCTGAAATTGAAGGAATTTTCTGTGTGAGGGATGTATGGAAATATGGAAGTATGTGTCTTTGAGATCTATGACAGTGAACCAGTGGTTTTTGCAGAGTAAAGGGAGAACTGATTCGAGGGTAACCATACAGAACTTCGTGGTAATGATGTATTTGTTTAACTGTTGTAGGTCTAAGATAGGACCTCCGTCTTTTTAGGGTACAGTGAAATAACGAGAGAAATACCCTTTGTCTTGTTGTGAGATGGGTTGTATGATGTCTTTGAGGAGACAATTTTTTATTTCTTCTTGTAGGGTTGAAGATGGTGGAGTGTGTTATTGGATGAAGTTGGAAGAAATGGATGTGGTAACCACCGCAGATGATGGACAGTACCCAAGCATCTGTAGTGATGGATTCCCAAACAGGTAGGTGTTTCCAGCGAGCAGGATGGGGGGGAGTGGTGTGCAATCTCGGTCATGGGAGCATCAAACATGATGTTTGGACTTGCAATCATTGCGCCTAGTAATGGGCTTATTTCTTTGATTTCTGAAATAGGGTGTATAAGATGTTTGTTTTGGAATTTTTGATATGAGTTGTATGGTCGTCTCCATTGATTTTGCTGGGGGCACTGTTGGTAAGATGGATAAACTCCCCAACATCTAGCTGCTGATCTTTTCTTTTGCACGTTTTCCAAAATATCTGTTTCAGCATTAAAGAGGCCTGCCCTGTCGAATGGAAGGTCTTAGAGAGACTTAACCATATGGATCATAAGCTGGGCATAAGTCTGGAAGTCTTCCGCTGGTGATGGTGGGTCGGCATCAACAAGGTCAGATTCGAGTGAGGTAAGCAATACTGTCAGCGTCTGAGGTCTGGATCCGTGATTGGAATAATCAGGATCGCGTCAGGAGTCAACGGATTGTCGATCAACTTCAGTGTTGATAGGTTGAGTGTCATAGTATTGACATTTGTGTCTCGATGTCGATGGAGGTGGCATGTCCATGGGCATTTGTTAGTGTCGAGGATTTTCAATCCTCAACACTGACAAATGTCATCCGACTCGATGTCATCCAAGATGTCATCCAAGATGTCACCTCGAGATGTCATCCGAGTGTCCATGGACATTGTTTGATATGGTTGCACATCGGTGTCGAACTCGGGGTCATAGTGATGTCGAGTTCAATGGCTTGGTTATATCGGGCGATGGAAATTGTGCATCGATAGAGGGATAGAGCGAGTGTCCATGGACCAGGATGGATATTGAGGATCATCAATATCAGAGCCTGTGTCTTGGTGATGTCGAAATGGAGGTTGTTGATAAGCTGGTAAAGCAGTGGAGTATATAGACGCTGGAGATGACTAGCGAGAGGAATGATTTCCCTTTTCTGGATTAGTGGGAAAATATTGGGAGGCTGGAGCTATAAAAGAAGAAAATTGCTTGACCGTCCTGGATCTTTTAGGTGCCAAGTAGGGAGCAGGTTGGAGTCCATGTGACTCATGGTGATATGGCCGTTTCGACACCGATGGCTGTCAAGATCGAGGCCCACCATGACAAGGTATAGCCAAGCTGGATAGAGCAACTGACTGATTGGCGGCTGCAGTTGGTCTGGTCAAGCACTGGTTGGGGCAAATGGCAACCCGACAGAAGTGCTGAACACGGGTCTGGGCTATGTGTGATGAAATAGACAGCTCCAGGGACTGTTGGGGCCCATGTCTCTGAGGCATTCGTGGTGGACAATCATATGTTACCGAATAAGGTATGGTCTCTAGTTGTTGTTCAGAGTCGACCTTGTCAGGTGAAGCCACTACGGAAGGTTGCTCCAAAGAACAGAGTGTTGAGGCCTGGGAGGAGAAGATATTAATCGATCGACTCTGTCATCCCATTCCAGTGATTGGGAGCAGGGTTCATGAGGGGATTCCCTCATTATCAGAAGGTGAACCAATATAGATTGATTTGGCGGTTTGTTGAGGCTGCTGAGAAATGACTACAGGCTTAGATTTATGTTGTTAAGGTCTTTTAGGCAAAGAAGACTCCGGGACCAAAGAGGCTTCAGTGGACATTTGACGTTTAGTGGAGGGCTTCAATATCGAGGATTTCAGTATCAAGCACTTCGATTTATAGGTTTTTGAAGTTTTAGACAAAGTGTATGGAGCATCAGAGTGCGATGCTGTGGTCGACGGACGTCGTTTTGAGGCTTCAGAAAGAGCCTTCTCCATTGCTTTGGTTTGTGAGGTGGCCTTACAAGGAGGTTGGGCCATTCTGGTTGGCTGAAGAGATTGTTCCCAAAGATGGAGCTTCAATCTGGATAAGGAAGAACGGAGGACTCCGCACATGAAGTTCTTACAATGCTGGCAGGAGAACATCTGGTGTGCCTCCCAAGCAAAAAAGACACTTGGTGTGGCTGTTGGAGAGTGGTATTTTGTTATCAGAGACCACACAGTGTTTAAATGGGCCCAAAGGTGCCATGAATAGGAGAAAAATAATTTGAGGAGAAAAAGTGATGATTGGGGGGGTGCTGCCGCCAGAGGTCGAGCGAAGCAGAAAGGAAAAAATCTCTGATGATAATGAATTTGATCTAAAAGTTTAAAGGAGAAAAGATTGGTAACAGGAAGGAATCAAGAATAAACTCTCTCTTTTACTCATAGAAACAGAACTATGAGGCTCTCAATGCAGTGGCTGAAAGAAACTGAAAAGGGAGCCTTGACGCCAAGGTACTTATACAACGGGGGAGGGGCCTTATTCTAATATGTTTTTTCTACCACAGAAGTTTTAGAACTTTCCGATGAGGCTCTGCGCAGGCGTGGATCACTCAGGGTGTGATTCACAGAGGCCACAAAGAACTATGAAGGTGAATGTCTAAAGTTCATTCCTGTCTGGATTGTTGATTGTCTGTACATTTTACAAGTGCAAATCAAACCATTTAACTTTTGACTCAAAGGTAGATAAATATAGCTAAAATTATTAGGAATTTGTAGTCTGATGTCACTAAATAAGTCACTGATAAAATAACAATAAATAACAATAATGAATAACAGTTATTGTCCAGGTAAATGCAGACCAAGCCAGATTGTCACAAGCACCCTCCTGGAAACTTTGATAACTTTGTAAAGATCCTGGGGATCCTTGTTTAGTGTTCTCTCCCTGTTCTCACTGATTTTTCCTTTTGGAAAATTATTTTAATTCGGTGTTTATTCTACTAATGATAACTTATTTAAGTTATAATTCACTGGTTTTTTATGTGTGTCTGCTTCCAAAATAATAAGCTGGGACTGAGCAAATTGTATCTTTTCTCTCCAAAATCCTACAATGACTTTGTAAGCACTGGGGAATGTATTTAAAAGAATTAATAAACCATATTTTATCCTACAATAAATAGATGGAAAAGCTTACAATGCTTTTAAAATATAAATAACATAGTACACCAAGAGTACCCAAGAAATAAGAAGCAGTTATTTCAAAATGTGACAACTTGCTCTATTTATTTTTATATTTACATCCTACTTTTTTCCCATTGCAGGACAAAAGGTGGCTCATAATATAAACTAAAAACAGATACAGCAAAAGAAACAGTTATAATAATAAAACACAGCTAAATGAATTATCATTTTAAAACAAGCACTGAATTTAAACAATTTAAAATCACAACAAGAGAAAAAGAAAATAAAAACCAACAGCAAACAGAAGTGTATCTCAAATATACATGGGCCCATTTATAGTCTAGTTCAGTGGTCCCCAACCTTGGGCCTCCAGATGTTCTTGAACTAAAACTCCCAGAAGCCTTCACCACCGCTTCTGCTGGCCAGGATTTCTGGGAGTTGAAGTCCAAGAACATCTGGAGGCCCAAGGTTGGGGACCACTGGTCTAGTTAACATTCAGAGGATTACAGTCTGGCAAATCTTTAGAGGCATATATTTGGGGGAGGGACTAACAAGCCCCAGAATTCCTCAGGGAGTATGTCAATCAATAATACTGTGAGTTGTACTCCAGAAATACAAACACACATATTTCTATAAATGCTATTATGACATAATAAATGTCAAAATGTAAATATGGTGTTTGTTTCAATGAAATTCATTTTAAAAAAAGGTATGGCTACCAAGAGATTTCTGAGAAATTCACAGAGGACAAGGTGACCTCCAATACCACAGGTAGTATGTGGTTCTATTCATCAGTTCTGGAGCAATACCAGTGGGAAAATACTATTGCACTCATGTCCTGCTTGTGGGCTTGCATAGGCATGAGAAGGAGAATGTGGGACCAGAATGCTCTGCATTCTAATTCATAAATCACTGCCATCACTGAGGCCTAGAAATTGCAAAAGCATACATTAGCATAGCAAAATTCTGACTGTCCAAAAAGAGGTGGAGTCAACATAATAAATATAATTAGCAGAATAAAGTTACAGTATAAACTAGCTGCTCATTTAAAAAAAATGTCCAGGTCCTGAAGCACTGTTCAGACTGGGAGATGACATCATCACTCATAGATAAATCATGAATATGTCATGGATAAATTCATTAATCACAGATAATCATGGTCTCATCTAGAACTCTGGTGTTATGAGTTAAAGAAATCCTGTTTGGCAATTATGCAGATGGCATAACCCTGTGAATTGCCGTAACTTAAGAAATTCCTGTATATATTATCTGTTGCATACTTAGTTGCGTGACTTGCATAGACAGTATCTATGGAAATTTCTTTACCCACTGCAGTTCACATCTAAAAGTTATGCCATTTGCATAAATGTGTGAAAGGATTTCAGGCACTAAATTCCAAACAGCAAATTACAAATTACAAATTGAAATTATCTTCTGTAAACTCACACTTTCTGTCTGGTAAATCAAGTATAACATTTTGGCACTGGATTTATCGATAATACAGAAGACTTGCTATCCCCCAAATATATCCTTTCTTTATGTGTAAGAACAGAACTGTCACTGTAAAGCAAACTGTCTTGCTACATCATTTTGGAAAAATTAGATCAAAGAAAACTGGGATTTCTTTACTAATCAAATCTATTTGAAAACTAACAGTCAGCTCTGTGACTTAATCCACAATAAAACTACTTATGTAAACAGAGTGAGTAACTGTAACAAGCCTAAAACATGTGTGGTTCCAAGACACTACAAATGCAAATATTTGTATAAATCCCTCACCACCCAAAAGAGTATAAAACACATTTTCATTGTTTATAGGTTGTACAAACTAGACACAAAAGGGAAATGGCAAATTTGATCCACTCATATTTTGATTATACAGTATATATATTTTTTAAAAAAGCTGTTTTTTGTCATCTCTTTCTAGTACCATGCAAGAAACACAAGAGGTATCTGGATAAGGTACTCATAATTCTTCAACTTCTGACCAAAATAAAGGGTTCAAGTTGCCAGAAAAAAAGGACTTGTGTGAAATGAGCACTATTTCTTTAAACTGAATGACCTGCTGCATTTAAGTAGTCTTTAGCCAAAGAAAAGTTCTGAAGTGAAACTCTCAGGAGCAAACATTTTCTACATGTGAAGTAAACTCTGTTGAAAGACAGCAGACTAGGGTCCCACCAGTAAAAACAGGAAAGTTTTCAGCCACCGGCAGCTCTCACTACAGACACACGCACACACCATCAAAACGGGAAGAAAAACCTCAAAGTGTCATAGGCTCACTTTATTAAACCATATGCTCATTGCCCTGTGAAGAAAGCAGGGTCACTAATTAGTTCATTCTGTGAAAGAAGCCCCTCCCAATCCCGTTGACTTTTGTCCCCCCCACCCGCCATAGCTCAAGCTATTTCTGTCATGCAACTTGAAAATCACTGGAGGGAAGAAGATCGCCATAACAACCGCTGAAATGATCTTGTGGAATGTGTCTAGTGGCACTGGAATAACCTGAATATGTGCTCCAGATGTGTCGGCTGTCACGGAAAAAGTAAACACATCTGATGGACAACGTATGACTGGATGGCCTCACAGTTGACTCCAGAGAGTTGGGATAGAGGGAGGGAAAGGAAAAAGGAGGCAGTGAAATGGAGTCAAGGGCCAGGCAAGAGTCACCCTGTGGACCTGAGTAGCCTGGCAGGCTGAGAGCAGAGGACTGTGGGCTTGATTGTTTCATGTCTGTCCCTCCTCTGAGAGGCCTCTGTGGGACTGCTGCAGCCTCTGTGAATTTCCATCTGGCAAAGACTTGTGAGCTTTTGGGAGCAAACTGAAATATGAACTTCAGGGGGAAGGGGAGATCAGGGGAGAAGGAAAGGTTCATGATATTTGCTTCCTGAAAGGGGGGTGGGTAGGGGTTCAATATGTTTTGAAGGTATTCGGCATCCTCATATCCAATGCATATGCAAGAGCACGCATACATGCACACACAGATGCACAGACTAACAGCTTTGCCCACCGTCCTCTTCCCTGCAGGCTTGAAAGCAACAGTATTTTATTTGGCCATTTAGAGGAGGTGAAAAACTAATTTTAAAAGCTGTGCCAATTTAACATGTTGGAAGTAAGAGGGGGAGAAAATATACATTATCTAGATGGCTGGCTGGCTCACCTACTGCTTTCAAATGTTATTTTGTTAAATCTCTGTAAAATGGTAACTGTTGTTGTTAGAAAGCACCAGTTAGATCTGGATCTTCCTTAAATTTGTTTATACAGACATTAAGGTAAGGGGGAGATCTTAAAATTCAAAGTACATTGGACCTAAAAATGCTGAGACATATTTAAGGGCTGCAACCCACCAATCTGAATGTAGCTTACCAGCCAAATATTCTGGCCTGACAGGTGCTACCTACTGCAGTTCTAGGCATGCATGCAAATACACAGAAAGAGACTTACGACAGATTGTAATCCATGGGTATGGAATTGTTTCTGAGTTAGTGGGACTTTGCTTGGGAGGGTTTACTATATGCCGTGGTTCCAATTACAACATGGAATACAATCAGGCCCTCCAAGCTTAATGGGATGTTCTTTCATAGTTTCTCTTGACCTCTTTCTCGACCTTGGGCACAATTGTAAGCAACAATACAGGCAGATTGAGTATAGATTTAACTGTAGCCAGAAATATAAACAAAGAGGACACCAATGGTTGTTGTGGGTTTTTTGGGCTCTTTGGCCGTGTTCTGAAGGTTGTTCTTCCTGATGTTTCGCCAGTCTCTGTGGCCAGCAGATGCCGTAGAGACTGGCAAAACGTCAGGAAGAACAACCTTCAGAACACGGCCAAAGAGCCCCAAAAAACCACAACAACCATTAAATCCCAGCCATGAAAGCCTTCGCGAATACAAAAAGGACACCGTTTTGAACATATACTGATACTGCTTCAAGAGAATCCTAGAAGGCTCTTTTGCATCATCGTTCATGCTATTTTGATGCAACTGGGAATGCAGCTGTGCTGTTCCTATTACTGGGAAGAATGGAATTCAGCTGGCTGGATAGCTCTGTGGTTTAGGGTATCTGGCTGTGGATGTTGGGAATTCAATTCCCCACACTGCCTCCTGAGAGGGGAGCCAGCCTATATGGCCTTGAGCAAGCTGCAGTCTGAGGGCACCTACAGAAGAAGGGAATGTTAAACCACATCCATGTATTCTCTACCCAGAAAACCCTGAAAAGGATTGATATAAATCAGAATTGACTTCACCACACAATTATTATTTATTAGAGAGGAATTCAGTTCCAAATTTTGCCCATTAGCGAGTATCTAGACTCAGATTTTACACAAGAATTGGCATGTGTTAAATTTTACTGGAAGGTTCTTTGTACACAGTAGGGGCTTCTGAGGTAGGGCAGAAAGCAATTCAATCACCTCCATACTTCAGCTGCATATGCACAATGTTTCTAAATCACAGAATCATAGAGGCCATGATCAGAAGTGCCCCACATGTTTCAATTGCTGTCTCAGTGCCTCCAAGGAACAAAACATTCAGGGTCCAAATCTCCCCTCTCTGCTGCTCTAGCAACTGTTTATTGGTTTCTACTCCATCCTTCTTGTGGCTTCTGCATCATAGGTCCAAATGGCACCTTACTACATTTACAAAATACTTACAGCAAAGGCTAATTCTGCTTGACAGAACGGAATTTAACATATTGGGGGAGGGGGAGGAAAATCGCCATGTTTTCATTTTTTTAAATGACTGCTGAAAACCACAATTTCTTCTGGTTCAACTTTATTTAACAGTAAGAAAATCAGCAAACCACAGCATATTCCATAAGCAAATTACATACCACTAAAGTGAATAATGATGAATCAAACACACATTTAACTTAATTTTGAAAAGAATTAATTAAATCTGTTTCACATAGTATTAACACTCAAAATGGCCAATTCCTTCTTTTTCTATAGAAAAATGAGAAAGTATGAGTAAAAGAAATAAATCCTTTCCTGAACACGACCTCTCATCAAATACAACAAAACTAACAGCTGGAATGATTAAGATGATTGCTGAAGCCTTACACATACTTCACTGCAAAATAAATACTCATCTGAATTGGGTTTTTGTTGTTTTTCAGTCAATGCCTTTATTTTCCAAACCATGTAATAAACAATAATTGAAATTATCTTCTGGAGGAGTAAAAAAAAGTTCCTGCTTCTTTTTTACAGGGAGTTTTGGCAAAACACTGCTAAGTCCTTTTCTTTAAAAAATCAAGTTATTTTTACTGGCTGAAGTAAAACTGAAACGAGACTGAGAACAGACTGAACAATGGCCCACACATTATGAATAGTGCAAGAAAACACTGCAAGTGTAGAGGCCATGAATGTCCCTAAAAGTATGATTCCTGCACTTACCTAAGGCTACATTCCAATGTCAGGCAAGTTACAAGGTTATGTAACAAGACTCTCCGCCCTCTCTCTTTTTTTTTTCTTTGCATCACCATCCATGCACCAGAACTATGCACCTATGTTTTGGAGAGTCTCCAATCCTGCAGAGAAGATTTGTGAGATACAGCAGCCACAGGGGAGGAGCATCTATTCCAACAGCAGTCTCTGCTTTGCTCTTGGACAACACTGGATACAATCCATAGTGTCCGCACTTTATGTTAGCTCTTGTGGGAAAGCAGTAGTACTTCTTTCAGAAAAAGTAATAAGGTAGACTGCCCAACAGTGGGATTTATAGTCAATGCATTATTTGTATGTTTGTTTGCCTGTTTATTTATATAAAACAAATTTATTATATTTGCTTGGAATCAGCTTCAGTCTGCTTGGAAAAAAGCTAAATGTTAATGATACTAAGTAACAAAAGTTACAAATTTCATTCACACATCAACCTTTTTGCAGAACATTGCCAGTATTATTTTCAATCTTATTTTTTTGTGTTGATAAATACGAAGAAATCAATGACTGACATGAAAGCATAATCAAGATGCCTGATCTGCTCTTCTACTTCCCATTAAAAGAAAGTCCCCATGCTCCATTATAGCATCTCTGTGGTGCAAGAAAGGGCACTGTCTCTGCCACATGCAATCCCCTGCTCATTCTGACATAGTGCGTTCATTAACCAGGCTTGCAACAATAAAGTTATCACTGTCCCTAAAGGAAAATTTCAGGATGTCCTGACTTTATGCACACTTTTAATGAGATTATCTACTTTATATATTCTATATTCGTATAACTTCAAATAAAGTAAAATTCTGAAGGAGATACATTACAGTTTTTGTTGTGCAGACGTGTGTTTTTAAAATGTGGGTCTGGCAGAGAGCCACTAACTAGCCATTTTGGCAAGCAATGGGTCCTGCTGTATGCTAAGCCTGGACCTACTGTGTACCCCAGGCTGGTCAAATGGCAGGGCCACTTCTTTGTGGGGCTGGACTGGAACAATTCCTGTACAGACAGAAGAATCCCTTTAAGAACAATCGCTCCCAGCAAAGCAACCGTTTCCAGTGTGATGAGACACAATGCTTTCTCACCATCTGATTACATTGCTAGTCTCTTACACCTAGTACCTGCCCAGGTATGACGTACTCTTCTACATTTTGCCACTAATTCTCCTGTGCATAACTCTTCTCCCATCTCCTTTCTTCTTCCTCAAATCCTTCTCCTGTTACAAAAAGCCTGGTAAACCAGTAACTAGCTAATTTCTGAAGGCAATGTGAAAATCACTGCTCCTTAAAATGTGAGTACACTAATGGATAACAAAAATGTCTAGAAACAAACCACTGGATCCTGCCAGGACAACATAGCATAAACCTGGGATCTGGAATGGGGTGAGAGTAAACAAGTAATATGAATGTCAGACAAGAGCCCTAATTAAGAAACGGGATTTTTTCCCCAGAATGGTAATGGTCAGTATGACTCACCCTTTTGGTTTTTAGGCAGCATAACAGCACACTGCTAGGCAGGTTTACTCGGAAATCAGTCTTAATGAGTTCAAGTGTCAGATTTTCTGCCAGTTAAGCATGGACAGGATTGCAGTCTAAGTAAATGGTATCCCTCTTTCTTTCTAAAACTGTTATGAAGCAACCAGTAACATTTACAGTACTTTTCATCTTCCCTATCTTTCTCCAAGTTGCTACAAAAGTTCTTCATCTTTTAGAAATTATTTACATTCTGGACTATTCTTCCAGACAATCAGAGCTTGGAAAAGTTGGGTTTTGTTTTTGTTTTTTTTTGGACAACGGCATCTCAAATTTCCCAGCCAGTAGCCATCATGGGGGTAGGAAAGAGCAACTTTTCACAAATAACTCAACTACTACATTTTAGATGATTAAATGTTCATATTGTTCTAGGTACCTGTTATAATTACTCTCATCATTTTCTTGTCATTTACCAGTATGAGCACAGCTGGGATTTAAACCCTCCAAATATTGTAGTCTTTTACAGAACTACAGAGCAAGTTGATCACTTGAAAAAACCAGATGTTCTGTTATCTCCAAATTAGGCACGGACTTCATCTCACACTGGGGAAAGGCTTCATTTTTATCATCTATCATGCTTCTGGAATCTTTTTATTTCACCCCAGAAAAGGCAGCAATAACAATCTTATTTCCAAAATCTATTTATTCCTAACTGGATTTTCACTACAGTGTTGTATGTTTGACAGGCATTTGTAGGCAAATATTTAAGGAGCAGATTTGCTTTGCCTAGCAAATTATACCTCTCTCATTTTAATGAAGCAATGTACAAACATGCAACATGTCACAGATTCTCCTACTAAACACTTTTTTACCAATAAAGTTCTTGAAAAATGAAAAAACATACAAATCTGAAACCAATGCACAGGAGCACGTTTTGTAACTTTGCCTTGTTCATTTTTTATCTTTAGTCCAGGAGAGTGGATGTTTCATCACTTCTACTGTAAAGCCTGAGACTCTTGATCCCATAAATACTGTACACATCTTGGTCAGTCTAAGAGGAACCACCTCCTTTTTTATTCATCCCTAACAAACAAGAACCAGATGCTACTTTCTTAAAGAGGGGGCTCCTCCAAGTAGAACATTTCTTTTCCAAAACACATCTGGATCATCAGAGATTATACATTTTCCCCTACCCTCAAAATGATGTAAGGCTCGATTCTGTATTTTCGGGGGAAGAATTTTACTTTCTAAACTACTTAACTGCCTCCCAAAAGCATGGTTTATTTTGTTTTGGTTTGTTTTGGATAATAAGGGATTGTTTTTTTCAATCTTTTTTAGGGGGGGCGGGAGAAGAGAGTATAAGGCTAAATGAAAAGTCCTTGGTTCTTTCATTCCCTGATAGCCGAAACATTTTGACTCTACTGATCTCTTCACAATTTCCCTCAGTTGTGCAGCCTGATTACAGCAGTAACAGAAACAACAGGCTGGCTACTATGAGGGTGAGGCTCAGAACAACAGAAGCTGATGCCACTGTTGATTTTTCACCCTTGCTCCTTCTCATTGTTATTTGTCAGCCCACCTGCCTCCCACTTTCCTCATGTTTTCCCTTTCTTTCTATTTTTTTGTCTCTGTGAAGCACTTAAACCATTAGATACTAAGCCCACTAAGTCTTGTGATCTTTTAAAAAGAACAGGGCAAAGAGCCTCGTGGCGCAGTGGTTAAAACGCTGTACTGCAGCTAAAACTGTGCTCACGACCTGGGGTTCAAATCCCAGGTAGCCGGCTCAAGGTTGACTCAGCCTTCTATCCTTCCGAGGTCGGTAAAATGAGTACCCAGCTTGCTGGGGGGGCAATGTGTAGCCTGTATAATTAAATTGTAAACTGCCCGGAGAGTGCTTGTAGAGCTATGGGGCGGTATTTAAGTCAAAAAAAAAAAAAAAAAACAGGGCAAAAAGGAGGAACTCTCCCTCTTCTGGAAGAACCCAACAAGAACAATAATAGACCCCATCTACTCCCTATAATTTATATTAGGTTCTGAATACTAAACAATCATCATACATTTCCAAAAGGGTCTCTAAAGCCAAAGACTGAGATTGTTGGCAGAAACATATCACTGCTATATTGTAGGAAACCATGACTTTTAAAAGATGATAAAGATGAAGTCAGCTTTGGAATTATAGTTAGTAACACAGAATTTTGATAACTGTTTTAGCCCTACAAATCCCAAAGTCCATTGAGCACACATTCACATAGACAAATGTTAATATTTGAACCAGGATGGATAAAAATGAATGATTCTTTTAAAATCAATTTTTAAAATTTAAATCCTCAAAGTCCATTTTTTAAAATTTAAATTATGATTTAAATCAAATCCACCATTTATTTATTTATTTATTTATTTATTTATTTATTTATTTATTTATTTATTTATTTATTTATTTATTTATTTTATACCCCGCCTATCTGGCCCACCGGACCACTCTAGGCGGCTTCCAAATATAAAATCAAATAATAAAACATAGACAAATACATAATAATCAAACAAGAACAGCAGTAAAAATAAAAAGGAAAAGTAAGAAAAAATCAAGAGTTGGCTGGAGGGAAAGCCTGAATAAACAGCCATGTTTTTAATTGGGTTTTAAAGGTGCCCAGTGTGGGGGCCGGGCGAATCTCCGGAGGAAGATTGTTCCAGAGGCGAGGAGCCACCACTGAGAAGGCCCGGTTTCATGTCTTCTCCTTCCGGGCCTCTCTCGGCGTCAGGCTTCTCAGCCTCACCTCCTGACTCGTGCGGGTAATCCGGGTAGACCTTGGTGGGAGGAGGCGTTCCGCCAAATATCGAGGTCCTAAACCGTTTAGGGCCTTATAAGTAAGCATTAAAACTTTGAAGTTGACACGGAAACAGATGGGCAGCCAATGCAATGTGGCCAGCGTTGGAGAGATGTGTTGATATTTTCTCACTCCTGTAAGGAGCCTGGCCGCCGCATTCTGCACCACCTGAAGTTTCAGTGTCAGCCTCAAAGGCAGCCCCACGTAGAGCGCGTTACAGTGATCTAATCTTGAGATTACGAGTGCATGCACCAAGGTAGTGAATTGAAATAGATTAAAGTGGGTTGCATCGTTTATAAGAGGAACTAATGTTACTTTAAAGACACTGCCAAAAATGATAGTAAACCCTCGACTTACAAACGGCCCTAGTTAAAAACATTTCGACTTACAAACCGCTCTGATAGAAAAATATTGATTCGACTTGCAAACTTAGATTTGAGTTACAAACTGGAAAAATGCACAGGAGGTGGGGAAAGTGCGAAATTTGAACTTTCAATTAACCATTGGCCAGTGAAGAGGGTGTCTGTCTGCTTCATCGCTCTTCCCAGCATTTTGAGAGTGGATTTGGAGACAGTCTTCAGACTGCCTGGTACTGCCTGGTATTGCCTGGTACAGTGCTGTATGAACTATATTTTAATTTTTTGGCTCTTTTTTATTTTGGATTTTTAAAAGGTGTTCCCTCCCTCCTTTGCTGCCCCCTTTCCCCCCAAAAGGTGCTCGTATTGGCTTGTCTTGATAGGAAAGGTGCTTTTCAAGATGATCTGTTGTCTGAAAGGTGCTTGGTTTCTCCCAGAAGGTGCTTGTCTTGGCTGAAAATGTGCTTTTCAAGGTGTTCTGTTGAAAAGGTCTCTGTTCCCTCCTTCCCTCCCTCTTTTCTTTCCTTTTTTTAAACCTAAGTCATCTTAGGTTAAAAGGAAAAAAAGAAAAACAATTCTGACCCTAGTAGTAGAAACGGATTAACCGGCTTTGCATTAGTTCCTATGGGAACTAATGATTTGAGTTACAAACCGCCCCTCGACTTAAGAACCAAAAACACCCGGAACGAATTACAGTGGTGCCTCACATAGCAAGTGCCCCGTTTAACGACGAATCCGCATAGTGATGCGGATTTAGCAATCACAAAACCGATCGCATTGCGACATTTTGAATGGGTGAAAATCGCATTGTGATGATCGGTAAGCGTTTCGCTTACCGATCTTCGCATTGCGATGTTTCCTCAACAGCTGATCGGCGGTTCCAAAATGGCCGCCGGATGAAGAAAATGGCCGCCCGCAGCATTTTCACACCCTGCCCTCGCTTACCGAGGCGGCGAAAATGGCGGCCGTATGGGGAATCTTTGCATAGCGGTGAGTTTTCCCCCCATAGAAACGCATTAAACCCTGTTCCTCCCCACACATAGCGACGTTTCCGGATAGCAACGATTTATCCGGAACGGATTATTGTCGCTATGCGGGGCACCACTGTAATTGGTTTTCAATGCATTCCTATGGGAAATGCTGCTTCAACTTACAAACTTTTCGATTTATAAACTTCCTTCCAGAATGGATTAAATTTGTAAGTCGAGGGTTGACTGTATAAGCTTTTCCCTCACTCAAAGGTAACTTCTTCAGGGGACTATGGGTTGTTTTTTGCTTGTTTTTTGCAAAGCAAAGTGTAGGCTGGTGGGAAAAAAAAATGCCTCCAGCGCTTGCTGGGAACTTCCAGCAAGGCCCAGGGCAACTTCCTTTTCTAACAATTAGGTCGGAGCCTTTGTGTGCTGCAGGGTCAGAAGATCAGCAGTTGTAAGATCGGATCGACGTGACAGAGTGAGCTCCCATCGCTTGTCCCAGCTCCTCGCCAACCTAGCAGTTCGAAAGCATGCAAATGAGAGTAGATAAATAGGTACCACCTTGGTGGGAAGGTAAACAGCGTTCCGTGTCTAGTCGCACTGGCCACGTGACAACGGAAACTGTCTTCGGACAAACACTGGCTCTATGGCTTCGAAAAGGGGATGAGCACTGCCCCCTAGAGTCGGACACGACTGACTAAATGTCAAGGGGAACCTTTACCTTTACCTTACCTTACCTTGGCCTGGCCTAGCCCATGAAGCCTTCCAGCCCATCCTTTCTCCACAATGTAGGAGTCTGTCTCGCAGGCGGAACTCCCAGAATGGAGAATTCTGGGATTTGAAGTTCAATAAAAATGCCCATGCCTAATTATTGTCCTTTGTAGAACAATAAAATCACTGATCTTATTTCTTTTTCTGTATTATCAGCAACATTTATGGGTTTTTAAAATTATTTTGGAGACAAATACTTTGGGACAGCATTTTGAGAGGATTTTAAAAAAAGACTTAGGCAACTTTGCAGTTTTCTTCCTTGTAATTTTTTTTTCCTTCCAAGAAAGAGCTAAAAATAATGAGTAACATAACAAGAGATGGGAGAAAGAGAACAACGGATAATGGCAATTAGTTGCTTTTTAAAAACTAGAATGGTAATTATCATTCGTTTTTCATGGTTATGTTAAAAGGTCTTCTAAAATAGTCACATATATAAGGGAAAGTAGATTTGAAATCTAGTGGTAGGCCTCGGGATGATTTGCAATGAGCTGACAAGGATTCTGGCCACTCAGTTATTAACCATCAACACTAACAAAATGACCCAGCACCCCACTAAATTATACAACAAACATTTTAAAAGTTTGATTAGGCAATGATAAGTTTGTATACTGAAGCACTTGGTACACAAATCAGTTTTAAAGCAAATGCTCAGAATTATTTTAAGTGTTTATCTTTTGTATGTATCCTGATTAATAAATCATAGTTATAATCCAAAAATAAATATCTCGCCTAAACCTAAAGTTTGCTCAATCATGCCATATATGCCCACTTTAAAATAAATGTCATTGAAGAATCCCAGTAAGTTTATACAGAACTACAGTCTTAGCTTTCCTGAATTTGAGATTTGTTTACAAGGAACAATTGGCTAATGCCACAGAATCTTCCTTATAATGAACTGTCAATATCACTGCAATTTTTCATTTCATTTAGCAGTATTTTACATTAATTTTAGTTATATTATATGTTCTTAGCCTATATATGCTAATTTAAAACTGAGAGCTATTGCTTCATATATGTTATAAAACTTAAGAAATGTACTGAGTTTAATCTATGTGTATGTGTGTTTTAATGGTTTTTAAATGCCTACTTGAAGATGGGCAGAATTTTTAGAAAGCATTCTCTTCTGATTGCTCTTTTACAAACAGTAAGGGCCCACAGGATTGTCAAAAAAGTATCCACTGGTGAGAAACATCAGATTCAGGTATTTGAAAGTACGGCTCAGAAAAGCTAAGCCAGAGAGGAGGAGTTACTATAAAAAGCTGCTGCTATTAGGCCTTTTAGCTTCAGGTCTGTTTGTTTTTTAATTTCTTGAAGGGATCCAACCACTTGTCTGTCCATTCTCCAACAGAATACTACTTTTTTAAAAAATACTAAATGTCATATATTTATTATTTGAACATTTTGAAGCACTGACTTTCTTTGCTAACCAGAACTACGTCCATGTGGTCTTACAGGATCTGCTTAGCTTCAACAGTAGAGTAGCACTGTGTCCCCAGGATTTCAGACAGTGAAGCCAGTACTCAATAGCTGAAGTCCCTATGACAGATCAGAGGACGACTATTAGATACAAATGATGTCTCCAAGTGCTTTCCTTTGTTTTGTCCCCTGTGGTGAATGAGTGTTACTAATTCCTGGAGAAAAGTTAAAAAAACAAAAAACAAAAACATGGCATCTGACATCTCAGTTGCTGCCTATGAGTATTTACTTTGGGCTCCTCTGACTGGGATCCATATGCAAATGCAACATGCCGCAAAGTGCACAGATGTGCACTGTACACGCTAAAGTTTGTTTACGTGTGTGTTTGTTTTAATGTAGAAACTATAACCTATAAGAAGGGCCACTGGAGTAAAATAATCTGAGATACTAAGTTAGAGGTGGGCAACCCAACAAAGCTTAGGCTGTTTTCTGTATCTCAAGGGTTCTAAGCAAGTAAGCAAATCCAGGTTCCATTTTCACTTTTTAAAGGTTTTCAAATGGGAAAGCTTTTCAATTAAATCACTTCCTCAGTACTTAAAGTGTTTCTCCAGAGATGTATCAGGAAGATAAAGCCTTTTCTAACCACTGGCTCCTTTCCATTTATATCATGTTGGATCTTCTATTACAATCAATTCACATGGGCATTTCCTCTTTATAAATACAAAATTAACATGCTTTCTTTGAGGTACTTGGGTTACATTTCCTGTTGCTGTTTTGGCATACCTCATCTTCGTTCATGCAAAAGGAGCCATCAATAGGACAACATATGTTCCCTGAATGTCATACAGTGGATTCAACAAAGAGGGACAACATGTCAGAAGAAATCTCCCATGTAATAGTTATGTAAACTGAACAGTTGCAGAGCACCATCAGAAGAACAGACTAGTAAATCGCTTCTGAATATCCTGGAAAGAGTCCATAAGTCAGAATTGACTTGACGGTGTGTAATTATTATTATTAATAGACTCATCAGTGCTACTACCCTCCACCCATTGTTTGGAAATAGGGACTATTCTCTGACAAAGGCAATGCCAGAATACACTAAGAATGATCTTATAATAATGAGACTTTCTTAATAGTATTAAGACACATTTTGGAACTGGCTTGGCTTCTTTTGTCTCCTAACATCTACCAGGTAAATAAGTATCTCCAAAAGCTGGGAGAGGAATAGGAGTTCCACATCATTCCATCTCACTTAAGTATTAAGGGCTGAACTAGACAAAATGGCAGTTTTGTATTTAAAAGTTGCGAAAATGTTTTCCATTCAGAGATATTCTGCACACTCAACATGCAAAATCCACTATTAATTTCCCAATAACCCATCACCAAACAGAGCAAGCAAATGTGCAACTTACAGAACTGCTGAAAATCCTCAGAGAATAAAATGTTTATTAATTCTTATGAAGAGGTCTGCTTCAAATTGTAAAACTCTTCTCTTGCCTTGTCCAGTGCTTAGGCTTGGGCCAACTTTTTCCAGGGCAATCTGTCAAAGGGGGGGGAACAGGATTGCAGCTGGAGATTGATAAACAAATAGTCAAGGAATATTGAACGAGTTCAAATTTCCAGGGCTGGATGAACTGCATCCGAGAGTACTGAAGGAACTGGCTGAAGAACTCTCAGAACCACTATCCATTATTTTCTTGAAATCATGGGGAGGTGCCAGAGGATTGGAGGAGGGCTAATGTTGTCCCTATCTTCAAAAAGGACAAAAAGAGGAGCCTGGGAACTACAGGCCAGTAAACCTGACATCAATTCCAGGGACAATTCTGGAACAGATCCTAAAGCGGTCATTGTGAAAGCACCAAGAAAACAATGCAGTAATAACTAGAAGCCAGCACGGATTTGTCAAGAACAAATCCTGCCAAACTCATTTGATCTTGTTTTTTGATCGGGTCACCACCCTGATAGACAGAGGGAATGCTGTAGACGTAATATGTCTTGTCTTCAGCAAAAATTTTGAGAACATGCCCCATGATATCCTGATTAGCAAGCTAACTAGGTGTGGGCTGGATACATTAAGCGTCAGGTGGATACACAACTGGCTACGGAATCCTACTCAGAGGGTGATGATTAATGGGTCCATCTCTAACTGGGAGGAGGTAACAAGTAGGATACCCCAGGGCTCTGTCCTGGACCCGGTGCTCTTCAATATTTTTATTAATGACTTGGATGAGAGAGTGCAGGGAATGCTTGTCAAATTTGCAGATGATACAAAATTAGGCGGAATAGATGATACCCTGGAAGAAAGAAATAAAATTCAAAATGACCTTGAGAGAATGGAGCACTGGGTCAAAAGCAACAGAATGAAATTCAACAGGGAGAAGTGCAAAGTACTGCACCTTGGAAAAAGAAACTAAACACACAGTTAGAGGATGGGGGATGCATCGCTCATCAAAACAAGTGAGAAGGATCTTGGAACTGTCATAGATCACAAGCTAAATATGAGCCAACAGTGTGATGTGGCTACAAAAAGGGCAAATGCTATTTTAGGCTGCATATTTTGGCTAAGATCAAGTGTAGTGTAGTGTAGTATTTTAGGCTGCATTAAGAGAAGTATAGTTTCCAAATCTCACAAGGTTCTAGTTCCCCTCTATTTGGTTAGGCCTCACCTTGAGTACTGTGTCCAGTTCTGGAAATCACACTTCAAGAACGATGCTAACAAATTGGAACAAGTTCAGAAGAGGGCAACAAGGATGATCAAGGGGCTGGAAACCAAGCCTTATTATGAGGAAAAGCTGAAAGAATTGGGTATGTTTAGCCTTGAGAAAAGAAGGCTGAGGGGTGATATGATAGCAGTTCTCAAATATTTGAAAGGCTGTCATACAGAGGAGGGGCAAGATCTATTCTTGATCATCCCAGAGTGCAGGACACGTAACAATGGGCTCAAGTTAAAGGAAACCAGATTTTGGTTCAATATCAGGAAAAACGTCCAAACTTTTAGAGCAGTACAACAATGGAACCAGTTACCTTGGGGGTTGGTGACTGCTCCAACACTGGAGGCATTAAAGAAAAACTTAGATTATCACCTGGTAGATATGCTTTGAATGTATTCCTGCATTGATCAAGGGACTGGACTTGATGGCCTTGTAGTCCCATTCCAGCTTCCCCTTTCTATGATTCTAAGATTCTATAAAGATACTTTTGAAGCTTTGGAAACAGCAACAGGCACAATCTATTATAGGATGACATCCTCACATCTCTTCTGAAAACCATAGTCTACTGTAACAGTCATTCTTCTGGTTCTTGAGGTTCTTAAAGACTAACAATATAACCTTCTTCAGATTAGATGCCCATTCACCTGTACTTTTTAAGGCACCAAGAGACTGTCTCCCAAATTCATTTCCACAATTCAGTTTAAAAACAACTTTTACATAACACTTGCTAAGTATTCAGACTATGCTTGTTTCTCTGTTTCTCTCTCCCTTCATTGTTTTCTTTCTGCTTTCTAACACTTCTGTTCTCTTACATGTATCTTTTTCAAAGAAAGCACCAACACATTACCTGAGCTATATCTCAATAAACTATATCTCCATTAAAAATACTTTTTACTCTACTATGGAAAAATATGGCAGAGAAACCTGCTTTCCTTTCCTTAGTCATATTAAGTGGGAGTCCTTCTCCCACTCTAGCAAGCCCCTTGAAATGCACACATCGTGGATAAGAGAGACTGAAGATTTAAAAAACGAAACAACCGGGGGAAAAATCAAATCCACTTTGGTACCTCAGATGGTAATGGTGGTTAGGCCTATAAACAGCCCGAAGTTGCATTAATTCTGAAGATGTGATATATAATGAATGGCTACTTTTACAAATGTCACAAGTGCTTTTAAAAATATTGTGGTAAATGCTGATCTGAAATAATCATGATCATACAGAAAAAAGTCCAAAATTGATTGAAGAAACAAATTACATGTTTTTCACCAGGTAGAACTTTCATAACATTCCACATTTAAACTGACACTTAAGAACACATTTACTTACAATGTCAAAGTTGTATTCCTGCAAAAGTGCATCAACTCAAGTGAGCATTTTGCCATACAACTTAACCTGCTGTGTAAGTTTCTCCGCACAACTTGGCAGGATGATAAAAACAACAAACTGAGGGATCCCAGGGGCATTTAGCATCTATACGGTCTCAGTGTTTGCTACTCTTCAGAACTCAAACTGTGTCGAGACTGACTGACTAGACACCTGAGACAGCCCATCTGTGAGCTGCTATCCTGATGAGAGAGTCATCAGAAGGCACACTCTAGGCCTGGACTGGGCAGAGGTAGTTCTCGTATTGAGGAAATTCTCAAAAGTTGTGTCAAGAGCTGTATCTCTCAAAAGGTGGAAATGTTGGAAGCAGAATCATATTAGCATATTTTGGAGGAATTTGGCTTGCATGTACCTGGAGACAGCAGCCTCTTCCTCTTCAGACACTCAGGTTTCCATGGTTAAAGGGATGGTGAAAGGAGTGGGCATAGCATGCTCCCCTCAGTGCTATAAAGTGTGACTAAATAGAGCTATTTGCCCACAATTCTTTTATAAAATCCCTTATTCCACTTTCAGGTTTTTTTTTGGGGGGGGGGATATGCAGTTGTTTCAGAAGTGAAGTACATCTTCCATACAAAGGCATGCAACTGAGACCTGATATTGGGACATACAGAAGACAACAAACAATCCCAGAACAGAGCCTGCTTCATTTTGTTGCACCTTCCAGTCACTCCTTTCAAATGGTGGTCCTCCAAATTCAGCAAAAACAAGTTGGAAAACTCAAAATTGAGTCAGTTTCGAGTTATTGAGTTATACACCAGGATTCAACTATACAAGGTTTGCATGTAGAGTATAATTATCCCCTTGTATATTGGCAGGGGAAGAAAAATATGTGCACAGCAGACAGAATCCAACTGAAAACTTATGCCAGTATAACTCCATAGATGCCAATTTCTACATGAATTTCCACAAATTAAGCACAGGCATTTACTGTTGTGCACTAAATAGCACCACTAGAGTGCAGTGGCAAATTATAGCTGACATTGATTTATTTTCTTGTGACCATTTCCAGATGAGATTTACACCAATAGACTTCTATCAGTAGGCACAACTAACAGGATTCCGGCTAATAAATCTTTAGCATGCCCATGATGCTGAAAATGATACTTATCAAGATTTATATGACTTCATGTATTCAAGAGCCTCATGAATATGTTCT
Organism: Pogona vitticeps; assembly: GCF_051106095.1. NCBI lineage: Eukaryota > Metazoa > Chordata > Lepidosauria > Squamata > Agamidae > Pogona > Pogona vitticeps. The sequence goes on along the minus strand of NC_135784.1, from coordinate 221,721,898 downwards.
AGTTTTAACCCTACAACAACCGTGTGTTTCTCTGATTCAGCCTTCCTGTTGCAGATAGGAGAATTGAGGCCAAGTATATCTTCCATACATCTTGCCTACAGTCATTTAGTCCACAGCAACAGTAAGGTTTTAACTAGGAGCTTCCCAGTTTGGTTATTTTGTAACACCAGCTCATTTCTATTTGAACATGCAGAAGGCCCCTTACACCTGACAATGGTTTTTAGTCTATTGCTGCTGGACATTAGAAGTTTGTTTGCTGCCCAACAACCCCAAAACCACAAGAGATGAAATGACAAGGATAAATTTCAGATATAAAGAACTAAACACTTTATTTGAAACACACAGTAGTTCAGTCGTAGGAGGCTATTCCCTTAATTGCTGTAATATACAAAAAGGCACATGTTTTAGAAAATCTTCCTGGAGTTTCATAGAAAAGATGTGGGAGAGGGAGAGAGAGAGAGGAGAACAAGTTGTTGAGAAACACTTGCAAGATGATATACTTACAATAATATCTGTTTACCATTTCAAGTTACTGCATGGTAGAAAGCTTGATTTCTGTAACATGTCCTCAAGACACAATCAAATGCTAAAATGTATCCTGCGGTAGGTCGAACTTTCCAATTACTAGAAGCAAAGCGCACCAAGAGATATAATTACTTATGACACTGGGACAGGCATGCATGTTTCAACACAGAGAGAATTCTGAACAACTTTTTTTGGCAGTATATGACAGAAGACTTTAAACGGAACTTTCAAAGGCAAGGTATACTGTGTTATAAAAATATATGAAGTTGAAAGGGTTTTTTTTAAAAAAAACACCAAATGATTTTAAAAGTATGAGCATATTATGTTTAAACATCTCTTTAAAGACTCAGGAAAGAAAAATATTTCCCTACAGCAGTAAATACAAACTACATAACAGATTACCGGGGGGGGGGGGTGTTAAAAGAAATATCTTTGAGCAGTTTCTTTTCCTAAGTGAAAGGATATCATTTTCTCTTTTAAGATAGCATTATTTATTGCAAAGAACTTTCAATCAAAGAGATTTTTTCTTATTATGAATTTGGGAATAGGTCCTTAACACTAAATTATATCAATCCTCAACTCAAACTGCTGAATCTCAAACACACCTTCTAGCATTGTTAGCTGCACAGAAAAATTTAGAAACTTCTACATAATATTCTTCCATCCCATCCAGAAGCAAAGGTCCAATTCACACAGCCAATGAAGCTGCACCCTCTCTTTTATTTCATCAAGCACTCACAGAAGAATATGACATTTATACATATAGTTCATTCATATTTGACACGGTACACCTCTATTCAGTTTTCATCCACTCATAAGCACTACTTACTGTAACATATGGAATATTCTCCCCAGCACAGCTAATGACCATGGCTGGCTGGAGATTCTGGGAAACAGAGTTCAGAAAAAACTGCAAGTAACTCTGGTGATACTTTCTATATTAAAACACACAAACACACACAGATATGCAAGTCCTCAAATATCTTTATGATTAATAGCTTATTTCACAGGGAGTTTTCATTTATTTGCATATGCTTCCTCATGTATGAAAGCTCACACTGAAATAAACCTAAAAGTAAAACTGCCCAGGATAATTTTGGACTTTTCTTTTCCTCAGCTCTGCTCTGCAATGTCCAGTCTGAAGATGAATCCTCTAAAACTTCAAAGCTCATCTGTTTTTAACATGTTAAAGATCAAGTAAAAAAAAATTACCTAGCCTTATTCTGGGATTTTTCACAAGAACAATGCTTTTTAAAAAAATACACCCTAAAATGAACATTTTCAGGCTGCTGCACATTATACATAAAGATACATGGTTATACCTATGGTTATTCATAGGTTACATTTTAGAAGAGAGAGGCAGAATCTAAATACAAAAACGAATAAATAAATCCATATATCTTTAAAGAAAACCCCATAATATATTCAATAACTAAATATCTGGTAAAGTTACCAACATGTCACATTCCCTAATATAGCGTGACATGCCATTGAGCAGTGAAGCATTCCAAGGACAATGCTTACCGTGATTTGGCTTCCTGTGCAGGAAAAAATCAATACAGAAATTATAATGGAGGCTTGTGATCTTTGAACAAAATCTAGAGCCTAACATGGATAATCCCATTTTTGAACCATTAAAATATTAAAAACTCCAGCAGAAGATTTGGTTACTACATAACTATGGCTCTTTGAGTAATGATCCAATAATCCACACATAGGGGTTCTGCGCCTGTGCAGACCTCACTTTGGAAAGTTCCAGAGCCTCAAAAATGAAAGTGCCTCTCTGCCTATATCACATGTCCACGGCCCCACTCTCCTGGGTCCCAATTTTCTGCTGCTAGAAAAGAAAAACGGAAGAGCAAAACAAGAAGGAATGTGAGTGGGATGTGTGGGTACATGGATCACCACTTGAAGAACCATAATTACATAAGTTTCCAAATCTTCTTCATTGTGGTGTCTATGTATGCACACAGACGGGTGATTAGCAAGCAAGAGTTTTGGAGGTGAGAGTTATGCCAGGACAGATGATAGAATAGCCCTACCAAAAGCAGAGTTTCTCTGAGCCCTGAAATCCAATCTATAGTGTGTGACAAAGGTGGCTCCTGACAGATGTCACAGAAATGAGAGGAAAGTCCTCTGGTAGAGTGGCTGCATAAGGCCCAAGGGTGGAGGCTTGTTTGCAAATTCATAGGTCAAGGTAACAGCTAGGGAGATCCATTTAGAGAAGTGTTGGCTTGGTTGTTTGTCTAAAGTCTTTCATTCTGTATATGTAGAAAACCAGTGCTTGGTGGACATCGAAGGAGTGGAGGAATTGTTCCATGTCGTTCTGCAGGTTGAGATATATGAAAATGAGAAGCTACCTTGGTAAGCTGGGAAAAAACTAGTGGTAGGGAATAGGGGTCATGTGGAAGTCACGTATCCAGGTAGGCATTGTGAAGGCCCTTAAGGAAGTTTTTGACAGTGTGATCGCTGAAGAATCTTGCAAGGGGATGGCCAGTCAGTTGGTGAGTGACTATAGTGGCGAGGTATAGTTTGACAGATGATACAGAAAGTCCTTGTTGTATGAGGAGCAGTAGGGAGGTGAGAACCATGGGAAGAGATGCAGGAGAGTCCTGAAGGTTATATGATGCTGCATAGCACTAAAAACACTTCCACTTATAGCCATAAAGTCTGTTAGTAGAAGGGTGTCTAGCCTGTTTCAAGATGTTCACGATTAAAGGGATATCCTCCAGGTGGTGAGTTTCAGGTGAGGGATATCCGGATAAAGTGCCGTGCTATTCTGCAGGGAGAGAAGGTTATGGTGTAGAGACACGTGAAATCTGTCAATTGCTGTGAGAAGAAGGATGGTGAATCACTGCTGTCGTGGCCACCATGGGGTGAGAAAAACAGCATCTAAATGATCATGGCTAGAAGCTTGAGGAAGTTGATATGGTAAATCTTATTTTGTCTGGACCACGTAGTCTGTCTGTCACAGCAGACAGGTACATCCCATTGTACTTGTGTCTGTAAGTATGAGACAGGAAGGATGCGGTTGCTGGAAGGGAACACTGAGTCGGAGATGGTGGTCTTTGGTCCACTACAGAAGTTGTCTCTTGGAGTGTGGTGAAATGAACAGTCTTTTGTTTAGAGGGTCACACTTGTCAGTGTAGGCAAGAAGATAAAAGGAGTGCAGCAGTCGCATCCTCAGTCGGGAGTGGGGCAGGATGGATGTGATGGATGTCATAAGTCCCAGCAGTCATTCAACGGAGTGGACTGAGGTATGTTGATTTCGAATTAGTTTCTGTGTGCAGCAGATGATGGTGTCTATGCACGGTTGAGGTAGAAGAACTCAGGCACTTCAGGCATCTAGAAGAGCTCCTGTGTACTAGATAGCCTGGGATGGGAAAAAGTGAGGCTTTGTCTTGTTGACCTGCAGCCTGAGGCTCGAAAATAGCCAACAGGTAAATGCAAAGTTGGCATGTAGAGTAGCCCTGTCATACGCCACCAGAAGCCAATAGTCAACATAGGGAAAGACAGAGATACCACAGGTTCTGAAGAAGGCAGCAACTGGTGCCATGCATTTTGTAAAGATCTTTGGGGCTATGGAGAGCCCAAAGGAAGTACATGGAAGCAGTAGGTCTATTGGTCAACAAAGTAACTGAGGAAGTGACGAGGTTGTGGCTGAATTAAGATGTGGAAATATGCGTTGTGAAGGTCTATGGATGTGAACCAGTCTCCTTGTTGGAGGAGAGGGAGAATAGACTGTAACATTACCATCCAGAAATGTTTTGGGGGCGATGAATCTATTCCTCCATCCTTTTTTGGCTTGGTAAATAAAGTACCAGGAGAAGAAGGTGGTATGTGTGTGATAGGAGAGGCACTCTTTTTTCCTCAAGGGTTTGTGAATTTCCACCTGAAGAATGAGAGAGGAGGTGGTATGGCAGATATGACCCGTCAGTAGAAGGGATGAAAACTTTATGGTGTAGCTGTGGGCTATGTTGTTTAGAACCCAAATGTCTGAGGTGATGGAATCCCAGGCGTGGATAAAGGGTGCCAACCATATGTCTGTTGTTCACAGTGAAGGAGATGTTGGGTAAAGGATGAAGATGTCAAGTTCAGGTTGGGACACATCAAAGCTCTCATCTGGGTGTCCTGTCCATCTTTTTGGGGAGAGTGGTCTGTTCGTATTTAGCAGAAAAGGCAGGAGTAAACTGTTGTTGGTTGGATCAGTCAGATGCCCTGGAATGCTCTGATGGAGATTTGTAGTTTCAGTATGGACCTCTTCCTGAGAGGACGGAACTGAGAAGTGGTTGGGCGGTAGGAATTTATACCCATCTTCCTTATATCTGTTTTCTTTTTGTGCAGCTCCTGCATGAAATCATCAGTCTTGTCATTAAGGAGACCATCTCCATTGAATGGGAGGTCTTCTATGCGAGATTTAGAGTTGTCTGGAAGGCCAGCAGAGCGTAGTCCTGCTTAGCAGCGTAAGGAAACTTTTTTGCCTGGGAGAAACCCACTTAGTTCAGTCTTACAGAATCTGCAAGTTTCACAGCTCTTATGCTTAAGAATCGGCAGTCTTGATTTCAATCCTTCCTCTGGGAACAATTCCTTCAAGTGCACAAATGGACCAGACAAATTTATTTTTAAAAAACCCTGGAACCTGAGCCCATTCCCTCATCTTCCTCAAAACCATCATCGAAGTCAATGACTTTGTAAGTCGCTACATGTTGGACGGAGTGAATATGTCGTCCTGCTAGAGTGTAGGCTTCCTGTTTAAATGAGATAGCCAGAGATTTTTTATCTCGTGATAAAGCTAAAATTAAGGTTTGAAACTTCTCCCGTATGAATTAGTAGTAGGTGCTTGTCATGGTCTGATAATTAGCAATGCGCATATGAAGTGCCGCTGAAGAGTAAACTTTCTGGGCCGGTAGATCAGATTTGCAACTCTCCTTGTTACTTGGGATGTCATGTGAGGAGCCACTAGATCTCATCTGGGCAGTTTGTACAATGATGGAATTTTTGGGGGGTGGGGAATTGAACAAGAACTTGACCTTGTCCTGTTGGACCCTATAGAAATTTTCAATTCAATGCAATATTGATGGAACTCAGGAGGGTTTTTGCCAGGGCTGGCTCATGAGGTCACTCAATGTCTCAAGCATTGCCCTTTCAAAAAGGATACTTGTCTTTTTATGGATGCAGGCGAAGACAGCATCCTTTGCTGGTGGTACTGGTTTGAAAACAGGTAACTGCAATGATTTTGCCATTCTCTCTATTAGGTCATTATAAGAAGAGATGTCCTCTGAAGGTGAGAGTGGACCATCATCTTGGACATCAGAGGTGGGTGATGATCTGGGTGCAGGAAGAGATCCCTTACCCTCTTCTCCATTGGAGTTGGCAGAGCTGTGCTCAAATCGCAGGTTTTCAAGTGAGACAAGGGTTTTGTCAGCAGTCAATGGGAATTGTGCGGTAACCGTGAGGTAAGTGAGGCACTGGTATTGGGAGGGTGTAAAAGAGCCAGTGATGACACTGGTCAAAGAACCAAAGCCTGAGATGTTAACCAGAGTGATCCCAGTTGCCAGTGTTGTCCACGTGGTAGGTCTGAGTGGAGACTGAGATTGATTTTATTTATTTATTTATTTATTTATTTATTTATTTATTTTTGAGACTCCTGGTGGGGATGGGAATCATGGCAGTGCTCATGTCACTAAGGGAAGCATTCCCACGGATTGCTAGTGTAAGACTCCTGACATCAAGGGCCAATGTGGGTACGTGAGCAGGACCTGCTTCAGTCATGGGATCCGTACTGACTCCTGTACAATTGGGTTGGCAATCCCATGTCCCCATACATGAAGCAAGGGGGACAGAAGAAAAGAGCATAATAAGGGTCCTCATGATACTGGGAGCCCAGTGGGGGAGACAGCAAGTAGCGTTGTTGGTAGCAATGTGGTAGAGATCATGAGATTGATTTCGATGTGGGTCTTCTAATCTCCTTATAGCATTGTCTTGGTTACAGAGACTGTTGGGTAAGGGAGAGGGACCTTGATCCTGATGTTGACCCTCCTTCCAATGTTCTTGTAGAGGAGAAAGCAGTCTTTGTGAGATGGGGACACTATGCACAGAGGGGTTCAAGTATTCACCCTCTGAAACCAAGACCGTGTATTGGGTGTTGGTAATAGGAGCAGAGGTCGGCTTTCGGATCAATAACTGGGGATTCAAGGTAGCCACAACAACATTGGCATCTGTGAATTGTTGTTTTTTCTTTCTTTTGGGTGCCTCAATATCAGAGGCTACCTGTCGTTTTCTTCATTGACTTCAAAGATGGTTTTAAGAAAGACGAGGGAGTGGGCTGAGGTTTCCAATAAAGTTGTCTGATCCATTTGTGCACTGGGATCAGCAGCTCAAAGGGACTGTTCCCAGAGGAAGGATCAGAGTAAAGCCTGCCAATTCTTAAGCGTAAGAACCATGAAACTTTAGCAGATTCTGCAAGACTGAACTAAGCAGGTTTCTTCCAGGTAAAAAAGACAAATGTTGTGCCCATCTGATTGTAGGATCTTCTTGGCATAAGTGGTATACTTTTTCATCAAAGCAACGACCATAAATCGTTGGGGAAAGGGAGCAGCAGATCCACGGGGGAGGGTGGTGTCCCCTGTAGCTCCATCTAAATCATTCTCTCTCTTTTTTTTAAGGTAAAAGATGGAAGGAAGGAAAAGGAAGGAGGGAAATGGACAATCTGCTTTTCATACAATCACAGAATAATGGAGTTGGAAGACCATCAAGTCCAAAGCACTTCTCAATGAAGGAATTGAAGTTAACGTACAGTAGGACCCCCATATCTGCTGGGGATTGGCTCTATGCCTCCCCTGTGGGTATTTAAAACTGGGGAGGGAGGGAGGGAAGGAAGAAAGAAAGAAAGAGAGAGAGAGAGAGAGAGAGAGAGAGAGATTGAATGACGGTAAGTGAGGCAGAGGCTCCAGAGCAGTCATTTGGTGCTGTCACAACTGAGGAAAGTGTGGCCACACACACACAAGTATAGGCAGAGAAGCACTTTTGTTTTTGAGACTCTGGAACTTTCTGAAGAAAACTCTGTGCAGCCGTAGAATCCTTATGTGTGCATACATGGACATCGCGACGAGGAACTGCTCTTTAGGCTGATCACTGCAAAGTTTGATGGGTAGGGGGACAAACAGAAAAATCCCCCAAATCATGATGACTAGATGTTGCAGTGTCATGATCCAATTTAAAGGAATCTCCCAAAATAGAAACTGCAAATCTGGTAAATCAGTTGAAGTATCTGGTTTCTTCAGTTCCTTGGGGTGAAACATGATACCACAAACTGATTCAACAAATTTGCAGCGTCCATCTTGGGGTGTTACTTTAGCTGTGATCCTGACATTACAGCATCTAGTCAAGATGACTTAATAATAATCTTAGAACGGTAGAGCTGGAAGGAATCCTATGGCGCATTGATTCCAGCCCCTGTCAAGGAGGCACAGCGGGGAATCAAACTCCCGACCTCTGGCTCTGCAGCCAGATGCGTAAACCACTGAGTTTCTTCCCCTATCCCTTTGGACTCTATAAAGCCCAGTTTGAAGAAGAATTCTGCTGGATGTAAAAATGTTACCTGGTTTTAAATATTTCAATGGTTCATATTACCAAGCTTGTATAGAGCAATGGTGGGTTCAGCAATACATATCTGGTTTGCTTACAAATATATAAGTATAAGTGAAGACAAATAGTATAGTACTTGCAGTACTTTTTTCCTCAAGAAAGAAAGGTATTGCCAGAGAAGCTAAATAGCCCATAAAACTACATGTTACTTTCACAAATAACTAGATCTTTACACACTTCTAGCTTGGCTGAGTTTTAAAGTATGTCAGCTTTCCATAGCCTCTCCTATTGCGATGATGTTTGTTTAGTCATTTAGTCATGTCCGACTCTTCGTGACCCCATGGACCAGAGCATGCCAAGCCCTCCTGTCTTCCACTGCCTCCCAGAGTTGGATTAGATTCATGCTGGTATCTTCGATGACACTCTCCAACCATCTCATCCTCTGTTGACAGGTTTGAGCTAAACCTGAAGGAATTGTTAAATACAGTTTTGTACTATAGCAATAAGTATTTCTCAGAATCACTGCTGTAGAGAGAAGTAAAGTAAGAATTTATCCAGCTGAGTTAATTGTAACAACTGAGGATGAATTCCCAGGATTGGCTATAGCTAGCAGACCAAGCACACACACTCTGTGGGTTTGTGTGGGTTGGTGTCGTCGTGATACTGTGCTGGAGATATCCTGGAAGAAGCCATGTCTTCATGCTGTATATTGGAAGAAGAACTCTGGCTACTGGACTGAACATATGGTATTTGACTGCTGAACTAATTTACAAGGACTTTGACTCTGATTTATGCATTGAACTCTGTGGAAACTGCTGTGTATGACTTCGGGACTGGAAACAAGGACTACGCTGTACATGCATGTATATGTCCTGTAAATAATACAACTACAGTGGTGCCTCGCTTAGCGATTGCTTTGTTTAACGATGTATTCGCTTAGCGATGGGTTTTTTTGAGGAATTTTCCGCATCGTTTAACGATGTTCTCTATGGGCAATTTTCACTTAACAATGTCCGTTTTCGCTCATTTAAAAGTGTCTTAAAATGTTTGAAACCTGTTTTAAATGCTTGGAATCATTAGTGCACCTTGTGAAACAGTTGCAAACTTAATTTGGCTGTGTTCTGAGTCTTCGTTAATTTTTGGTGAATTCCCCCCCCCCCACTGGAATGCACTGAACTGTCCATTCAATGCATTCCAATGGGGGGAAAAATTCACCAAAAATTAACGAAGAGTCAGAACAAAGCCAAATGAAGTTTGCAAATGTTTTACAAGGTGCACTAACGATTCCAAGCATTTAAAACAGGTTTCAAACATGTTAAGACACTTTTAAATGAGCGAAAATGGACATCGCAAAGCCATTGAAATGCATTGAATAGGCTTCAATGCATTCCAATGGGGGAAACATTGTTTCGCTTAGCGATGTTTCCTATGGCAATTTTCGCTTAAGGACAGTAATCTGTTCCCATTGGAATGGAGTAACCGGTTTTCAATACATTCCTATTGGAAATGGTGTTTCGTTTAGCGATGTTTTCCCATAGCAATTTTTTTTTGAACCAATTAACATTGTTAAGTGAGGCACCACTGTATTCTGCTGTCAACACTGCTTTAGTGCTTGGTGTCTTCATCTCAGGTAAGTTCTTTTGGTTAGCGCCATCTGGTGCATCCTGGTAATACCGCAACTCTGTCATCTGTTGTCCCCTTCTCCTCCTGCCTTCACACTTTCCCAACATCAGCGTCTTTTCCAGGGAGTCTTCTCTTCTCATGAGATGGCCAAAGTATTGGAGCCTCAGCTTCAGGATCTGTCCTTCCTGTGCGCACTCAGGGTTGGTTTCCTTTAGAATGGATAGGTTTGTTCTCCTTTCAGTCCAAGGGACTCTCAAGAGCCTCCTCCAACACCACGATTCAAAAGCATCAATTCTTCGGCGGTCAGCTTTCTTTATGGTCCAGCTCTCACTTCTATACATCACTACAGCTTTGACTATACGGACTTTTGTTGGCAAGGTGATGTCTCTGCTTTTTAAGATGCTATCGAGGTTTTTCATCACTTTCCTCCCAAGAAGCAGGGTTGTTTTAATTTCGGGGCTGCTGTCACCATGTGCAGTGGTCATTGAGCCAAAGAAAGTGAAATATGTCACTGCCTCCATATCTTCCCCTTCTATGGGCCAGGAGGTGATGGGACCAGTGGCCATGATCTTAGTTTTTTTGATGTTGAGATGATACTGAGCAATTAATCAGCACTCTCCTTAAAAATATAAAAACCTCCCCCCATAAATATAAAATCCTGCAAGAGCATGTGCTATAAGCAACCAATATACCTGAAATGATCAGACCAGCATTCTCAATAATATGAGACATATATGCAGCTCTGAACTGGAACATCCTCTTCAGGATGAGGCACTACCCCCTCATTTCACGAGTCTTCCCGGGTAAGACTGCAATATTTTACTTTTATGTACTACAATTTGCAGAGCGAGTTGAGTATCAGGCTGCATAGGCAGAAGTTAGGAGTATAATTCTCCACTGGAGAAAAGCACACCTGTATCACTTTGGGTAAACCGCACAGTCCAGAGCAACCCAGAATAAGAAATTTTATACCACTTTGCATTACTTTATGCCTATGAAACCCTGGAAAAGATGCCCATAAATTGGAATTGGCTTAATGACACGTAATTATTATTCATATCCTTCATTTTTTTAAAGTGTTCTTTATTCAGGAGTAGATCTAAGAGAGATAAGAAAAGTTAATTTGGGAGAGTTTAACCCCTTCACGGATTGCTGCCTTGTCATGATCTCCTTGCAGTCCAGGGGACTCTCAAGAGTCTCCTCCAGCACCACCCTTCATGGATCACTGCCTTGTCATGCTGAAGAAGCTGGAACAACTCAGCGAAGCTATGGGCTATGCCATGCAGGGCCACCCAAGATGGACAGGAGAGTTCTGACAACACGGTCCACCTGGAGCAGGAACTGGCAAGCCACTCCAGTATCTTTGCCAAGAAAACTCCATGGGCAGAAACAAAAGACTAAAAGATATGACGCTGGAAGATGAGCCCCTCAGGTCAGAAGGCATCCAAAATGCTACTGAGGAAGAGTAGAGGACAAATACAAGTACAGTGGTGCCCTGCATGACAATGATAATCCATCCCATAGAAATCGCTGTTTAGCGAAATCATCGTCATGCGAAAACCATTTCCCCATTGGGAAGCATTGAAACCCATTTAATGTGTTCCAATGGGGAAAATACCTCGTCATTTTGCAAAGATTGCCCATAGGGAAGCCATTTTGCAAAGCGCCGATCAGCTGTAAAAATGGCTGTCCTCCAAAGCATGGGTCCAGAAAACACAGGGCAGCCATTTTTCAGAGCCGCCGATCAGCTGTAGAAATTGTCATCTTGCGAACAAATGGTTCGCAAAGCATGGACCAAATCGTCGTCAAGCGAAAATCGCCTATTGGAATGACTGTTTAGCGAATCGCTGTAGCGATAGCAAAAAGTCATTGTTATGTGGATTTGTCATTTAGCGGGGTCGTCATCTATTGAGGTACCACTGTAGCTCCAGAGCTAATGAAGTGGTTGGGACAAAGCCAAAAGGGGGCTCAGGTACGGACATGCCTGGAAATGAAAGGAAAGTCCGATGCTGCAAAGAAGAATGCTGCATAGGAATCTGGAATGTAAGATCTATAAACCTTGGGAAGCTAAATGTGGTCAAACAGGAGATGGCAAAAATAAACATAGACATCCTGGGCGTCAGTGAACGAATATGGACGGGAATGGGCGAAGTCAATTCAGATGATTATCAAATCTACTATTGTGGGCACGAATCCCATAGAAGAAATGGGGTAGCCCTCATAGTCAACAAAAGAGTGGAGAAAGCTGTACTGGGATACAATTTTTAAAAAGATAAAATGATTTCAATACGAATTAAAGGCAGACCTTTCAACATCACAGTAATCCAAGTTTATGCACCAACCAACTGGTGCTGAAGAGGCTGAAATTGACCAATTCTATGAAGACCTACAACACCTTCTAGAGCTGACACCAAAGAAAGATGTTCTTCTCATTCTAGGGGACTGGAATGCTAAAGTAGGGAGTCAAGAGGTAAAAGGAACAACACGTAAGTTTGGCCTTGGAGTTCAGAACGAAGCAGGGCAAAGGCTAATAGAATTTTGTCAAGAAAACAAGCTGATTATCACAAACACTCTTTTCCCAACAACACAGGAGGTGACTCTATACATGGAAATCACCAGATGGACCATATCGAAATCAGATTGATTCTATTCTCTGCAGCCAAAGATGGAGAAGCTCTATACAGTCAACAAAAACAAGACCTGGAGCTGATTGTGGCTCTGATCATCAGGTTCTTAGAGCAAAATTCAAACTTAAACTGAAGAGAGTAGGAAAAACCACTGGGCTAGTCAGATATAATCTAACCCAAATCCTTTATGAATACACAGTGGACATGAAGAACAGATTTAAGGAACCCAATTTGATGGACAGAGTGCCTGAAGAACTATGGATGGAGGCTCGTAATGCTGTACAGGAGGCAGCAACAAAAACCATCCCAAAGAAAAGGAAAGGCAAGAAAGCAAAGTGGCTGTATAGAGGAAAATAATAGAAAAGGGAAAACCAGAGATCTGTTCAGGAAATTTGGAGATATTTCGGTTAATATTTTTAGAGTCAAGATAAATAGTAGTGGAGAGAGTGGACACCCCTGTCTGGTACCTTTCTGTATTTGTATTTCTTTGCCTCTTGTTGGGTATATATTGCTTTAATTAGCTTCAAAAATCTTTCTCCAACTTGCAATGTTTCCAGCAAATATAAGATAAAATTCCAATCGAGAATTTTAATGTACATATGATAAGAAGAGCTTTATTGAGAATGTGGAGAAAGATTATACAACAAATTTATCACAAAACACCTGTATTGGTATCACCTATAGAGGCCTTTACACAACCTAATCTCATGACAAAAACAAAACTTTTAAGATATCAAGATTTATTAAAAAGGATGGTGAATTAAGGTCTAAAGAAGAGCTAAAGACACAGAATATTTATATAGACTGGTGGTCCAGAGCACAGTTGGAATCTAGATATATAAAAGACAAAATAGAAGGTTTCTACTCAGAACAAACGACTTTGATAAGCTTTTATTAGGTTCAAAAGACAAAATTGTTAAGAAAATGTATAACTATCTGTTAGAAATTAAAATGCAAGATGAAATGGTTAAAGAATGTATGATTAAGTGGGCACAAAACATAGGGCATAATATTGATATTGATCAATGGTTGAAAATATGGCAAAATAATATAAAATGTACAAGATCGGTTAATTTTAAAGAGAATATATACAAGATGTTTTACAGGTGGCATATGACCCCAGAGAAATTGTCGAAGATGTACACAGATGTATCGAATATGTGTTGGAAATGTGAAGCACATGTGGGAAGCTATTATATGTGGTGGTCATGTAGAGTAGCGAAACAGTATTGGAAAAGAGTACATGTTGTGTTGCAACAAATATTGCTTTGTAAGGTGCCATTAACCCCAGAACTGTTTTTATTGAGTATGATACCTGATAACATAGATAAGACAAAGGAATATACAGTTATATACATAGTCACTGCAGCCAGAATTCTCCATGCCAAAAATTGGAAAAGTCAGATGGTACCAAAACAAGAAGATCTTATAGAGAAGACACGGGAAACAGCGGAAATGGACATTTTATCAGAAGTGATGAAGGACTGTCATTTACAAAAGGCAACAGAAAGATGGGAAATATTCTGCAAATGGATTTAGTCAACAGGCAGCGTATGAAGAGCATACATTGAAATGAGAACTTAAATCTGGAAGGCAGAAAATATTAAAAAGAGTAATTTGGAATTTTGATATGGCAATATGTATAGAATGGATGTTAGTATGTTATTGTTTCTCCTCTTCCCTCTTAACCTCAATTCCCCTTTTCCTTTTTCTCACCCTTTGTTAAAAATAAAAAAAAATTAAAAAAGGAAATTTGGAGATATTAAAGGAACATTTTGTGCAAACATGAACATGATAAAGGACATAAAATGGCAGGGACCTTACAGAAGCAGAATACATCAAGAAGAGGTGGCAGGAATACAATGAAGAATTATACCAGAACGATCTGGATGTCCCGGACAACCCAGATAGTGTGGTTGCTGACCTTGAGCCAGACATCCTGGAGAGCAAAGTCAAGTGGGCCTTAGAAAGCATGGCTAACAACAAGGCCAGTGGAGGTGATGGCATTCCAGTTGAACTATTTGAAATCTTAAAAGATGATGCTGTTAAGGTGCTACACTCAATATGCCAGCAAGTTTGGAAAACTCAGCAGTGGCCAGAGGATTGGAAAAGATCAGTCTACATCCCAATCCCAAAGTAAATGACTAAACAACAACAAACTCCCAGAATATACCAGTGGACAAATCCCCAAAGCAACAAAGTTAATTTTGCTACCTTGTACTAAAATAAATGTATGGTGTTAATTAGAACTTAAAAACTACTCTCTCTTTTTTTGAGCAACTGGTCTCATCACTCTCCAGCTAGCATGCACTTCATCCGAAATCTGTCAGAAAACTCCACATTATTCAGAGATAAACTGTCTCAGGTCTTTAAAAATGACTACTAAGTTTATCTCTCACATTACTTGGCCAATATGCCTAACCTGTTGTTCTCTGATGTGGGGCAGCATCCCCAGGCAACAGTTTGAGGCTCAAAAGGCTGTGCTGCATACATCAGTTTCATTTCCCATAATAATACAGATGACAAAGATTATTGTCTTTTAGATGCTGCGTCCTTAGCTATTATTCCCCTCTATTTACAGAGTGCATGTTTACAATAATAGCTTTGATTGCAAGGCAGTCTAAAGGGGTTTATTCATATCAGAATGAAATGACATATTAAATATTCAACAGTGCCAAGAACTCTCAATACTGTATGAGAATGCTGAGAAGAAAGGCTCCAAAGTAACATAGGTGCACGTAGAATGTGGAAGTAAGATGTCCATCAAGTACGTTCAGTGCAGCACTAACTTATTTACTACCCTTGAGATCCAGTTATCAAGAAGCTATCCCTAGAGTAGGAAATGAACTGGCATAGTAATTGTTTTTCCCAGTGATTGCAAACTTATTTTCAGAAAATGGTGTAAACCAGTCATCCAACTCAGGACTCAATTCAGAAAACAGTCCAGTTTGGTTGAATTTATCAGTTCATCTCGGATTCCAAGCTGAAATTGATATTCAGAAATCTAAAAGTCTGCGATTTCCACTGAATATCTTTGAAATCAAAGAACTGTTACCGTGCTTTCCCCTGTTTGTCAGAATAGAATTATTAACTGCTTAGAAGGGATTATGCCTGCCAAATTTCAGAAATATAAACGGGGGGGGGATTTGCTATGCTACATGGGTTTAAATTTGTTTAGTAGTTTCTAAGGGAACTCCCAATAATTTTTAAAAAAAAAATGTTTTAAAAACCAGAGAAATTTACAGGCTTATTCATCCATTCTGACTGAATCAGAACTTCCAAATTTCTGATTATTTTGGTGCAGAGACTTCTGTGAAAAAGTAACCTATACATTCAAATGTATAGGTTTAAGTGTATAGGTTTAAACAAAGAACATGGTTACTTCATTAGGTTTGTGGGCCACTGAATGGAAGTGACAACACAAATGGAAGTGGCTCTAAGTAAGAAATGTTGACAAGTTTCAGAAGGCTTATGTATAGGGGCTAGAAAGTTAATGCTATAACAGTTTACACTTTTGGGAAACTGATAATGATAATCTAAGAACTGCAGAGCTGAAAGAGACCCTATGGACCATCAAGTCCAGCGCCTCTCAAAGATACACAGTGAAGAATTGAACACTAAACTCTGGCTCCACAGCCAGACACCTAAACCACTGAGCTACCAGCAGGTCATGTGTGGTGGCACTGGAAGAATGACAGCCCCTGGATTGCCATCGATTATGCTCTGTTCCATAGCAATGCTAGTCATCAGGGGGAGAATAAATAACATGCTTGCATTACTTGAATGGTTATTACTCAACCAGGACCCACTCAAAAGGTTTACTTGAGCTAAGAATCAGGCAAAGGCAACCTAACCTTCAGAAACTCTACAGATTTCTAATTTGTTTGGGTGTGTAGCACAACAGATCAATGATAATGAAAGTGCTCACACACCAAATATGATGTTTTAAAATCATGGGTGACTACAAAACTAAACGATGAAAAAAAGCAGACTCAACATTGAAGATTTGGCCTAAAAGTTAGACACAAAGCAGGAGAACGGCTCATTGAAGTCTGTACAGACAACTATCTATTGCAAACACATGCTTCAGGCAATTGAACAGATGACTATACATGTGGACATCACTAGATGCCAATAAAGAAATCAAATAGAGTATATAATTAGAAGTCGGCTAGAAAGCTCATTGGTTTAGGACATAGTGAGTTCCCCATTATGCCTCTTGAAAGCAGAGCTAGCCTGTGTGGCCTTGGGCAAGCTGCAAGAAGAAGGAAATGGTAAACCATTTCTGAGTACTCTCTATTTGGAAAACTCTGAAAAGTGTGGCCATAAGTTAGACTTCACCTGACCGTACATGATTATTACTATTATATAAATAGAAACAAAGATGAGGACGCTTTAGTCTCCAAAATACCAGGAGGGGACTGTACTATAGACCAGCGGTTCTTAACGTGGGCATAATGCTCCCCAGGGGGCGATTTCATTTTTTAGGGAGCCGTAGAACAAAAAGGGAGCAAAGGAACAAAAGGGGGTGGTAGGGGGGCACTGGAGCGAGCCAAACCGCGGTTCTGGCGGTGGATCCGGTGCTGCCACCACCAGACAATCCAGCTCTTTCTGCCTGCTGTGTCTCGCTTTCCTCCCTTAGAGGACCACCGAGTGTGGGTTGGGTGGAAGGAAAGGGTCTCTCAGGTCCCCGTCCTCGCCCAGTGAAGTGCTGCCGCGCACTCGGGAGGGGAGGGACAAATGAGCCCCATTTGTCCATCCTACCTTCCTACCCAACTTCCCACCGATTGCAAGGGAAGCGCGGAGAAAAACAGGTCGGTTTGGGGTGGCGCAGCAGGATTTCTAGGGACAGGGCTGGCTCGGGTCATCCTGAGTGGGTGGGAATTTGGCAGCTTCTTCAGCTTTTCTTGTTGTCCTGTTGTGCCTGGCTGGCTATTGGGGTGAAGAAAGTTCACCTGGCCAACTTTAAATGTCTTTGAGGGACAGCGGACTTGAGATCTTCCCCTGTCTTCTGTGTACATGGGTGTGATGTGCCTCTATGTGTAAATCCTCTGGGAGAGAAAGCTCTCAAATTGAACTGAGGGCACTGAGGGCAACATCCATGGGGCTGTCATAGAGAGACTTAAGCAAACACACTGCGGAAAGTCAGCTGCTCCTCTTTCTCCCTGAACCCTGAGGATCCATTCAGTGAAGGCGAAAAGGACAGCATGTCAGTGGCTTGAGTATAACAGTTTGCTTCAAGAAGGGGGTGGCGGGGGGCACTCCACAAGGTTTAGAATACAACTCCCACAAGCTCCTGCCCTTGACCCACTTTCCCACATATTGCAATGGCAGTGTGGAAAGAAACGGGTTGGTTTGGGGTGGCACACCATCTCTCATTGAGCTATTCAGCAGTTCAGTTGTTTATTGTTCTGTTGGGTACTTGGAAAGTTGTTTGTAAGGTAATTCACTATGGATGTTTTTGTAACCCTCCTCCCCCAAAGTAATTTGTGTGAGTAAATGTTGCAAAGCATGTTAGTTACTCATTACTTTCTGACTATTGTAAAACCCTTAGGACTGTGAAGTGATTGGCATAAAACTTGAAAATTCTTCTCAAAATCTTCTGAAAGATAATGTGAAAATGTGCTGCCTTGCCCTGGCAAAGGGGCTTGAGTAATTTAGAGAAGCTATGGGCTATGCTGTACAGGGACACCCAAGACGGACAGGTCATAGTAGAGAGTTCTGACTAAACCCTATCCACCTGCAGCAGGCATTGGCAAGCCACTCCAGTATCTTTGCCAAGAAAACCCCATGAACAGGAAAAAAAGGCTAAAAGATATGACGCTGGAAGATGGGCCCCTCAGGTTGGAAGGCGTCCAACATGTTACTGAGGAAGAGTGGAGGACAAGTACAAGTAGCTCCAGAGCTAATGAAGTGGTTTGGCCAAAACCAAAAGGACGCTCAGCTATGGGTGTGCCTGGAAATGAAAGGAAAGTCCGATGCTGCAAAGAAAAAGACTGCATAGTAAACTGGAATGTAAGATCTATGAACCTTGGGAATCTGGATGTGGTCAAACAAGAGATGGCAAGAATAAACATTGACATACTGGGCGTCAGTGAATTAAAGTGGATGAGAATGGGTGAATGCAGTTCAGACAACTATCATATCTATTATTGTGGGCAAGAATCTCATAGAAGAAATGGTGTCGTCCTCATAGTCAGCAAAAGAGTGGGAAAGGGTGTAACGGGATGTAATCTCAAAAATGATAGAGTACAATACGAATCCAAGGCAGAACTTTCAACACCAGAGTAGTCCAAGTTTATGCACCAACCACCAATGCTGAAGAGGCTGAAATTGACCAATTATATGAAGACTTACAACACCTTCTAGAACTGACACCAAAGCAAGATGTTCTTCTCATTCTAGGGGACTGGAATGCTAAAGCAGGGAATGAAGAGATAAAGCTTATTGAACGTACATGCAGAATACTTCATGCGAAACGCTGGACTGGAGGAATCTCAAGACGGAATCCTGATTGCCGGAAGAAATATCAACAACCTCAGATATGCAGATGATACTACTTTGATGGCAGAAAGTGAGGAGGAATTAAAGAACCTCGTAATGAGGGTGAGAGGAGAGAGCAAAAAATGGTCTGAAGCTCAATGTCAAAAAAAACTAAGATCATGGGCACTGGTCCCATCATCTCCTGGCAAATAGAAGGGGAAGATATGGAGGCAGTGACAGATTTCACTTTCCTGGGCTCCATGATCACTGCAGATGGTGACAGCAGCCACGAAATTAAAAGATACCTGCTTCTTGGGAGGAAAGCGATGACAAACCTAGGCAGCATCTTAAAAAGCAGAGACATCACCTTGCCAACAAAGGTCCACACAGTCAAAGCTATGGTTTTTCCAGTAGGGATGTATGGAAGTGAGAGCTGGACCATAAAGAAGGCTGACCGCTGAAGAATTGATGCTTTTGAATTGTGGTGCTGGAGGAGGCTCTTCCATTTTGAAGGAAATCAACTAGGAGTGCTCACTGGAAGGACAGATTCTGAAGCTGAGGCTCCAATACTTTGGCCATCTCATGAGAAGAGAAGACTCCCTGGAAAAGACCCTGATGTTAGGAAAGTGTCAAGGCAAGAGGAGAAGGGGACAACAGAGGATGAGATGGTTTGACATTGTCATCGAAGCTACCAACATGAATTTGACCCAACTCCGGGAGGCAGTGGAATACAGGAGGGCCTGGCGTGCTCTGGTCTGTGGGGTCACGAAGAGTTGGACACGACTAAACGACTAAACAATAACAATGAAGACTAAGTCTTTTGGTGAAACTAGAATGGACCATTAATACATAGTCCTGGTTATGTTTTCATCAGGATGTGG
Source organism: Pogona vitticeps (assembly GCF_051106095.1). Classification (NCBI taxonomy): domain Eukaryota; kingdom Metazoa; phylum Chordata; class Lepidosauria; order Squamata; family Agamidae; genus Pogona; species Pogona vitticeps. The sequence continues at coordinate 221,702,172 of NC_135784.1, read as the reverse complement.
CCAGAAGCCATGGAGACATATTGTTTTTAATTGCTACCCTTTAGGCACATTTAAGTGTCAGAGGTAGTTTGTGGAAGATAAAGTGAAGCTTCTATTAAGCTGCATTTTTCGAGCTTTGGAATACACAGGTTTATGTCCAGTAAGAATCATCTTCCTGATGGAAGGAGAAATTAGGCTGCTTCCCTAGCCCAATTTTCTTTCTCCTGTGCTGCTCTCATTCTCCATTGCCACCACACCAAGCTCAGGCACCCAACTCACACTTAACAGCAGATTTGAAGTGGTCTGCAAGAGGGAGGGGCATCACTGAAAACTGTCTCCTTCCCTCTTCTGAAAGGGACAGTGCCTTCTATCAGTGGAGTGACTTCCACTGGATAAAAACCTCAGCACCCTTTTTTCATTTTCATGTCTTGTTTCGTGTTTTGCCCATGGGTCATTGATTGATTAGGCATCCTTCAGTCTCAAGAGACTATGGTAACGTGCTCTGTATGGAGGACTCGAAACGGCATCTAGTGTGGCTGAGAAGGCCAATTCGTGACCATCCCTTCCACACTGCAGATAAATACAATCTGTCCCCTGTCCAACTCCCTGATTTGGCTGCTTTCGGGACTGCCTCTTTGCCTCGGCCTGCTGGACAAGGGTCTCTTCAAATTGGGAGAGGCTGTGCTGCACCGCCTGCCTCCAGGCTGAATGCTCAGATGTCAAGGTTTCCCATCTGTTGAGATCCATTCCTAAGTCCTTCAGATCCCGCTTGCAGATATCCTTGTATTGCAGCTGGGGTCTCCCTATGGGGCGATTTCCCTGCACTAATTCTCCATACAGGAGATCTTTTGGAATCCGATATTCAAAGGGATCTGATGTAGAGCCATCAAAAACTATGGTGCCCTTCATTCCCTCATGAAAAGACCTGATAATGTTAAGGAGTCGAGATGGACATCCAATCTTGGGAGTATTTAAGGCCATCCCTGCTAACCAAATCAAAGGCCTTTGTGAGATCTCTGAAGGCCACAAAGAGTGACCGTCGTTGTTCCCTACATTTCTCCTGCAACTGTCTGAGGGAGAAGACCATGTCAGTGGTGGATCTATTAGCTTGAAATCCACACTGTGATTCTGGATAGACTCTGTCTACCAGGACCTGGAACTTCTTCAGCACAACACAGGCAAGCAGCTTCTCTACAATGCTGAGCAGAGAGATGCCATGGTAGTTATTGCAGTCGCCCCTCTCTCCTTTGTTCTTATACAGTGTGACAATGTTTGCTTCATTTTTGAATCCTTGTTGTGCTCTGTAAAACATTTTGTGTGTCTCTTAGTATTGTACTTTTTTAACGTACACTCCAGTTTGATATTATATTTTGGTTTCTCAGTTTTATGGTTTCAATTTTTTTGTGCTCTTCGTGTAAACTTTTATATAGTCACTCTGATTTTTCTGTAAAAATTTTCTTTTTGTCTTTTTAACCCTCATGAATATATATTTTTCTCGAAGCTTAATTTAGTTTCAGAGTTTTCGTCTTGAAATTTTATTTTTTGCATTGTGGTTTGTTTTTATGCCCTTTTTATATTTCTTTTTTCATCTTAAAATTCACTTGTAATTAAATCATTAAATGTTACTTTTTTGGGCATTTCATTTTCTTTCAATTAAATTTTATTTTCATGGGTCATTGGATTTAAGTGTCTTTCTCGAATGAATGAATGAATGAATGAATGAATGAATGAATGAATGAATGAATGAATGAATGAATGAATATCTCTGTGGGGAGGGGGGCAATGATAACTTCCTCAATGGCTCAAGGGGGTGTTTCTTTCAAAAAGGTTAAGAACCACTGCTATAGGCTATTAACTATTAATAGGACAAATTAGAGTAAAGCTGAAAAAGAACATTAGGAAATTTCAGTGGCATTACTGAAGAATGTAAAGACAATGAGAAAAACAAATTTGTATTACTAAATTCAATTAGGCATTAACAAGAAGAACTGTGGGTTGAAACCAGAGATACTATCAGGGAAGAATAAAAAAAAACTTATTTTGTAATCAAAAGACAAGAAACAAAAAGAAAAACCTTAAGAATGACTGATGAAACTCTTAACATTGTTCATGACAGGTGTAGGTCATTCTAAAAGGTATAGATTTGCCACACATTTGATCATCCTGATGAGTAACCCATACTCTGGAGAAGGACAAGATAGGGAGAAACAGAATGGTTTGCAGGAGGCAAAGATGTCGGACAAGATGTTCAATCATCAGTCAAAATGAAAATTGCAGCAAAAAAACAACAACAGTAGACTGAGGGTGGGGGTATGAATGAACTAGAAAAGATGTTCTAGTGTAAAGATGTGTCATTGGAGACAAAGATCCATCCTACCTATAATATGGTATCCCCAATTACTATGGCTGGACGGACAGAAAAGCTGGACAATGAAGAAAGCTAACAGGGTGAAAAATTATTCATTTAAAATGTGCTGTTGGAAAACCTTCTTTATGGATGTTACCAGAAAGCCACACAAGTGGGTTCTAATTAAATCAATCCCGAACTTTCATTAGAAGCTAAACTTACTGAACAGAGATTATTGTACAGTGGTGCCTCGCTTAACGATTGCCTCGTTTAGCGATGTTTTCGCTTAACGATAGTTTTTTAAAGAATTCCATGCATCATTTAACGATGTTTCCTATGGGCGATTTTCGCTTAGCGATTTCGGGACCATGATTCCCATAGCAAATGCATTTTTAGGTCCCCTGTTTCGCTTAATGATGTCCGTTTTTTCAATTTTAAAAGTGCCATAAAATGTTCAAAAATGTTTTAAATACTTGGAATCGTTAGTGCACCTTCTAAAACGTGTGCAAACTTAATTTGGCTTTGATCTGACTTTTCATTAATTTTTGCTGAATTTTTTCTCCCCCATAGGAAAGCAAAAATTAACGAAAAGTCAGATCAAAGCCAAATTAAGTTTGCACCCATTTTAGAAGGTGCACTAACGATTCCAACCATTTAAAACAGTTTTTGAACCTTTTAAGACACACTTAAATTGGCAAAAATGGACATCGCAAAACCATTGAAATGCATTGAATAGGCTTCAATGCATTCCAATGGAGGAAACATTATATCGCTTAGCGATGTTTCCTATGGGGATTTTCGCTTAAGGATGGCAATCCGTGCCTATTGGAACGGATTAACCGGTTTTCAATGCATCTCTGTGGGAAAACACGTTTCACTTAACGATGTTTTCCCATAGCGATGGTTTTTTTGGAACCAATTAACATCGTTAACCGAGGCACCACTGTACTTTGGATATACCTGGAGAAATGTCAGGAAAAGGAAGGGAGTAGAAAAAGAGGAAGATCTAACTTGAGGTGGAGTGGATCAAAAATGATACATCAATCCATTGTTTACAATAATTCCTGATTTCTAAGGAAACAAAAGCAGAGTGTAGCCACACACTTCTGCTGAATTTTTTAAAAAGCCAATTTTAATAATCTCAGAACAAGGATAGGTAAGATCCCATGGCAGGCGATTGTAACAAGAAAAGGAGTCCAAGAAAGGTGGGAGCTTCTCAAAAAAGAAATTCTAAAGACACAACTACAAACAATTCCAACAAGAAAAAAGGTGGGAGGCAGCAAAAACAGCCAGTGTGGCTTCACAAGAAGCCCAGTGGGGACTTAAAACCAAAAAAAAAAAAAAAAAAAAAAAAACATGTACAGGAAGTGGAAAGAAGGCAAGGCCACCAAGGATGAGCACAGACAAGTAGCAAGGAAATGCAGGGATGGCATTAAGAGGGCCAAAGCTTAGAACGAGCTGAGGTTAACTAGAGACACTAAAAGCAATAAAAAAGCATTCCTTGGGTATGTCAGTAGCAAAAGACAACAAAAAACAAAGAAAAAGCAGAGGTGCTCAATTCCTTTTTTTAAATTATATTTTTTTTAAATTTCCAAAACAAATACAAGAATACAAAATACTAATACAATCTAAAACACAGTGCACCCCCATACCCGCGGGACCCTTTGGAGCAATACTTTATCCTTTCCGAAACTGTATTGATTGTTGCTTAGAGGCTTTCCCCTTTCCTTTCACTAATAGAAATTCAATAAATCTACCACAAATAGCATAAAAATATTTAAACTTTTCATCCTAATATATTCGCGAAGGCTTTCACGGCCGGGATCTAATGGTTGTTGTGGTTTTTTCGGGCTCTTTGGCCGTGTTCTGAAGGTTGTTCTTCCTGACGTTTCGCCAGTTTCTGTGGCCGGCATCTTTAGAGGACAGCACTCTGTGCTCTGGTCCAGAGCACAGAGTGCTGTCCTCTGAAGATGCCGGCCACAGAGACTGGCGAAACGTTAGGAAGAACAACTTTCAGAACACAGCCAAAGAGCCCTAAAAATCCACAACAACTTTTCATCTTAAGTTCAGTAGTCAATTTATCATTTAACGCAATGTCCCATACTTCATTATTTATTTATTTATTTATTTATTTATTTATTTATTTATTTATTTATTTATTCCCCGCCTATCTGGTTATTTCAACCACTCTAGGCGGCTATATACCAGTCTTCTAATTTAATATCATTTTTATCTTTCCAGAATCTAGCTATTAATATTCTAGCGCTTGTCATAAAATTAGAAATCAATTCCTTTGAGCAATAATCAAGTTCTAGCTTATCAAAAATTGACAACAAAACAATTTTAGAATTAAGTTCAATATCTTTTTCAAATATATCACATATTTCTTTAAAAATCAATTTCCAAATTTCCTGAATCAATTTACACTCCCACTACATACGATAATGCATGCCAATTTCTTCATCACATTTCCAACAGGTCTGAATTTACAGTGATGCCTCGCAAGACGAGCGCTCCGTTTTACGATGAAATTGCATAAGGACAAAGTTTTTGCGATCGCAAAAGCGATCACAAAACGATGTTTCCTGTGGGGGAATTTCACTTTGTGATGATCGGTTCCCTGATTCGGGAACCAATTCTCGCAAAACGACGATTTTCCTACAGCTGATTGGCGATTTCGAAATTGCCACCGGGTAAAAAAAATGGCCGCCCACTGTTTTCTGGGACGGATTCCTCGCTGCACGGGCAGCGAAAATGGCTGCGCTATGGAGGATCTTCGCTGGACGGTGAGTTTCAAGCCCATAGGAATGCTTTAATCGGGTTTTAATGCGTTTCTATGGGCTTTTTAATTTCGCTTTACGGTGTTTTCGTTCTACAGCGATTTCGCTGGAACAAATTAACATCGTAATGCGAGGCACCACTGTATTATGTTCAATTTCACCGGAGTCATGTACCATCTTAAAGTAATTTCCTTTATTCTTACCAACATTAATCTTAAAACTCTTATCTTTGAAAATTTTGTCCAAATTCGAACAAGTTCAGAGGAGGGTGACAAGGATGATCAGGGGGCTGGAAACCAAACCTGATGAGGAAAGGCTGTAAGAACTGGGCATGTTTAGTTTTGAGAAAAGAAGGCTGAGGGGTGATATGGTAGCACTTTTCAAATATTTGAAAGGCTGTCATACAGAGGAGGGGCAGGATCTGTTCTTGATCATCCCAGATGGGCCCACACACAACAATGGGCTCAAGTTAAAGGAAGACAGATTTCGGTTGAATATCAGGAAAAACGTCCTAACTATTAAAGCAGTATGACATATGGCAGTGGAATCAGTTACCTCAGGAACTGGAAAATGTTCCAACACTGGAGGCAATCAAGAAAAAAAATCAGATAATCACCTGGCGGATATGTTTTGATTATGTTCCTGCATGGAGCAGGGGGTTGGACTCGATGGCCTTGTACGCCCCTTCCAACTTCACTTTTCTATGATTCTATGATTTCTATGAGACAGTAGAATTTTCATATCCTTATGAACATATTTATTTATCTCAAATTAACCATTCCATTAACTCCAGGATATATGAGAAAATACCACAATAGAATAATTTAAATAAAAACAATCACTAGGCATTGCCTCGTAATAGGCTGCACTATATTGCCTTAGTGGTTACAAATATGCAGTATTGTTAGGTTTTTAAAGGCTTCGCACAATATAAATTCAGTGCTTGTATACTACAGCAAAATAATGAAATTCCTGTTTAATATAACTCTATAGTTTAACCCGTATCTGTCAAAAGAACTACAAAGGTAATCAGGCAGCAGTGCGTATAATAATAATAACCATATGCCCTCAAGTCAATTTTAATTTATGGTAACCCTTTTCAGAATTGGAAGGGGCCTATAAGGTCATTCAGTCCAACCTCCTGCTCAATGCAGGAATACAAATCAAAGGATATCTGCCAGGTGGTTTCTCTTGAATGCCTCAAGGGTTGGAGCACTCACCACCTCTGGAGGTAATTGGTTCCACTGTCATACTGCTCTAACAGTTAGGAGGTTTTTCCTGATACACAATCAAAATCTGGCTTGCTGTAACTTGAGCCCATTGTTGCGTGTCCTGCACTCTGGGATGATCGAGAACACACCTCGCCCTTCCTTTGTATGACAGCCTTTCAAGTCTTTGAAAAGTATTATCATATCACCCCTCTGTCTTCTTTTCTCAAGGCCAAACATGCCCAATTATTTCAGTCTTTCTTAAAGGGCTTGGTTCCCAGCCCCCTGATTATCCTTTTTGCCCTCCTCTGAACTTATTCCAATTTGTCAGCATCCTCCTTGAAGTGTGGTGTCCAGAACTTAACCAGTGCTGAATAGAGGAGAACTAGCACCTCATGGGTCCTCCAAATCAGTTGCACTGCCACTTTAAAAAAAAAACAACAACTCTGTTAAGCTACATGTGTATTTTAGACAACAAATGTTTGTACCAACATCAATTTTTTAAAAAAACTCACATTAGAACATTTTTTTCTCAATTAGTATCTTTATCTTTGAACTAGAAAGCAAGTATTAATGTCTGAATTCATCAAAGTCATCAATCTAATTTTCATAAAATATGTCAATGTTTACATTGTTATGCATGATCTCACCCCTGCCTGGATGTTGGTTTTTGTTTTGGTTTATAGTTTGAGATTTACTATTCATACCTTTATAATGTGATTACTTAGCAGAATTTCTTCTGAACTATCACCATTTTAGAATTTCTGTAGCAAAACTAGCTCTCATTTTTATGCATGAATAACTAAAGCACATGCATAAGAAGACACAACACAAATAAAGCAGATAGATCCTGCTTTGTGTATGCTATTACTCCACTGGCTGGAGCAATTGTGTTTTGCTTGTCAGTTTGCTTTTTTTCCCTTCTAAGGCAGAGAACAATGTTTACAGGACATTCTTTCATCAGAAAAGAGGAAAAGAAAACACAACATCCTATTTTCTTAAACTTAAAGCTATTTATGGCAACTGAAATAGTAAGAAATGAGGACAAAAACTTAAAATTGTGAACTTGTAGTCATTTGATTGTTCATCCATCTTACAAAACAACACCAAGCAACACATACAAACATACAAAATATCGCTCTATTCAAATCACAAAATATGCTATTTTATTTTTCCTGTATCAGCATTGTGTGAGAGTGTTCTGTGCTCTCAACCTAGACTTTCAAGGTGAGATACTGAGAAGTGGTTTTACCTGTTCCACTCTCCCAGTGAGTTTCCATGGCCATGTGGGCATATGAACCCCATTCTCCAGAGTCCTCGTCTATAACTCTATCAACTAAACCACACTGGGAATCAGCATTGGATATGAAAAAATGTCAGCAATATCTCTGGAATAGTGAGATGTAAAACAGCAGTGGTGACAAGGAATCCCCCTGAAATATTCCTCTTTTGATGCTAACTTCACCATAGGTCATTTTCTTCACCATAGGTCATTAAGACAGTTTTCCATTATTCCTTTTTTTTGGGGGGGGGGAAGAACTTCTGACTGTTTTTACTAATCCCAAAAAATTTTCAGTACTGTCTTGCAATGAGTCAAATGCCTCTTTATAATCTATCCACGCCACATGAAGGTTTGTTTTTCGTCTTTTTGCATTCTCCAGTATCATTTTATCAATAAGCAGCTGATCTTTTGCGCCTCTTGACTTTTTAAAGTTGTTTCTGTGCTCAGTTGGATATGGAGAGTTTTCAATTAAGTAATTATATACTGATGTTGCAAGTACTCCTGTGAGGAGCTTGAACATTGTTGGAAGGCATGTAATTGGTCGATAATTACTAGGTTCATTGCCCTTTTGATGATCTTTCATTATCAGAAATGTGCACCCTGTTGTCATCCAGTCTTCAGTTGTACAATTTTGAAATAAGTGGTTAAATTGCACTGCTATACGTTGATGGAGATTTGATACTTTTACTAAAATCCATGCAGCTCATCTGGACCAGGTGCACTCCAATTTTTCACAGCCTTTAGTTGCCTCTTAACCATTTCAATTGTCTTGTAATTACATTTCATGATTTCTCAATTTTCAGTGAGAGTCTAAACTTTGCATTTATGTTGTTCAGTAGCTTTGGAGCAGCCTGTCCTGGTTCCTCAATAGGGTTTGCTGAGCTCTGTAGTCCATTTGACACCAGATGCCCAGGAGCTATAGCATTTGACACGGTCCTTGTTGACCCGGGCAACAACTGATCCTTTATGAATTTGTTTATTCCTTCTCATTATAATTGACGGTTGGTGGACACAGTTGGTCTGGCTTCTCAGTTGAGATCTGTCTGGCTTGGGAGGCTGTTCAGCATACTTCTCAATCTCAATGAAGCACGCAAGCCACTCTGCTTCAACATCCCTTCCCCATGGAGGGGATGATTATGATGATGATTTTGCACTCTACATCAGTGTATTCCAATAAAATCAATAAATGCAAACATGCAACACATTTAACCACAACCTTAACACTATTTCTCTCTGTGTGTGTATGTGTGTGTATACTATACAACTTAACAAAATATAAATGTTCTCTAAAAGTCATGATATAAATAAACTGAGCAAGCAGTCAACAGCAATACACAACCTTGAAGTTATTGTACAAAGCAGACAAACTTCTTACTGTTCACCTGGATTTCAAAAGAAACTACATCTACTGTACTCACAAAGGAGAAACAATTGCTATTTTATTTGTCTTTTAAAATCACAATTTCTGCATACTACAATGTTTTCCTCTGAGAAAAACATCACAAGGTCAAATATGTTCCACCAAAAGCTAATCCTACTTAAAGCTGGGGAAGTCAGAAAAATAGTTTTCACTACATAATTGCCTATCTATACTGTCCACTTAGAATACAAAGGGTCAACTAGAATCTTTAAGCTTTCAGAAGGCGTCAGGATTGAGAGAGACAACTGCAGCATCAGTATATAATAGGCATAATGAAAAGGTTGCCAAAAAAGAGAAGGGGGGGTAGCCCAGGCACCATATACAATATAGCCACTGTATAATTGTAGTCAGTTCATCAGCTCATAATTCATCACATGGGGCACTAAATACCAATGAGAAGATACACATTCAAAATTTCAGAACAAAGGACACTCTTTATTCTCCTATTAATCTCCATGGTCAAGGACTGAAAACTGATTTCTGCATGTTTGAAGCAGAAGCTTTGTGTCCATCTTTGACTGATCACTTCTTCCACCTATGATGTCACCAAGATTTTCTCTCAACAGTTTTGGACTTAAAAATCTACTTTTGACACTTTTCTAAAGCAATAGTGCAGTCAATGAATGGGTACTGATGTTCAAGTGGTAGTTTAAGAGAAAATATCTAAGAAAATAAGCTACCTAACAGCACGAAAGCAAGGACAAGGCAGATATTTAAATCAGTGTTTTATTGGCCTGTATACAATCTATCGGGACGTGGTGGCACTGTGGGTTAAACTGCAGAAGTCTCTGTGATGCAAGGTCAGAAGGCCAGCAGTCATAAGATCGAATCCATGCAATGGAGTGAGCTCCCGTCACTTGTCCCAGCTCCTGCCAACCTAGCCGTTTGAAAACATGTAAATGCGAGTAGATAAATAGGTACCACCACGGTGGGAAGGTAACTGTGTTCCGTGTCTAGTCACGCTGGCCACGTGAACACAGAAACTGTCCACGGATAAATGCTGGCTCTACGAATTCGTGACAGTGATAGACACCGTACCCTAGAGTTGGAAATGACTGGACTAAATGTCAAGGGGAACCTTTACCTTTATACAGTCTATCAGTGCACATGTACACCTGAAACAGAGGCTTAAAATTAAATTCAATATAAAATGGTAAAGGATAAGAAAGGAAGATTGAGTGAGGACAAATGTAATATAAAACACAACTCCCAATACACAGGGGAACTTTCCTTCCTTTCTTCCCTTCCCTTTCCTCCCCTCCCTTCCTCCCTCCCTCCCTCCCTTCCATATTTAACGCCATTTTAAACTCCTGTTATAGTGGCCTTGAGCTTTCTCCCTAATTACTGTTGAAATGTGTTTGCTACTAATTGTCACTTTTCCAACACTTTGCTTATAGCTGACTAAACATAACATTATAACAGGAAACCTACTGTATAAAATTCAAAAGGATTTCCAGTGAAGCTTACCTTCAAATAGAGTCTGGTAGGAAAAAAACCCTCTGCAGAGACAAATACATCTGGAGATTATCACACCTCTCAAATTATCAACTAAGATGTTGGGATGTGGGATAAGATATGATATAAGCCTGTAAAATGATGATCAGGCAAAATCAGCCAGAATTTTTTATCTCTTGTAATTCTAAAATATGAGATCATCCAACAAAAGTAATTCTGCTTTGGAGCAGAATACTCCACAACAGGAGTTAACGAAGTTACTGAATTCATCACTACAAAAATGTGGTGATTACCACTGGCATCATGGTGCTATGCATTACTCAATGGTTTTAAAGTATTATTACAGAAATTCATGGAAGATAGTCACATCAAGAATGTCCAGTGTCAGAGAAGTATGGCGTTGTAACTCTTGCTGAGTTGAGGACTATGGTCTTCCTGAGGCCTCTTGTATCTTCCATTCTCAGAAAAAGGGTACTGGATTCAGAAAATCCATGAACAGATGCAGCAGAATTCTTGTTTGCCTCCTAGCATTTAAGGTAACACAACTCCAGTCATAAGCCACAAATAAGGGATATGAAACCACAATTAATCAATGCAAAAACACTACCACAGTTGCTCATAGATCCATAGCGGATGAGTACAGCTCATTCTGTTATTTCGTTTCAGATACTATCTGAGGATCTCAGCTAAACTAAATTTAAAAGCAGATTTTTTAAAAAAATGTGAAAAAAAGCTTACAACACCAAGCAAATAAATACAACCCTCAATTTCTAAAGAGCGGTACTGGATTTCATTGCTTAGAACTGGTCACATCACCACTGCTGTCAAAGTGCTTTATAAGCAGTTCATAACTGTATGCTGGACAGACCAACTGTCAGGTGGATATACAGTTGGCTACAGAATCGTACTGAGACGGTGATAATTAATGGCTCCTTCTCAAACTGGGAGGAGGTAACAAGTGGGGTATCCCAAGATTCAGTCCTAGGTCTGGTGCTCTTTTACATTTTTATTAATAACTTGTATGAAGGAGAGCTGGGCATGCTAACCAAATTTGCAGATGACACAAAATTGGGTGGAATAGCAAATACCCTGGAATATAGAAAAAAATTCAAAATGATCATGATAGGCTGGAGCACTGGGCTGAAAAACAACATAATGAAACTCAGCAAAGTACTGCACCTCAGAAAAAGAAAACAAACACAATTACAAGATGGGGAATACCAGGCTCAGCAATAGTACACAATAGAAGGAATTTGGAATTGTTATAGATCGCAAGCTGAATAAAAGTCAACATATTTGTGGCTACAAAAAAAAGCAAGTGCAATTTTAGGCTGCATTAACTATAGTCTCCAAATCCCATGAGATGCTAGTCCCCCTCTATTCAGCACTGGTTAGGTCTCATCTTACTGACTCCAGTTCTGGACACTGCACTTCAAGAGGATGCTGACAAACTGGAACAGGTTCATAGGAGGGCAACAAGGATGATCAGGACACTGCAAACCAAGCCTTATGAAGAAAGACTGAAAGAACTGAACATGTTTAGCCTTGAGAAAAGAAGACTAAGGAGAGATATGATAAGACTTTTCAAGGACTTGAAAGGCTGTCACACAGAGAAGAGGCAGGATCCCTTCTCAATTATCCCAGAGTGCAGGACACGCAACAATGGGCTCAAGTTACAAGAACCCAGATTTCAATTGAATATCAGGGAAAACTGATATCTAACTGTTAGAGAAGTACAGCAATGGAACCAATTACCTCAAGAGGTGGTGAGTGCTCCAATCCTGGAGGCATTCAAGAGAAATTTAGACAACCACCTGGCAGATAGACATCCTTTGATTTGTATTCCTGCACTGAGCAGGGGCTTGGACTTGATGGCCTTATAGGCCCCTTCCAACTTCATGATTCCATGATTCTATTATTTGTTTCTTAAGATACTGTTTACAGAGGATTACAACCAAATACAATCCATTTTAGTCAGGCTTCTTTCTTTTTTACCATTATCACTACCAGTATTGTTGCTGCTGCTTTGTCGTCAATAGTTTAATCAGTTGTAGATTGCATTTCATTTCATTTTATTCTTGTCACTGTGACTAAAAATGAAAGTAACATGATTGGCAGGTATCTCACAGGCAAACCCTGGCAACTTTTAATTCAGCTCCATCTCTTTTGGCTCCTTAAGCAGAACTCCTTCTCAAGTATTTGTCTTTGCAGTGACTCCCACAAAGCTCGTTACTGCCAGCCATGGTCTATCCCCCATGAGGTACATTTATCTCTGGAATGCATTATCAACATGTAGCACATGTCCTTGACATGCACAGAAGAGTTGCACCCCAGGACAGCCGCATACATGACAATAGTGTTGACTCTTACTCCATTATGGTTGCTGGGATGTAACTGAGAAATCTAATAACTGTGACAGTAGGCCTTTAGGTTCAGCCTTGCCTTTCAAGACAGTGAAACTGCACAGACACTAATGAAAGGTTAAATGAATAGGAATGGCTGACAAGAGGTACAATGAAGAAGAGGCTTGGTAATCTACAGACACTGAGCAGAGATCTTTGGCTCAAGCCGAGAAAGGACAGCACATGAGCAAGTCACAATATTCAAAACAGCTTGCTATACACAGAGGCTTTTTTGTCTGGGTGCATGTCTGGCTCAGGAAGAAAAAAGATACTGAAAAGGAATTCCAGCATGGGGCACTTCGGCAAATGTAAGGTCACAAAAAGGGGGAAATGTTTTCTGTGTGCTGTTACATCTTTGTATTGTGTGTTAAAAAGCAACTATTAAAAAGATACAACAATCACAGTTTTCAGGACAATAAGACCAGCTTGACAATTAAAACACAGTTGCAACTCTGTCATTCGGTAGTATTCCAACAGATCATAAAATAGGTCTTAGTGCTGCACATTTGCAGAATGCAATTCATACTTCTTCCTAGAATTACTAATATTTGATCAATATAATTGACATGAACATGAAATATGTCATCTAAAAAGCAGAGTGGTCAGTACAGTGGTGCCTCGCTTAACGAGCGCTCCGGTTAACGATGAAATCGCATAGTGATTTGGTTTTTGCGATCGCAAAAGCGATCGCATTGCGATGATTTAGATGGGAAAATATCGCTTTGCAATGATCGGTAAGCTGTTTCGCTTACCGATTTTCGCATAGCGATGTTTTCCCAACAGCTGATCGGCAGTTCCAAAATGGCCACCAGGTAAACATGGCTGCCCGCTGTGTTTTGGGATGAATTCTTCGCATACCGGGCAGCGAAAATGGCCGCCGTATGGAGGATTTTCGCTTAAAGGTAAGTTTTTTGCCCATAGGAACGCATTGAAGGGGTTTCAATGCATTCCAATGGGCTTTTAAAAATCGCTTAGCGATGTTTTCAGTTAGCGGCGATTTTTGCTGCACCGATTAACATCGCTAAGCGAGGCACCACTGTATCTCGTTGTGTAGCTCCATTAGTGCAAAGCAAGTGGCAGTAGCAGCTTGCTGCTAATAAAAAAGCTCCTGCTTTGACTCTCACACAATGAAACAAAATCATAGACACACACCAAAATTAAATCAGGAATTCTTTTCTTATAGGCAATCTGCTCCTACTACTGACATCACTCCTGTTGCCCCAGCCAAGTTATGCAACATGGTCTACTGTATCATGTTGCCACAAAAACCCAGCAAACATCTGAAGACCTTTGGCTTTAGAACCCTGCAAGCTGATTTATTCATTTTAAACCCTACTTTTGGGTACTTCAAATCTTCTGTCACTTCCTTTTCACAAAAATTATTTTAACAACCATAATTATCTCATATATGAAGCCAGGGAAGAGACCAGTACGCATTAGACAATACAGAAGGTCTTGCAAACACTCCTAGAGCAGGGACTAATAGGTCCCTGCATTTTTGTATTTAACACTCCAATATTTAAAGACAGATAAAGATCTTTGAATCAATGGGGAAATATTTTAAATGGCAAAAATCTACTGGAGAATAGCTGTCAAGAGCAAGGAAAGCACAGGATGAAAGGAGAAGAGGTTACACAAAAGGACACAGAAGGTAATCTCAGGAAACACCACTCTTTTAAGCATTACTCAGAAGTAAATTTCACTGAACTTTATTCCTTACTGTCCACAAGCTGTTTGAGCCTTTGCCTGTTCATTGGGATTAAAGTTCCACTGAAGATAAGTACAGGTAAGTGAACACAAAGGATCACAGTAGTAATACGTAAATTTAATGACCTAATCCTAAATACAATATGTTTACTAGAAGGTCTTATACAGCATATGTCACTGGAATTTGCAGTTCTGTAAACATGATATGGCATTGTGATCAACCTGTTACCAAAAACAAAGAAGTGCCAAATCCTGTTACAGAAAAATCATGCATCAGTCAGTTTTCATTTCCCACAACTGGCCCTCATGCAACAAATCACATGACATGAGCAACTGTACGAGGAGGGATGGACAGGCACATGACCTGTAGCACTGAAAATATTTCCCACCACTTCTATGACTGCTCTCATGCAGTTCTTTGGATTTTGGCCCAAAAAAGAAGTGAATGGAATCTTAAGGTATATTACATAAGCACAAGAAATAAGGCTTCTTCAGTTTTTCTTAAAGCATGTGGTCTCCACACGTAAGGAGTACATTTGTTCTAACCCTTCAACTGTTGCTTTCAGCGTGCAAAAATGATAGTCTGAACAGGAGGGGGCTGTTCTCTCTATACAGATTGTTTAGATATCACTTTTTTTCTTCCTGAAAGTGACAACGGAACACCAAACATACAATATGCAGGGACCACACAGCTGGAACCTGGCTGAATAGGACTAAGGTTCCACTCTGTTCTGTGCAGGAGAAATGTGACTCTTCCCTTCACATAGCTGATCGTTGTCCAGATCTGAGCATCCAGAAAGCCACTAACAAATCAGTGTAGTTCAAAGGAGGGTGACCAAGATGGTCAGGAAATGTGTAAATCAATTAAATTGATAAATTGCTAACAATAAGATAGGTATGCTTAGAATGAAGAAGAGCAGACTAAGGAGGAAAATGATTGCTGTCTTCAGGTACCTTAAAGGTGTCATGCAGAAGAAGATGGAGAAGACTTGTCCTTTTGAAACTCCAGAAAGGGAGGGAGGTGAGATTGGAAAAAAAGAAGAATTTAGCTAAGCATGAGATTAAAAAACATGCTTATGGTATAAGAGTTATCTCATGGTCGTGAAGGTTGCCTCAAGAGATTATACCCATACTATCCTTCAAAGCATTTTAGCAGAGACTAGACAAACACTGGTCAGGGCCATTACGGTTGCATTCTGTGTCACAGAGTCTATAGCATGCAGTGGACTGAATCAACTTACCTTGAAAGTTCCTTGCAAATCCATGATTTAGGGCAGAAAGAGATATAATAATAGTCCCTCAGTAGAAGAGAAAAATCCTGAAAGGTTGATGAAGAACTGGCATCACTTTAGAAGTTTCCTTCTTTCCCAGAGTTTACAAATCAGCATACTTGATTTTGTGATCAATCTGCAGAATATGCACACAGAATTCCTCTGCGATTTGCCTTCTCAGATAAGAAATAATAAAAACAATCATGTGCCATCAAGTTAGTTCTGAATTATAGGACTTCTTTTAAAAAAAAGTCCATGTGGAGAATACTCAGAAGTGGTTTATCATTTCCTTCCTCTTGGAGCATTCTGGAACTGTACAGCTTGCCCAAGGCCACACAGACTAGCTTTACGCCCAGGAGGCACAGTGGGATGCCTAAATCACTGAGCTATCCAGCCCCAAGTGTGCTGGAACTACATCTCTCAAACAGTAATGTTAACAATAATTGTATATCCTCACGTCAATTGTGAATTATGGCTACTCCTTTCAGAGTTTTCTAGGCATTCAAAAGTGTTTTAACATTCCCTCCTTCTTGGGGTGTTCTGGGACTGTGCAGCTTACCCAAGGCTAAACAAGCTGGCTCTCTAGAAAGGCACAGTAGGAAATTAGACCTCCTGATCACTGGCGCCACAGAGACTTGCCTTTTTGAGTTATTCAGTCAGACATTTGGTGAGTTTATAAAGTAGTAAAGCTTTATGTGACTGGTTGGAACCGTCACATCTCCAGAAGGGAATGGCGGAGTGCTGGTTCATTAAAAAATGGCACACATCTGTGAATACGTAGCCAGTGGCCCATGGTGAATATGTCTGGGCGACAGCATATTGTCACAATCCAAAGAAACAATCCAAAGGAAATTATTTATTTAACAGTTACATTTACAGTATATCATAGAAGTGAGCACACCCCCCCAAACATTTCATAAATATTTTAGTATATCTTTTCATGTGACAACACTAAAGAAATGACACTTGGCTACAAAGTAAAGCAGTGAGTACACAGCTTATATAACAGTGTAAATGTGCTGTCCCCTCAAAATAACGCAACACACAGCCATCAATGTCTAAACCGCAGGCAACAAAAGTGATACACCCCTACGTGACAGTCTCCAAATTGGGCACAAAGTGTCAATATTTTGTGTGCCCACCATAATTTTCCAGCACTGCCCTAACCCTCTTGGGCATAGAGTTCACCAGAGCTTCACAGGTTGGATTCCTCTTCCACTCCTCCATGATGACATCACAGAGCTGGTGGATGTTAGAGATCTTGAGCACCTCCACTTTTCATTTCAGGATGCACCACACATGCTCATTAGGGTTTAGGTCTGGGGATATGCTTGGGCAGTCCATCACCTTTACCCTCAGCTTCTTTAGCAAGACAGTGGTCGTTTTGAACGTGTGTTTGGGGTCGTTATCATGTTGGAATCCTGCCCTGGGGCCCAGCCTCCGAAGGGAGGGGATCATGCTCTGCTTCAGTATGTCACAGTACATGTTGGCATTCATGGCTCCCTCAATGAACTGTAGCTCCCCAGTGCTGGCAGCTATGCTTGTCTGTAGGCATGACACACTTGTCTTTGTACTCCTCAACTGGTTGCTGCCACACACGCTTGACACCATCTGAACCAAATAGATTTATCTTGGTCTCATTGGACCACAGGACATGGTTCCAGAAATCCATGCCCTTGGTCTGCTTGTCTGCAGCAAAACCTATGCCGGCTTTCTTGTGCTTCCTTCTGGGACCACAGCCCTGGAGACCATTTTGATGCAGTGTGTGGCGTATGATCTGAGCATTGACAGGCTGACCCCCCCCCCACTCCTTCAACCTCTGCAGCAATTCCGGGAGCACTCATACTTCTATTTCCCAAAGGCAACCTCTGGATATGACGCTGAGCACGGGCACTCAACTTTGTTGGTCAACCATGGTGAGGCCTGTTCTGAGTGGAACCTGTCTTGTTAAACCGCTGTATGGTCTTGACCACCGTGCTGCAGCTCAGATTCAGGGTTTCGGCAATCTTCTTATAGCCTAGGACATCTTTATGTAGAGCAACAATTCATTTTTTTCAAACCTCAGGTAGTTCATTACCACGAGATGCCATGTGGTACTTCCAGTGGCCAGTCTGAGAGAGTGAGAGCGATAACACCTGTTCCCCCTTCACACCTGAGACTTATGGCACTAACGGGTCTCATGACACCAGGGAGGGAAAACGGCTACTTGGGCCCAATTTGGAGATTGTCATTTAGGGGTGTACTCACTTTTGTTGCCAGCAGTTTAGACATTAATAGTTGTGTGTTGTGTTATTTTGAGGGGACAGCACATTTACACTATTATACAAGCTGTATACTCACTGCTTTAAGTGTCATTTCTTCAGTGCGGTCACATGAAAAGATATACTAAAATATTTATGAAATGTGAGGGGGTGTACTCACTTCTGCGATATACTGTATATCCAGTTTTCTCCCAGTGGGATTGACACGGCATACTAGGTTTTCCTCCTCCCCACTTTATCTTCACAACAACCCTGTGATGTAGGTTAGGCAGAAAGAATGGCTGTCCCGGGATTACTCACTGAGTTTCCTATCTCAATGGAGACTGGAACCTGAATCCTATCTCAACACTCCAACCATGACACCCCACTGGTTATTTGCATTCTACTGAGCAAAACAGACTCCACCCACCCACCCCCAGCCAACTACATTTCTAGGACAAAAGCCACTCCTGCCACATAACAAACTGCTTTTGAAAAATACTTCCAAAAAAATCTCTCAGGAAGCACAAGGTGATTTTGTTTATCAGAACAACTAAACCCACAAAATTTTACTGTACAAGTGGAAGTGTACCTAATGCCATGCTTTGGAACCTACTGAAAGACCCACAGATATATTTTGCATGTAGAAAGTATTAGGTTCAGTCAGTGGCATTTACAGTTAAAAAAAACAAAAACAAAAGAGGAATCTCACATTAAGGGGGGAAAATCCCATACAGTAAGGTTAGAGAGCTTTTCCTGCTGGTTAAATCAAAGTATTATAAGGTCCATATAAATTAGACATTACCATACAAAACAGTAGGGGAAATGATTGGGAATTTTTTTTGTGCTGTACTTTCTGCCATTAGTGAGTGGGAAGGAGAAGAATGGGGTTTTACACTGCTTATTTGCCAAAAGTAAGACATGTATTTAAAGTGTCTTGGAACTGCACCTCAGGTAGAGAGAGTCTAAAATAATATAGACGTTCTTACCACATAAAGTACTACTGTGTGTGGCAACAGTTGAGATATAAGCCATCTTGAGAAGGTTTTGTCCTGAAAGGGAGAAAGAACATCTCTTTCTGAAGTAAATAAATTAGAAGGAAATTGTTCAAAGTCCTTGGTGTCCTAAGTATCAAATAAAAACTTACACTAAAATGATAGCTAAGCCTAGTTCTCACTGAAGTTGTGCCTGAGCTGCAGCACTTGAGGATCACATGAAAGGGAAAGATCAGATGACAGAATGTTGCTGTACTCCACAGAAATCTTCACATCCCAAAGAGAGAGCTCAGAAACATGTTTTTTGCCCAATATATATGGGGACATTTTAATGGAACAGAGCAGCATTCAATGATATAAGCAAGTCTGCAACCTGTAAAGATAAAAACTGGAGGAATCAAGATGATTTCTGTTTCTTAGCTAACACTGTGGCCTATCTAAAATGATACAATTGAAGTATCAAACTGTTTAGTAGAAATAGGGACAAATGGTCAAGATCCTGTTGGGAAAAAACATGTAGGCAAGGACAATCACACAAGCCATTCCCTCTGAGTGGGCTGCCCCTCACATGATCCCTTTGTGAGCTACGCACTGACATGGGATATGAAGTTGCCAATAACAAATGTTATTGACAACTAAGCAGTAATCCTGGCATGTTAAAAAAAGAGAGAAATAAATCAGACAGCCAGTCCATTGAAATCAATGGGACTCAACTAGCCCTGTTCCAATGTTTTCAGTGAGAAAAGCCAATGAATCCTGAATGGAACTGATGGAACCAACAGTGAATCAGATAAAAGCTTTGCTTCTTGGCTTCTGCCAGCTAGGGCAAAAGATGAAAGGGGCAGTTTTGCAGATCTTTTCAGGCTGCCAGACCCTTTAATTTTTCCTTTCATACAGCAATGAGGAAAGACAGAAAGAGAGAGAGGATACATTATGTGAACATAAGGTGATGGGTATATAGCTGACAGGCCCAGATCAAGCCCATATGAACATGACGCCTCCTTACATCTGAAATGCCTTGTTTCAGGCTTTTCCACTATTATCATCAGGAATACCTCTAACACAGTGCTTCCCAAACGTGGGTAACCCGGGTGTTCTTGGACTAAACTCTCAGAAATCCTGGCCAGCACTGCTAATGGTGAAGGCGTCTGGGAGTTTTAGTTCAAAAACACCTGGGACCTAGATTGGGAACCACTGCTCTCATGTAGATTCCATATTAACAAAAAACCTAACATATTTACATTAAAACAGTGAGAGCTTCCACTAAAACAAAGTTTCCCTACCTTCAGTGCTCCTTTGCAACTGGAGGGATGAATAATGACTAATCCGTGTTGGACTAGGACTCAGAAATGTTGCCTTTATGACTACAACTCCCCCAATCCCCTAACCTGGAAAATACTCTATCCATGCTGGCTAGAGAATTCTGATGGTTTTTATATATACCAACAGAGAACTTGGAAAAGTTACCTTTATATATGTGCACCTATTCCATCTTTTCCTCCTTATCAGATTTTTTTTCTGGTAAGAAGATGGAAAAAGCAGTGGAAAAACATGGAAGGGTTACAAATGGAAAACGCTGCAACAAAACCAACAAAGAATTCCATGCTAAAATAAAAATTAGCAGGTTTAGAAATAGAAACTACATAGAAAAGAAAAAATAGCAAGATTTTTAATAGACCCTTTAATGAATTGTAATCTGCTTTTTCAGATGCTACACTCCATAAATGTCTATGCCAAAGAAAGCCTGTTAGCTTTTAAGGTGTCTCAAGACTTTGTTGGTTTTGCCACAGCAAACTATACAGGAGTACCTCGGTTTACGAATTTAATGCATTCTACGGGATCTTAAGTAATGAGGAAAATTCGTAAACGGAAACATGGATTGCCATAGGAACAGGGGAGGCGCTACAAACCTCCAGGCACAATGCATCCTGGGGAAACTTTCGCACTCTGAAAAAATCCGGGGGGGGGGGAAGTAAACTGAGGCATTACTTTCAATGGATTTTGCTTTGTAAATCAAAAATTACGTTAACCAAGGTGTTCGTAAACCAAGGTGCCACTGTAGATTAAAATTACTACAACCCTGGAAATTTCTGAAACAGGGAAATGTTATCATCTGATCATGCAATGCACCCCTCCTCCCCCAAAATTCAACACTGAGACAAAGCAATCATGGAACTTGTGCCTGAAAGTTTCAAAGCAACACCATCCTACACAGAAAAGGATGGCTGACTTGGCAGAATACTGTATTAACAAAGAGGACTCTCTAAGAACTAAAGTGGAAAGACAGTCCATTCCATAAACCCTAGGGCAATCTTCAAGACCAGAACATTTTCCATATGTAACATAAATTCCACATGTAATGTACAGTTATGCAGAAAACAGGAATACTATGGAACATTCAATTTATTCACTGAAAAGTTGTGCCTAGACTGTATGATATAAAAATTGTTCCAGGTACCAATAACAAAATCAAAATTGCCATTCTTACCCTTCAGAAAGAACGTCGACAAACCACCTTTTACATACCTACAGATATTTTTAACAAGCACATTAAAAAGTGCAGAAAAATAAGAGACCATTTTTCCTACATAAGTATTCTCGATTTTAGCTCACTTTTCCAGTGCCAAAACTTAAAGAGATATGAGTGATAAATGGGAACATCTGCTATAACATATAAAATATAAAGTTATTGTACATTTCAAAACATATCTCATTTAAATGCTTTCCATTCACTCTGGACTTTAAAAAACCCAGTTTGAAATGTTATCCTATGCAAGTCTTGTTTGTGTTGCGGGGAGGAATGCCCAATTTTCACGAATTGATGCAAAAGCTTACTTGGAAATAAGTTCAACTGATATTAAAAACAGGACACATACTTGCGAATACTTGTATCCAGGACCAGAATGTGCATGTAATAAAAACAGAGACTATATAAATAATGCACACGTTAGGAGTCATTTGAATTCAGAAGTGCTCAGAGAGAGTTTTCCTTTCCTTTCCTTTTTTAAACAGAAGACTGGAAATGCTGATAGTAAATTTCTCACTCTGTTTTCACTAAAATAATATTTACACAAGAGTATCTGCAATGACTTCTTCCTTGTTTAATCTTTTATGTATTCAAGTACTAGATACAGTGGAATTACAATTATTTAGCAGGCTATAAATAATGTATCTGGCATGCGCAATTGATATTTAGCGTGTCTTACCAGGACTGTAAAAGGCTCATTATAGATCAGCAAATCATTTCTAACAAGCAAGTTCAGCTGTGAAATACCAAAGGAAATATCTACTGTAGGTTGAGCAGTTTTTTCTTATATGTGTATGGGTGTTTGTTTTTAAAGGATGTATGTTTAACACAGTAAGAATTTGTTAATCCAGAATGTTCTTTTTTAATTTTAGCAACAAAATCAAAACAAAGTTTAACCTTAAAAGCTTTTGAACTTAAAAAAAAAATTACCATGAGCAATAATGGAACACTCCACCTTGGCCTCCTTTTTCAGAGAGAATATTGTTCAGTTTGGGGGGAGCACACTCAGTCTTGCACAATTGCATTAACCAAGTTAAATTTCTCTCCTAATTTCTCTCCCATAAGAACTTACATGGAAGCCACAGAGAGAGAAAGAGAGAGAGATTGAGAGAAATACATGAAAAGATCAATTTGCTGGGAAAGATCAAATGGGAAAACTGTGGGGACAGCACCGGGTCAGAGTGTAGAGAACCTGTTCTTCATTAACTTCAGCTCTCTTGGGATGTCACACATTACCTGTCCATGAGCTTATTGAACTGCCTAACCCCTCATCTCTGTACTACCCTTCTGGGCCCCAAGTGAATCATATCCTTCTGCTGACAAGTTTAGCAGGGGGACCGTGGCCGAAACATTAAAAGTGATTTTCTCTCCCCCACTCCACAATCCTCTGCTTTTCTTTCTCCTGTCTAAACCAGGAAGATTTCTTCAGGAGAGAAAAGATGAACAGCAACAAGAACACACACACACACACATACACACAGAGAGAGAGAGAGAGTTGACTCCTGACATAGCAAGAATGAAACGAGCGGGTTCGCTCATGCCAGTCTTGGAGTTGTACAGATAAAAGTAATCAAATGACACTCCTGGAATGCAAATTGGCAGTCTTGGACTGCAGCAGTTGTACAACACATGAAACATCCCTGACAGCAAGGAAGATTTTGGGCAAAATGTTATGTAAAAGCATTGAACTAAAACAAACAAAAAAACAAAAAAACTTCTCTGCTTGAGTGTTCAAACTGTTAACATTACACATTACAGGAAAGAGTCAGGCCTGCCTTTATCCAGCAGTTTTTACTGCTTTGTTTCATTTTAACTGCACAAACCGGCATGGCAAATGTACACACAGATCCTAACCTCCATAGAGTAAGAAGGATGGAAAACTTTCAGGACAATGGAAATAAATATGTGCGCCCTGCTACATTTCTTACAATATAAATATTTTTGAAGGAACCATCATGCAGAACATTTTAAAACAGATCTTGGGCTTCATTTTAAGTACTGTATTGTGTATATGAACTGGTTCAAAAACCTGGGGCAACCTCAATTCATACTGTATGTCCATCCTCAGCAAGCACAGAATCAGGTGAAATTAAAACACTTTATTGCCAAACACTAAGTGTTTTAGCACTAGTTGAATTCAAAACTTCATAAAATTAAAAAAAAAACTGTTAACAAGGCATGTGGTCAGATATGAATGGCTGGGGAACATTTTGAAAGAGACTGTACCTCATCAGTATATGTATTCTTATTTAAGTTTCAGAATGAAGCATCTTTAAATTTTTAACTCAATAGTTACATGATTTGCAAGAGATTAAGTTATTATTCAGAAGATGTGCTGATGAGGCAGCCTTCTTAAATATGTCACTAGGAGATGGACCACAATTATTAAAATCCAAGCGCTTTTGCCCTTCAAGAAAAAATACTGACAAAATAAAATAAACAACGATAAAATTGTACATGAAAATATTTTGGGAGCAACTGAGAAAAGAAAAATAAATCTCTACTTCTCTCTTATAAGATTTGGGTCACCATGTAGGGAAAATAGGTAAATAGAAAAAAAGGTCTTGTGACATTTAAGACTAATTTAAGAAGAGTTCTACCATATTTTGGTGGGACTTTAAAGCAATTGCAACTACTATTAGCTATACACTGAAGGTAAAAAAAAAAAAGCTCAGACACTTTAATCCCGGGTTTGTTCATATTATTACACCACGTCCTTTGAGCATCAATTTTACAGCAGCTTGACTCCAGGGTAAACGAGAGGCGTCATAAATTGCAGACTGCTTTCAAAACCACTTTAATTTCTGCCAGCATTACTGCAGCCACGGTCCTAAGCGCAAGAGGATGGTCGGCTTCTTCATCCCACCACCCTCTTTATTATTGCTTGTGTTCCGACAGTTCACCCCAACAGGGCTTTGATCATCATTCTAACAAGACGTGAAATTATGCAAGTGCAGGAGGGGAGCTGGAATATTACTATTTTTTCCTAAATACCTACTTATTACATATATTGTACTGAACGCAGCATCCGCCCGTCCCCAAGTGGGGATACAAGAGCACAACACTCAGGGGCTAAACGAGGCTTAAAATGCAAGGCAGTGATGGGGGAGCCTACACACACACACACACACACACACACACACACACACACACATATTGAAGATGGTCAAAACTTCATTTCCGCTTTTGCTGAAACAGTTGAGTCTTTTTAAACCATGAGCAAAGTGGAGGTAAACATATATCTTTCAGCTTCTTTAAATGTGTATGTTATTAAATAACTGTCCACATAACGCAGCTCCTGCAACTGTGCTTAGGCAAGGTGAGGTGAAAGCCCCTGGGCTTATTATAAACGTACACATCTCCTCCTCTCTCCGTGTTGTGTCACTCGCTCACACTCAGACACTCAAACACATGGTGGTGAGGAATTCTAAAACTATCTGCATTTTGCAAATTCCTAATAGCTCGTCTGACCTCTTCCCCGTTTTACATAAACACCCAAATCTTGACTCTAATTTATGATCTTACACGCAGAAGTTGCCTTCTTTCCACAGAGGCTTACTTCCGAGTAAGTGTGTTGAGGTTGGCAACCTTCCCCCCTCTTAAATACTCTCCCTTTGCGTGTGCTCTACATGCTCTGGGTCTCGTCTTCCCCCCCCCTCCCCACCGCCCAGCACACAGCATGAACATTCCCCAGACAAGTTTTGCTAACAATCGCTGCCTGGAGAGGTGCAAACTGCAAAGCACATGGCCAAAAAAGTTGCAAGCGGACGGCGGCTTTACACTTCTGGTCTCGGCGCCTGAGGCGTTGCAGAGCGTAGAAGCATACGCGTGCACACACATCACACTTCCTTTTTTCTTTGGCTCCCCACCCGCCCGCCACCAATGTCATTGAGTAGCCTACAGAAGAGGATATTTCAGGAATCGGGCTCTCCTTTCAACTCCGACAAGGAAAGGGCGCTTTCTTTCGCCGCCGCGCCCCCCCCCCGGCATGCTAACGTGGTCAAACACACCGCAAGTCAAACTCTCATTCATTTGCTGCTCCCGCTTGTTTCACGGAACTTCCTTCGCCTTTGATGTAAATCAAAAAAGAAGAAAAAGGAAAGAAACTAGAGGGGCCAAAATAGGAGGAAGGAGCTCTCATCCAAGTCTCTCCCTACCCACAAGGGAGAAGAAGGGGGAGACTTTGGGCGAAGTTTTTTAAGTCGTGAGTCATGACACTACCTGGCATCTCCCCTCCTTCACACACACACACACACACACACACACACACACAAACCCTCGTCCTGCCGCCCCCTCCCCCCCTTATCCCTGCCGCCCAGGAATTTATGCTCGACTGGTTGTTTGTTCCAAAGTCTTTAGAAACACGCTCCAGGCAGAGCTGTTTGCATTACGGCACACTTTTTTTAATGGGGTGGGTACTTTGGGGGGGGGGCAAAAAAGATAAAGGATGTGGAAAAGTTCTTACCATTTCTGCATGCTGCTTGTCAAGTGCACCCCCTGGCTCTGGAACTCCTCGCCGCGGAGGCAGCGCCTGCACCGGCCTTTCCTTCCTTCCTTCCTTCCTCCTGCTTCTCTTTCACCCCCTCGATCTCGCCCCCCCCCTCCGGTGCTCTTTCCAAGATCTCACTCGCCCTCCAGGTGATTTACTCTCTCATACACACACACACATATACAGACATACACACATACATACACAGAGAGAGAGAGAGAGAGCCAGCGCGAGCTCTCAGGTCTTCACCCCACCACTTCAACCAGACGGGTGGGAGGGAAAGGAGAGGTTTGCAGCGGGGGGGGCGGCGGCGGCGGGGGTCAAGGGACGAGGAATCCGAGCCTGGCCCTTCCACAGGTTGGGTGAAAAGGCGGGGAGGGGGGCCACGAAGTTTCCCTGTCCCCAAACTGAAACAACACGATGCTGCTCCCACCCCCCTCCTTTCCTCCAGCCGCTACTGTAACTCGGAGCAGCTTATTATTGGTCCCAGAGAAGGATCAGAGGAGGTGGGGAGTAGAAATGAGAAACTTGGTCAACCCCCCCCCCGGGCCTTTGCGACGAGAGCGTCGCCTGCGCCCAGCTGTTAAAAACAACACACACACACACACACACACACACACACACACACACACACACACACACACACACGTAGCCCCCCCTAACCAAAAACCCGCCCAAACACAGACCCAGGGAACTTTTTTTATTATTATTACTGGGAGCGCTGGCTACTTCGCTCCCGGGACTCTGTGGTGTTGCTGGCGCGCTCTCCGGCCGCCCCGTCCCCCCCCCCCCTCTCTCTCCGGGCTAGCCCTCCCACCGCCCCGCACCCCTCCCACGCCGGTCCCTCCTCGCGGCGGCGGCACAGGCACAGGCACAGGCACACGCTCTCCAGCCGCTGCCGCCGCTTCTCGCCTTCCTTATCAGCTCAAGGCGTCCAGGCGCCGCTGGAGAGAAAGAGCGAGCGAGGGGGAAAAGAGGGAAGGAAGATTGGCGGGCGGGACGCGGGGAACCGGCCGGGAGTGGAAGCCGCCGGTCTGGGAGAGAGAGAAGAGAGAGCGCGCGCGTTCCGAAAGAGGCGAGCAAACTTCGCAGCCCGGCAGGGAGTTTCTTCCTTCCCCCCCCTCCTCATTTCGGCTGTGGTCCCGGTTTCCGGCTCTCCTCGCCCACCCACCCCCGCGCCCCGTCCCCTCAGCTTCTGTGGCTTTGCCGCCCAAGTGTAAAGCTCGGGGATTGTGTGTGTTTTCATTTGTTAAGTTTTGTGTATCACGAAGACTTGCTGGCTTTAAAAGGCAACGACATACCACATCGGCGGCGGCCGAAAGAGGGGGGGGGGGGAGGCTCCGTCCCGGCGACACGGCGAGCGGCGGCTCGAGGCGGACTAGCTCGGAGGAGGCTCAAAACGGGCGCCTGCCCCGCGCGCTCTCAGGGCGCCTCTCCGGACAGGCACCGCCGCGCTCGAGCTCGCCCGTGCGGACTTTTAATTGGGGGCGCCGGTTAAGTTTAAAATAAAAATATATAACGCTCTCTTTCCGACTCCGCGCGCGGAAACACGCCCCATAATCACCATCATCAGCACCGTCCCCTCCTCCCGGGCATCTTCCGCGACGCAGAAGACTCCTATGCAAACGGAATAGACAGTGAACGAACGAGCGGGGTTGTGGGGTGGGGAGCGGGTATTTTAAGGCTTTTGCTGTAGTTTTACCTTTTCTGTCTCCTCTGTTTTCCTCCAAAACTCTTTCTTTCCCAAGATCTAACTACAGCCGTGAAAGCTTCGTCGTAATTTTAATCGCAAACAGTTCCACAAAGACAAAAGTTTCGCCCGAAACGAAAAAAACACATTGAAAAGTGCGCGTCCTTTTATCTGAGTTTGTACTGGTCCAGTGAGATTTACATTGAAATAAGCAGGGATGAGATCTGGCTGCCTGGCCCGTTGATCCTTCTCTAAAATTTAGGCTTCCTGTCCTTTCTCCTCTTGATCAGAAATTCCACTGAAGTTAGTGGGAAGTTAGTTTGAGGAGACTTGTAGGGTTGATAAACTTTCACTAGCTTTCAGAGTGTTTCGTAGTAGCCATATATTCACCATCCAAATAAGATATGATCTTCCATAATGGGAAATCTGTCACATTTTAAAAAGCAATCACTAACCACTGGAAGACCATCTTCCCTCTTTCCTATGATAGAAATAAACCACAGCCAAAGTGGCTTTTAAAGAAGAAGAAAACAATGTTGGCCTTTGATCAAAGGGCCATAAATTAAAATTTGGTTCTGCCAATCCAGATTTGCCTTGGCTAGTCTTTCCAAAGCAGGTCATTCTTTAATCAGCTAATGAAATATTCCCTATTTGTTTGTTTAAGCAGTTGCATCTATATTGCACCTTTCCTTGAATTAGCTCATATCAGTAAACATGGCTCTCATCCTCCCAACTTCATCCTAGCCTGTGAGATAGAGTAAATCAGGCTGCCTGGGGTTTTGCAATGGCCCAAGTTCAGTAAGTTTCCTCATGAAACAACAAGGATTTCATTTTGCATTTCAGGAATTTCCAGAGAATGTAGTCAGAGTCTGTAGTCTGTGGCAGC
The DNA here is from genome assembly GCF_051106095.1 of Pogona vitticeps. Classification (NCBI taxonomy): domain Eukaryota; kingdom Metazoa; phylum Chordata; class Lepidosauria; order Squamata; family Agamidae; genus Pogona; species Pogona vitticeps. The sequence continues at coordinate 221,673,494 of NC_135784.1, read as the reverse complement.
AAAATGAAGAGTTTTGTGGAACCACAAAACCAAAAAGAGTTTGTTTGGCATATGCTTTCATACACTGCAGCATCTGAGGAAGTGGGCCACAGCCCAGGGGTGTTTTATCTCGTATAAAATGTGTTAGCTGGAAAGGTACCACAGTGTTTTTTGTTGTTTTTGCAGCAGCAGACTCATAGGTCTGGAGATGCAGGTCTTTCTTATTTTGTTTTTGCAAATGAGAACTAAGAGTTTCAAAATATATTTTCCCTGCTGGGTGAGACTGGGAAACCTTCTATATATTTTCACATATTCAGCTTTTTAGTTGCAGAAAATTTCACTTAAGTGTGTATGTGTTCACACACACCTGTCCCCATATTTTTCATACCAGTTTTTCTGTGCAATCCCCCCTACTTCCCCTCTCCCTCCATTTTTGGCTAATGCTGCTTCTGACAAAAATACTGATTTGTTTGTTTATTTGTTTGCTCTTTTCAGATCAAAACAATCTTTTGGTCTGATCAAAACAATCTTTCAGTGTTGGTATTTATATTGTTTTGATATGTTTCTTCATGAGTTAAGACATATTTATTAATCGTGAAAAAACTTGCAAGTAGTTGTTAACATTCTCAAACACTGCTGCCTCTGTGAACATTTCTGAGTTCGACTGGAACAGGTTCTTATAAGTCCCAGTTCACGCTCTGACTACTATACCACACAGATATATTGCTGTAGTCACCCTTTAACTCTTGCCTTTCTCCATTGGTCATAGTCCATCAAAGCCCTCAGAAGGACCCTGCCTCTTTCACTCCCTGCATAGCTTCTCTTCTTCTTCTTCCCACCTCCCTCAACCCTATAATGCTACTGAAGGACTTCATCCTCATCACTCCAACTTCCAGCAAGCTCCTTCATCCCTAAACCTTTGTTAAGTGGCAGTTGCAGCTCAAGAAACAAGGTCTTACTCAGAAACCCACTGCCCTTTTCTACTCCTACCCCATCCCACCACCAGATACCTACCACCTCCTCTTTATCCTTTTTAAAACAAGTTATCCGTCTGACCAAGACACAGCACATTTAGGGCTTCCTCTAAGCCACCAAAAGTTTCACACTGTCTGTCAGAGTTGCTAGACAGAGAAAGCAAGTGTGTGCTTAGATTTCCTGGATGGTTAAAGCTCACTCCCAGAGTTCAACCTACTTCAAAAAGCTGGTGTGGTGGTGGTGGTAGAATCAATCATGGAAGAAAAGAATAGAAATACAAATGCAGTTGAGTACATAAATAATTGCTGAACTAGTTTTCATGTTCGGATACAATCTCCAGCTCTCTCATGGTAGAAATATCTGGTACTTCTATAAGCAAGAGTGTGTCATGGGTTGCATAGGAGAGATATGTGGAAAGGAGACTTTATCACCCTCTGTAAGCTATGTAATTTCTCTGTCAGAATGCATTTTTCCATTGAACTGGCATGGTGAAGAGAATAAGGATATCCAATAAGGTCAAAACTTGAACATGCCAGTGAAGTTTGCTGTAGTCACAAAGAGTTCAAAGTACATTTTGGTCACAAGCCATTACGAGACATGATTTCTATGGGCTTCACCACTATGAAGTTATTGGTGGATGAGGAGGAGAATGACCTCCTTCTGAATAACCATCCACATTAAAATCAATGCAGGGTTTACTTGTGTATAAACCGTGCTTTAGGGTCCGGACATTATGACTGTCGTATTTTGGTTCCTTACTTGTGCCATTTAAATTAATTTTAGGAAAAAGACAGGCCCAGCAGTATATCAAGATGATTTCTTATTGTTTGTCCAGCCAGCTAAAAGGTTAGTTTAGCATGAACTGAAATCTAAAATGCACAGGACTGAATACATCTCACTTCTCTGCTCAATAAAAAGATTTCTCTTTTTTGTTTCCTCCTTCAGAAGATGAAGGGACAGCTTTACAAAAGCAAACATGACACTTTGGTGCCTATTTAGTGCTGACTGCTAATGGAATTCAGACGCCTCAGATAGCCTGAACCTGACGAAGCATGAAAGCACTTTGCAGAATCAAACTAAAGAGTCATTTGGGCCTTTGAAAATATGCCCTGACAGCGATTAGTCTTAAGCTGTTGTCCTTTGCAGCTGGCCTGTGGCACCACAAACACAGTTCCTTCTGCACCCTGATGCAGCTGGACTGAACATGTGGAGTGAAGATTTTGGTAGATGTGTGTATACTGCTTCTGGTCAGTCAAGACACCAGTATTCAATAGGAACACTAGAAGCAACACTTATTCATTCCCTCAATTTGGGCACCAGCTGCTGCCTTTATCTGTCATTTCCTCATGGTGTCACCTAAATTGGCTCCTGCCTTCACTCTGCATCAGAATTTGGATACAGTCAATTTTTGGATTTGAACACCCTGAATGGCTCCTCCAGGATGGGTGCTTTAGTCTTTGGTTGCTGGCTGGGGTATTCTGGCAGTTGTAGTCCAAAACAGTATTTCCAAGCAATGTTCTTCATATTCACTCTTTTTGTTGAAGTGCATGGTTCTCGTATTCAGAAGGGAAGATTCGATTCAGAAATCTGAATTGATTTATTTTCCACTGTGGGAATCACTGGCCAGTATCCCGCTCCATATTTATATGTACAAAGCAACAGCTGCAGAGGCCACTTGCAGTAATCTGACAATGGTGTATGCTTTGTGGTGGGTTGTGTGCAACTAGTGCCTTGAAAGATTAGTGTGCCAGCTTCTGCAGTTGAAGCCCTGCACATGGTTGTTACATGAGAAACCTTTGCTGATATATGCAAATAACAAGGAAATTAGAACAACAGCTTGTGCTGCCACTAAGTATAGAGTCAGTTGCTCCACAGAATTGTCCTAAGACACAGGATTTTATTTGTTTACCATACTTCACCCTGCTTTTCCTCTGTAGAGCTCCAAGAGGCACTCTGAGAGTTACCCCTCCCCCATTTGATCCTCTCAACAGCCCTGTGGGGTAGATCATGCAGGGAGGGAATGGTTGTACCAAGGCCACCCAGGGAGCTATGATTGCTGAATACAGATTTGAACCTGAGCTTTCTTGGGAGAAGTCCAAAGCTGACTGTACAACTACATCATGTTGGCTTGGAAGAGTAGTTACAGCACTGCTTTGATGTCAGCAGCCTGAAGATGTGAATCTACCTTCAGGCCACAGCTGCAGATCTTTAATTGTTGTGCATGTGGGAGAGCACAACAGATTATTCCTGTTGTAACATGAATGGTAGAGTGCATGACACTCTTAAGCTGATACTTCTCCTGGATGTTCATACTACATTGTCAATGTGTCTGACCAGCATATGATTTGGTCCACAATGAAAAGGAACACTAGTCAGGCACCAGATAGATCTCTACCCAGAGATCTATGCACTGGATAGTCTATGGCATATCACAAGTATAAATTCTCACATTTAAGAACACTGTCTTAGGACCAATTTCTTTCCTGGGCTGTATTATTTCAGATTGCCAAAAAATTCTTATTTTTAACAGAAAAAATAAGAAAGCCAGACTGAATCCTTCTTCAAGAGCAGCTGCCTCTGTACTTAATGGCAGCACAAGCTGTTCTAATTTCCTTGTTATCTGCATATATCAGCAAAGGTTTGTCATGAACACTTTGTGTAAACAGCTCATGGGTTTCCAGTCATGACAGTTCATGTTTATTGTTTAAATAGTCCAAGCTTTTGATGGCTATATCCTGTGCCATCTTTGTCAGCTCAAGATATCAAACTGAATCCTTCTCAAAATACAGGTACGTTCCCCCACAGAAGGAGAATGTGTTTTTTATTGGGAAGACAGTGACCTGTATAAGCTACTAACTCCTCCTACAGACAGAAGCAGTACAAAATGTTACCACTTGGTTCTGCTGTACATGTGAACTGCCCCAGCTACTCCCACAGTGTCAAGCTGTATGGAAGTCATTAACAGAATTACAGAAACAAGGGTGTTTAATAGATAAAGGGGAGAAATTAAAAAAAATAGATTCAAATATATATTTTCGATGAATGTGTGATACGCTTTCCAGAAAAGGAAAAGAGTGGGAAAAGCTTGCCCTCACTTCAGCATTACACTTTCTTGATTTTTAAATATGTGCATCTTTCTTGCTTAGTTTCTCCTAGAATAATACAGAAGCTGTACCAAAGTCTTCTCAAAACACCATGCCCACTCGGCCCCCTAGTGGCAACATGCAGTTATTAACTGATATTCATCTCTTTTCGGGGCAAAAGTGTCCTTTGACCCACCTGACTCAATGTTAAATCTCTGTGGATGTACATCGAGTTGCATTAATTGTGCAATATAGAAGGTTAACTGGAATAGGCTGGTGCTTGCTTTCTTGCCCTGTACCTGTAAATGTTGATCCCATGTTCTATGGCAGAGGAGCTGTGCCACCTTGGAAAGGCATCCTAACTTCTCTAGCAACAGCAAATAACCCGTGGGCTAATAATGGAAAGTACACCTGAGTAAAGGCACTCCAGTCAAATACATTACAGAGAAATCCTTCATATTCCCCACCTAGTTGTTGTTGTTTGTTTGTTTTGACAGTTTTACTAGACTCTGAATTTCTCTGTTCTAGCAGAAGGCACATTCTGCTGTTAACACTCTTTAAAAGATACAGTATTTTGTATGTTTTATTTATTTAAAAAACCTAAGTAAAAGTCAGAAATCCTTTCACTTTTTGTTGATACTAACATTCAATTTTTAATGGTATTTTCAAGAAACTAATTCATGTCTGTGGCACAGGCCTGTCTTTGATGGTTTCCCTGGTGTCTGGCTGCAACCAAGTAGGCACTACCCATTCTTATTCAAATCTGGGATTATTTTGGTGTTCAATTGCAGCTATTTTGCCTAACCACATTGTCATAGGACATTTTGCTGCCTGAACCAGGACTCCAATATATACAGTGTATATATTCAAACTGGCCCCTTTGGGAGATCCACCCGTCTCTCCAACCCCAATCCAGTCCTACCATGCAGCAGAGTGAAGGAATATTCTTCAGGAAGGGCTTCTTTTTACAGGTACTCTGCTGTATGGTAGGACTGGCCCTGCTGGCAGATCTAATGTTTGTGGATATTACCCCATGCTATGTCTCACTCTGTTAAGTCATTCCTTCCAGCATTCACTGATATATATGCAGTGGTGCCTCGCTTAACGAGCGCCCTGCTGAGCGATTAAATCGCGTAACGAGGGGCTCTGGGCCATCGCTGGAGCATTTGCTCAGCGATGGCCCCTATGGCGTTTTTTCGCTTTGCGATATTCGCTAAGCGATTCGCTTTGTGAATATCGCATAATGAAGCGGGGGAGAACAGCTGATCGGCGGTTCCAAAATGGCCGCCGGAAGGTCCGCGCTGCATTTTCACGCCCTGCCCTCGCTTACCGAGGGCGCGAAAATGGCGGCGCTATGGAGGAAGATCGCTTAACGGTGAGTTTTAAAGCCATAGGCTTTGGCTTTTTTATTTCCGTTTAGCGATGTTTTGCTATAGCGAAGGTTAATCCGGAACGGATTAACCTCGCTATGTGAGGCACCACTGTATTTCTGCAATACAATGGATATGAGGATGTACAGTTATTTCCTGCAGCTAAACCCAGTGATTACAGTGGTGCCCCGATTGACGATTGCCTCTTTAGATGATGAAATCGCTTGACGATGAGTAACTGGATAACCAGCAGGTGGAGTTATTCCGTATAGTGCGCGACCTATCCAGAATTGGTCTGAGTGATGGGCCTCCCCCTAGTTTTTCACTGGACTAATTTGCAGCATTTTTTACAGTAAATCTAAAGTGGAGGCCATCCGCCGGGACCTCTCTCCTTTTTTAAATACAGTGAGTTGAGCAGAGATATCCAGTGCTCCATCTTACCTGGTAACTTTTGACACCTTTCAGCCTGTCACGCCTGATTCTGTGGCCAAGGTGCTTGACCACTGTCGAGCCACCACCTCCTCCTTGGACCCTTGCCCAGCCTGGCTAATCAAAGCAGCCAGGCCTACAACAACGGAATGGGCCACTGTAATAATTAATGGGTCTTTCCTTGAGGGCAGGTTTCCATCTGTTCTCAAGGAGACACTCATTAGGCCCATAAGAAAGAAACCGAACTTGGCGGCGGACGAAATTGGCAATTACAGGCCCGTTGCCAATGTTTCTTTCATGAGCAAAGTGGTGGAGAGGGTGGTGGCTGACCAGCTTCGGGCTCTCTTGGAGGAAACAGATGCCCTGGACCCATTTCAGTCAGGCTTCCGGCTGTGCCACGGTACGGAGACGGCATTGTTTGCCCTCTATGATGACCTGTTGAGGGAGGCTGACGGGTAGAACATCTCTGTTGGTCCTCCTCGACATCTTGGCGGCCTTCAATACCGTTGACCACGGTATCCTCCTGGGGCGGCTCTCCGAATTGGGAATTGGTGGCCTGGCACTTGCCTGGCTCTGTTACTTCTTGGAGGACCGTCCCCAGAGAGTACAGCTTGAGGAGAGTGTCTCGGCCCTGTGGAGTCTCAATTGTGGGGTTCCACAGGGGTCGATTATCTCCCCAATGCTATTTAACATCTATATGAGGCTGCTGGGCGGGGTCATCAGGGGGTGTGGGGCATCGTGTCATCATTATGCTGATGACACACAGCTCTACATCTCCTTTCTTCCAACTGCAGGTGATGCCGTTCTGTCCCTCCAGCACTGCCTGGGGGCTGTACTGCAGTGGATGCAGGAAAATGGGCTGAGGCTGAACCCAGAGAAGACGGAGGTTCTGAGGGTGAGTGCTCCCACTTTTGGTGGCTTGGGTGACTCCCTCTCATTTGGGGGGTGGACCCTGGCTGCAAAGAGTGGGGTACGCAGCCTGGGGATCCATCTGGAACTGGCGCTCACCATGGAGACTCAGGTGGCCTCCATGGTCCGCACGGCCTTTTTCCACCTTTGGCGGATAGCACGGCTGTGTGGGGGCGCTCACCACCTTGGTTCATGTTCTTGTAATCTCGAGATTACACCAGTGTAACACGCTCTACGTGGGGCTCCCTTTGAAGCTGATGTGGAAACTTCAAGTGGTGCAGAATGCGGCGGCCAGACTCCTTAGCGGTGTGAGAAAACACCACCATATTTCTCCCATTCTGGCCGCGCTGCATTAGCTGCCCATTCGATTCCGCGTTGACTTTAAAGTTTTGATGCTCACTTACAAAGCCCTAAACGGTTTAGGGCCTCAATACTTGGGAGAATGCTTACTCCCACCTAGTTCTACCCGTATCACCCGATCGAGTCAGGAGGTGAGGCTGAGGAGCCTGACACCGAGGGAGGCCCGGAAGGAAAAAACAAGAAACCGGGCCTTCTTGGCGGTGGCTCCTCGCCTCTGGAACCATCTGCCTCCGGAGATTCCCGTGGCTCCCTCGCTGGGTACTTTTAAAAACCAGTTAAAAACTTGGATGTTCAGGCAGGCATTCCCCCCCAGTTAATTCCCAATTTTCTTTCCCCTCTTCTATTTGTATTATTTTATACGCTTTCCACTTTGCTGAATCATGTAATTGTGTTATAAATTTTTATATATGTGTTGTACTCCATGTTGTAAGCCGCCTAGAGTAGTCGAAATGACCAGATAGGCTGTGAATAAATAAATAAATATCGCAAAACGATGTTTGTATGGGGAAAATCCGCTTGACGACAATTGGTCCCCTGCTTCAGGAACCGATTTTTTGCTAAACGACGATCTAAAAACAGCTGATCGGCAGCTCTCAAAATGGCTCTCCGCTGTTTTGCTGACCTCATTTCGCAAGACAGGGAGCAGAAAATGGCCGCCGTATGGAGGATTTTCGCTGCACGAGCAGGTATTTCCCTCACTGGAACGCATTGACTGTTGGTCTAGCCTTCCTGACACCTGGCCATACTGACTGAAACTGAAGGTGGAATTTGGAGTCCAACTTCATCTGCAGCAGAACTAGCTGAAATTGGATTAAAACTGGCGAGTTTTGGTCAGCCCAATTCAACTACATACAGTCATGTGAAAAAGAAAGTACATTCTCTTTTAATTCTATGGTTTTACATATCAGGATATAATAAAAATCATCTGGGCCTTAGCAAATTGAAAAATGAGATAAATGCAATCTTGGATGAACAACAACATGTGACATATTACTCTGTGTCATGATTTATTTTCCAAAAATAAAGCCAAAATGGAAAAGCCATGTGTGAAAAACTATGTACACTTTATGATTCAATATCTTGTAGAACCACATTTAGCAGCAATAACTTGAAGTAATTGTTTTCTATATTACTTTATGTCTCTCACATCGTTGTGGAGGAATTTTGGCCCAGTCTTCTTTGCTTCAGTTCATTGAGGTTTGTAGGCATTTGTTTATGCACAACTCTCTTAAGGTCCTGCCACAGCATTTCAGGTTCAGCAGGTTGAGGTCTGGACTTTGACTGGGCAATTGCAACACCTTGATTCTTTTCTTTTTCAACTTTTCTGTTGCAGATTTGCTGGTGCACTTAGGATCATTGTCCTGTCACATGACCCAATTTCAGGCCAACTTTAGCTGTCAGACAGATGGTCTCACATTTTACTCTAGAATACTTTGGTATACAGATGAGTTCATGGTTTACTCAATGACTGCAAGGTGCCCAGGTCTCGTGGCTGCAAAACAAGCCCAAATCATCACCTCACCACCACTGTGCTTGACAGTTGGTATGAAGTGTTTGTACTGATATGCTGTGTTTAGTTTGTACCAAACATGGTGCTGTGAATTATGGCCAAACGTCTCTACTTTGGTCTATTCTAGCCAAAGGATATGGTTCCAGAAGTCTTGTGGTTTGTCCAGATGCAACTTTGCAAACCTAAGTCGTGCTGTCATGTTATTTTTAGAGAGAAGAGGCTTTCTCTTGGCAACCCTTCCAAAACAACCATACTTGTTCAGCCTTTTTCTAATTGTACTGTCATGAAGTTTAATATTTAACATGCTAACTGAGGCCTGTAGAGTCTGAGATATAACTCATGGATTTTTTGCAATTTCTCTGACCATTGCACAGTCTGACCTTGGGGAGAATTTGCTTGGACATCTACTCCTGGGAAAACTGGCAACTGTCTTGAACGTTTCCCACTTGTGAATAATCTTACTGTAGAATGATGGACTTTAAATTGTTTAGAAATGGCCTTATAACCCTTCCCAGATTAATGAGTAGCAACAATTGCTTCTCTACTATCATTTCCGACATGTTTGCTCCTTGGCATTTTGTTAATGCACACCTGAACCAGCAAACTGCTAAAACTTCAGCTTTTATAGAGGTGGTCATATTTGCCAATGATCAAGGGCATTTGGTTAGCAGCATACTTAGCCTCTTACTTCCTATGGAAGCAGTAAGGGTGTGCTTAGTTTTTCACACATGGCTTCTCCATGTTGGCTTTATTTTTGGAAAATAAATCATGACATGGTATAATATGTCATGTGTTGTTGTTCACTTGAGGTTGTATTTACCTCATTTTCAGACTTGCTAAGGCCCAGATGATTTTTATAAACCATAGAATTCAAAGAGGATGTACTTTCTTTTTCACATGACTGTAGCTTGAAGGATGATCTTGAGCTCGTTACTAGCATTTAGCCTGAACCACTCTTACAGGGTTGCTCTGTGGAAAAAAAGTGGTTCAGTATTTAAAATGGTAGAACAGCAAGCTACCTTAGAGGAAAGATACATTTGCAATGTAATAAAATAATAATAGGTATGCTTTCCAACCTTCTGGAGGAATCAATAATTTGGATGTGTTGTACACATTCACAACCTTTTTTCTCCAATTTTTTGTTTTACAGAACCAGAACTTAGATTGTACTTTATAAATGTTTACAGATTTCTATGGATGAAGTCAATAAATTTCAATTTTTAAAAAATTCAATTTCAAAACATTCATAGAAATACTAAACAAAACCTAGGACCTGTCAAAGTCTTCTAAGTCTAATTTATTTCAGTTTGATTTAGAAGACTTTCAGTTCCACAGAAAGATTACCTTCCTTTTAAAAATACAAAATTTTAGACCCATGCAAAACTGACAAGATTCTAGAGTCGGGAAATCTGAACTTTCAGATATAGTTATTTTTCATCACTGGAAACCACTGGACCAGGCAGCACAAATTATTGATGATAGCAAGACTAATTTTTTGCAGCTGTATCCCTTTGACACTCTTCTGCTTTTTAAGTTGTATGCTGCTAGAGCATCTTACTTCAGGCCTGCTCTCTTTAGACATTTATTTGTGCATGCAAAAATGCATGCTATAGTTGACTGTCCATTGTGTAGACATAAGAGCTAGCAGTAGCATTGCAATAAGCATTTTAAACTCTTGACTGTTAGCACACTTTTTTAACTTGGTCTAAAATAGAAAACTCATCCTAATGCTTCAGCTCATTGTGGCTTTCACATTCACTGTTCAAGTTATGTAAAGTAGCCATAAATCAACATGTTTCAAAACAAACATTTTTCCTGAGCTGCATAGGAGATTCTACATACCTTTTGACTAAGAAAATAATACCTTTATACCATGCTGATTATATTTTCCACCTACATAAGCTGCAGAGACAAGTATATGCATGAGTTAATTAAAGAGCTGTAGGAGCATGTATACGTTAGTCATTATGTTTTCCCATTTATGAAACATGGTTCAAAGAAGATTTTACTCTAGATTAAAAAGCCAACAAAAGAAAAATGAACAAACCAGGCCCAGACCACAATTAATACAGTTACTGTTCATATCATCCTGATACTATAGATTATAGTCTCACCTGAAGGATCAGAAGCGCTCAGGGAAGACCCTATAGAAAGCAATTGCAGTTTTAGTAAATTATCTTTACAGAACCCAAGGAGAATCTTTGCCTCTAATAACAGTATAACTATGAGAGACCTGAGACCTCTTCAAACCCAACACTTTTAATGCTATGTGAATTGTGCACTTAGCATTCAGTGTACAAAGCAGTTGCACAAATGGGCAACTGTCATTCCAGATTTTTTTTTGACTACTATTCCCACAATTCCCCACCAGGTGGGCTATGTTGGACCAGGGCTGATGTAAGTTGCAGGACACATACATTTGGCAAGCTTCAGTTGCCCATCCCTGAGCTAGAGAATTATCCTTCATCCACGTTTCTATCTCAAAACAGAGTCCATTAATGAACTTTCTAAACAGGCTGTTGATTAACTGATACAGAGTGAACAATACTCAAATTTTAAGGGGACGTAGTGTGATACAGTATTCTTTTCTTCCTCATTGCAACTGCTGAGGCTTGTAAAGAGTACCGTTGAACTTCCAGTCAACCACCAGCACCACCTCTGGTTGGATGTATTGTACTGTATTTCAATTAATTCAACCCCTCTGTCACAGATAAAGGTAAAGGTTCCCCTTGACAATTTTTGTCCAGTCGTGTCCGACTCTAGGGAGCGGCGCTCATCCCGCTCTTCAAGCCATAGAGCCAGCGTTTGTCCGAAGACATGGCCAGTGTGATTTAGACACGGAACGCTGTTTACCTTCCCACCGAGATGGTACCTATTTATCTACTCGCATTTGCATGCTTTCGAACCGCTAGGTTGGCGGGTGCTGGGACAAGCAACGGGCGCTCACTCCGTCGCATGGATTCGACCTTACGACTGCTTGGTCTTCTGACCCTGCAGCACAGGCTTCTGCAGTTTAGCCCACAGCGCCACCACAGATAGGTTGAACTAAATCTCTCACCATAGCATCTGCATTCTGACACACTGGAGGGCACCAAGAGAGGGAAGCTGTGATTACTACCAGTTGTGATTTCTCGGTCTCTTCTTTACTTATTTTATATATGCCCATACATTCTAAGGAAAAAGAGATGTTTAACGTGACTAATAACGTTCGTTACTTATTTTATATATGCCCATACATTCTAAGGAAAAAGAGGTGTTTAACGTGACTCAAAAACAGAATTGATCTGGATTGAAATACAGGTTATAGTGAAGCCTTCCTCAAATTTGATTTTTTAAAAAGAAATTCCTTACAAGGCAAAATCCCAATCCAGTGAAATACTTCATGGAACACAGAATTTCACATGCTCAAATAAATAAAAGTTAAGCACAGAACTTCATACTTTTAATATGACTTTTATTCAAATTGTATATTCCCAGCTTCCCTTTGGATTGGCCATTTATAATTACAGACCATGACTGCTTACATAATTTTAGCCAAGTTTCTTCATGGAAATAAAAAGCAGGATTAAGGAACCTGTGGCCCTCCAAATGTTTTTTGACTCTTCTAGTTAGCAGCCCCAGCGAGCTTAGTCAATGGGTAGGGAAGATGGGATTTATAGAGGGGCTGCATGATTTTTATTCCATAATCCTGACATTTAATTAAAAACCAATATATGCTTTAATATCAGAAATGGCATCTCAACAGATGGAGTTGTGATGCTCAAGAAATTTCAAGCTATGCATAATTTTAAGGCAAAGGTTGACTGACTGGTCTTTATCAACACTGATTACAAGTGCAATGTAGAATAATTTTCTTTGCTGAGTTTTGACCATATTGTTGCTGATGCAAAGATGTGAAGTTGCTCAGTGATTTCATCTCTATTGTCACTGCATGAGAGTGCATTAATGTCATTGTGCTGGCAGAGCAAATCAAGATTCTACAAGATAATTTTAAAAATTGGGGCAGCCCAAACAAAAGATTATAACTTTGAAACTCAGATTTAGATTAGCACATTTCGTCCAGATATAGCAGATAGTCTGCTCTTACTCTGTGCCAAATTTGGCAAAACTTAGGCAAAGGGATTTCAGGTTACAATTTAAAAAACAAACGAACTGGCCCTTCCATAAAAAAAAAAAATGTGAGCTTTAAACATCCCCATATTTAAAACAGATCAAATAAATTGAAAAGACCAGTCTTGCTTATCTTGAAAGAGAATAGCTGTCCACAGCCACTTTTTCTATTTGAAAAGAATCTACGTCGCAGGGGCTGAAATACTGATCCTCCAAAAAGGCCTTTCAAAAGGGAAGAAACTCTTTGTTACAAATGGAGAATTCATGAAAAAGGATTACCAATAAGGTTCCAAAGTACATACATTGTGTCAGCTTTCTGAGCTGTTAAGGGAGATTTTTGGAGCGCAATTAAAGGTCACTGAAACGGTCAAAAGACAGAAGGTTTTTTTCTGGAGAATTTTGAAAAAACAGGCTTGCTTTAAATAAAGTAATAGCATGACAATGTTCTGGAAAGGGACATTTTGCCATGTATTTCTTGGGAATTAGCATATAGTTTTGTTAGGCATCTTCAATATATTTCTCCATTATATTTGGGAGAAATCCAGGCTGCAGGGTCTGAAATATTGATCCTCAAAAAGGCTTTTCAAAAGGGGAAAACAACCACTTAGTTATGAACTGATCATGAGTTGAACAGTTTTACCAGCAAGAGTGTTGCAAAGAAGATACATTGTTGCAGATTCATGCCCCAGAAGGCGGCAGGACAATCACAGAGGCAGATTCAAAGGACAGGTTTTCTTTAAAGAGTCAAACAAACAAATGCAGGGTTCCTTTGAACAGAATAATGGAGTGACAGCCTTCAGAAAGGAGGACATTTTGCCATATATCTCCAGGGAATTAGAATACAATTTTGTTAGGCATATTCAAATATTTCTGCATTACAAAACCATAGAACAATTAGCAAAGGGCAGCCAGAGCCTACAATTCAAAAAGCCAGGAAATGGCCCAATATTGCTGCCCAATATTGTGCCCATGTTACCAGCAGGAAAAAAGATGGCAAGCTTTACAAACCAAAGAGCAGCCTGAATGTTGACAACACCAATGGCAGCAGTCAATGTTTTCTATAGTACAGTATACTTTCTTGTGCTCGCTACCATTCTCACTTGTTGAAAACCAGCCCTGATAATTGCTTTGTGTTTTGCTGCCCTTTGCTGTGTAAAGCTTAGCGTCCTTTCTTCTGCTGGCAACACAGGTACAATATTGTGCAGTAATACTGGGCTATTTGCTAGTGTTTTAATGGATACAGAAGCATAATATCCCATATTCATTAACTACAGGTTTTTTGAATAGCTGAATTTTAAATAATATTCTTGGGAGGAAAGCAATGACAAACCTAGATAGCATCTTAAAAAGCAGAGAGATCACCTTACCAACAAAGGTCCACATAGTCAAAGCTATGGTTTTTCCAGTAGCGATGTATGGAAGTGAGAGCTGGACCATAAAGAAGGCTGACCCCCAAAGAATTGATGCTTTTGAATTGTGGTACTGGAGGAGACTCTTGAGAGTACCCTGGACTGCAAGGAGAACAAACCTATCCATTTTGAAGGAAATCAACCCTGAGTGCTCAATGGAAGGACTAATCCTGAAGCTGAGGCTCCAATACTGTGGAATATCTCATGAGAAGAGAAGACTCCCTGGAAAAGACCCTGATGCTGCGAAAGTATGAAGGCAAGAGGAGAAGGGAACAACAGAGGACGAGATGGTTGGATAGTGTCATTGAAGCAACCAACATGAATTTGACTCAACTCCGGGAGGCAGTGGAAGATAGGAGAGCCTGGTGTGCTCTGGTCCATGGGGTCATGAAGAGTCGGATGTGACTTAACAACTAAACAACAACAACAAAATAATATTCTGGAATATATATATATGGACAACAGGATCTTGTCTGATGGATTTTGACTTTTCTAAGCCATATAATTTCTGTCACTTAAACTGCATGAGGAGGATCAGATGGTATTGAGGGAGGGAACAGTTTTTGGAATTTGGACACAGAGAAAAATGATTATCTAACAGTTGAAGCAGATGTCACAATAAGGACAGCATCACAAGTGAAGTCTCTTATAAGGTAAAAGATGTGTTTATCTGAGCATCAGCTTTACTTGCCTTGCATCTTACAGATCATCTTGCTTTTGTTTTGTGATTGGTCTTCAGAAGGTGGACACAGGTGTGGAATTTTGTGCCTGGAAGGAAAAAGTTGCAACAGCAGGAAATAATTTCCCATAATATGTCATTCAACTGCAAATTTCCTCAGAAAGGTGGCTGTTCTACTTTTCATGACCTGTTTCCTTAAGAACATCTTTGTCAAGATGGCTCATGATAATTTCCTGCTAGAGAAAAAGGACAGGATGGTGCACGTGTGTGTGCACGTGTATGTACATGTGTGTGTGTGTGTACACACAGACACACACACACACACACACACACACACACAGGCACACAGAGGTATGCATACAGAATTTCATATCTAGAAGCTCAAAAGACTAAGTCATCCTTCAATGTTAGCAAAAAAAAAAAAAAAAGGTCCTCTATCAAACCCAGGCAAACACAAAGCGAACATTGCCACTGCCATGGATAAGGGTAAGCTTAGGAGGTGTAACTCTTGCTGACAGCCAGGGCCAGGGATGAGTACTGCACTCTGTTTAATGGTGGCCCATATTTGATAGACCCTAGAAAACCTGAAGGAGCTCCTGGTGAAATATATCCTTTCAGTCCTTTCATGTGTTAAACAAGTAACCTGTTATGAAAATATCTGCAAGTCTAGCCTTTAAAAAGTTCAGAATATTGGAACAAAAATGACTTTTATGGACAACAATTCCCAAAAAACTCATTGCCTATGGTGGCTGAGAGATTATCAAGAACAAATCCTGCCAAACTAATTTGATCTCATTTTTTGATCAGGTAACCTCCCTGATAAACAGAGGAAATGCACAAACATTGTATATCTTGACTTTAGCAAAGCTTTTGACAAAGAGCCCCGTGATCTCTTGATTAACAAGTTACATAGGTGTGGCCTGGCTAGATCAAGGGTTAGGTGGATACATAATTTGGTACAGAATTGTACTCAGAGGGACTTCTCTAACTGGGAGGAGATAACAAGTGGGTACCCCAAGGCTCAGTCCTGGGCCCGGTGCTCTTCAATATTTTTATTAATGACTTGGATGAGGGAGTGCTGGGGGTGCTTATCAAATCTGCAGATGATACAAAATTGGGCAGAATAGCTAATACCCTAGAAGAAAGAAATAAAATTCAAAATGACCTTGATAGAATGGAGCACTGGACTGAAAGCAACAGAATGAAATTCAACAGGGAAAAGTGCAAAGTACTGCACCTCAGAAAAAGAGGATGGGGGATACCTGGCTCAGCAAAACAAGTGAGAAGGATCTTGGAACTGTCGTAGATCACAAGCTAAATATGGGCCAAGAGTGTGATATGGCTACAAAAACAGCAAATACTGTTTTAGGCTGCATTAAGTATAGTCTCCAAATCCCGTGATCTGCTAGTTCTCCTCTATTCCGCACCTGTTAGGCTTCACCTTGAATATTGTGTCCAGTTCTGTACACCACACTTAAAGAAGGATGCTAACAAATTGGAACAAGTTCAGAGGAGGGCAACAAGGATGATCAGGGGGCTGGAAACCAAGCTTGATGAGGAAAGCCGGAAAGAACTGGGCATGTTTAGCCTTGAGAAAAAAAGACTGAGGGGTGATATGAGAGCATTTTTCAAATATTTGAAAGGCTGTCATACAGAGGAGGAGCAAGGTCTGTTCTCTATCATCCCAGAGTGCAGGACACACAACAATGGGCTCAAATTAAAGGAAACCAGATTTTGGTTGAATATCAGAAAAACAAAGTCTTAATTGTTAGAGCAGTACGGCAGTGGAACTAATTATCTTGGGAGTTGGTGAGTTCTCCAACACTGGAGGCATTCAAGAAAAACTTTGATAATCACCTGGCAGATATGCTTTGATTGTATTCCTGCACTGAGCAGGGGGTTGGACTTGATGGCCTTGCAGGCCCGTCCCAAGTTCACTTTTCTATAATTATGGAAAACAAGTCCCCAAAGGTTACAGAAATGCCCTCCTTTGGAACCTCCACTGATGTGAATAGGAGTGTAAAGTCCTGGCTGTTTTTTTCCCCTTCTTCTCTCTTTTAAATGCAGGAGAGTAGGAAGGAAATAGTTGTGAGTAAACTAACATACAACCCTTACTCTCAGCACCTACCCTGGTTTATTTTGGACACCCTGCCTTTGACTTTATGCATGCATAAATTTTGGGAGTGCACTTAAAAAAATTCTAAGTGGTCTGTTGGCTGAAAAAGTGAGTTTTAAGCATATCCTAAGGGTGTAAAATGAACCCAAATCATGTTTATGCATCTACATATCACTTTAAAGAAGTACAGTGGTGCCTCGCACAGCGAGGTTAATCCATTCTGGATTAACCCTCGCTGTGTGAAACATCGCTCAACGGGAAGTAAAAACCAATTGGAACGCATTAAACAGCATTTAATGCATTCCAATTGATTGATTTACTCACCGTTGTGTGATGCTGGCAGCCATTTTCGCGCCCTCCCCTCGCTGAACGAGGGCGCGAAAATGGCTGCGATCAGCTGTCCGGCGGGTCCAAAATGGCCGCCGGAACAGCCGAAATGGCCGGCCACAGCGTTTTCGCGCCCTTGGTAAGCGAGGGGAGTGCGCGAAAATGCTGCGTGCAGCCATTTCGGCTGTTCCGGCAGCGTTTTCGCGCCCTCCCCTCGCTTACCAAGGGCGCGAAAACGCTGCGCGTGGCCATTTTGGGGTCGTGCAGCGGCCATTTTGGACCCGCCGATCAGGTGATCGGCGGGTCGCAAAGCGAAGGTCGGTAAGCGAACGACTTACCGACCTTCGCTCTGTGAATTGTGCCCTATTCCGGTGCCATTTTGCGATCGCATTTGCGATCGCAAAAATGGCACCGTTGTGCGATTTCGTCGCTCTAGGGAGCGACCGTTGTGCGAGGCACCACTGTACTTATAAGAATACTTCCCTTAAAATTTCCAGTATTTAAAATCACTTAATTTAAAGGCATTGTTTTTCTTTGAATCAGCATTCAAAAAAAAGTGCAATAGGCTTTTTAGTGGTGTCACTCCACTTATGGAATGCACTCTTCAAAGAGTCTAGCCTAGCATTCAGCGCCAGGTGAAGACTTCTTAAAAAGTATTATTTTCTTGAGTTTTCATTTAACAAGAAAACAAACTCAGCTGAAGCAGGAAAAAGCCAAAGTACCATAAAAAGATTGGCAGAGGGATGTGATGTGTTCATAGGTTTTGGTTATCTCCACATTAAGTAATGTGCTTTTCATTCCCCTATTTAGATTTTCTTCTTAGGATTCTATGTATCTCATGAAATGGCTTCACTTGCTGCCACTGAATTCTCTGTGTTGCTTCTTATTCTATTTTTTAAAAATGTTATTTGGTTTTAATGGTTCATTGTTGGAAGCTATTCAAGAATGTTAAGACATAGGAATGCTAGGCAGAATCTAGCTATAGCCATGCTTAGAGTAGACCTATTTAAACTGGTGGAACAATGGCTTAATTGATTTCAGCGGTTCTGTTGTAACTACGACTGACCCACTGAGAGTCTGTGCCCTCAAGTCAGAACCAACTTATATTGACTCTAATAAGGCTTTTGGGGTACGAGAAATATTTAAGCAGTGGTTTTACTAGCCCACCAGCCCCACCCCTATGAGGCCGAGCAAAGATTCAGTGTTAGGTCTCCTGAGTCCTAGTCCATCACTCTGTTCACTGCACCACAGTGGATCCTACCTATTTTAATTAAATAAATTATTCTTAATTTGATATTCTGGTATTTTTATCATTATAAGAGCTGTGCAAACAGTTTAACCAAATCTCAAATTCTGAACTGAACTGAACTGATTCGGATTGATTCATATCAGGCCTGACGTGAGTCTCATTGGCCCAAATGGTGTGATGTGAATTGGTCTGACTCACTTTGAACTGGTAATGTAATTGTTACATCAAAAGAAACCTAGGCAGTACATCTCCAAAATATCACAATATAATAAGTCATGCCAAGGTGGCATGAGAGGCTGGAGAGGATGGGAGGGCAGCTGGACTGTCCACATTGATTGCTCTAGCTTGCAACCTCAGGAAGAACTTCGCAAGGACTTTCCAACTACAGTGGTGCCTCGCTTAACAATGTTAATTGGTTCCAAAAAACCCATTGCTATGGGAAAACATTGCTAAGCGAAACACGTTTTCGCATAGAGATGCATTGAAAACTGGTTAATCCATTCCTTAAGCGAAAATCCCCATAGGAAACATCGCTAAGCGAAACAATGTATCCTCCATTGGAATGCATTGAAGCCTATTCAATGCATTTCAATGGTTTTGCGATGTCTGTTTTTGCAATTTTAAGTGTCTTAAAAGTTTCAAAAACGGTTTTAAATGCTTGGGATCATTAGTGCACCTTCTAAAATGTGTGCAAACTTAATCTGGCTTTGTTCTGACTCTTCGTTAATTTTTGGTGAATTTTCCCCCCCCACTGAAATGCATTGAACCCAAGTTTGACAGCTGTCAAAATCGGGTTCAATGCATTTCAATAGGGCAAAAAAATTCACCAAAAATTAACGAAGAGTCAGAACAAAGCCAAATTAAGTTTGCACACATTTTAGAAGGTGCACTAACGATTCCAAGCATTTAAAACCATTTTTGAACCTTTCAAGACACACTTAAAATTGCAAAAACGGAACATCGCTAAGCGAAACAGGGGACCTAAAACTGTGATCGCTAAGCGAGGCAAGGTCCTGAACATTGCTATGCGAATTTTCCCCATAGGGAACATCGTTAAACGGAGTGCAAAATCGCTCCAGAAACCTCATCGCTAAACGAGGCAATCACTAAACGAGGCACCACTGTATAGAACTTATAGAGACTTTGTGTGCTGACAGTAAAGTTACATATTCAGTCCTCCGATGCAGCTCTTCCTTCCCTCCTTCCTTCCTTTTAACAAATATTTCAAAACACTGCAATGAACATTACAATCATTGTCAGTTGTGTTGATTAGCCTGAGTTTCTGTCTCTTCACTTCCATATTTTTGTCTTTCTAATCTGAATAGTCTAGCCAAGTCCATCATCTTTTTGAACTGGCCAGTAGGGGCTTTTTAAAATACCTCAGTCGTAAATTGTTTTATTTCAGTTTGGGTTAGTGGTTATGAATGCTATTGTCAATTTACTTTGTTGATTCTCAATGCCATTGGCACCA
Organism: Pogona vitticeps; assembly: GCF_051106095.1. Classification (NCBI taxonomy): domain Eukaryota; kingdom Metazoa; phylum Chordata; class Lepidosauria; order Squamata; family Agamidae; genus Pogona; species Pogona vitticeps. The sequence continues at coordinate 221,653,518 of NC_135784.1, read as the reverse complement.
CAGTTTTGCTACTTCATTTTTAAAATGCCTTTTAAAATGTTATAGGTAAAAACAAAATGTTATAGGTGAAAACAAAATAAAAATAAAAAGTAAAAAAAGACAAAAATGTAGTGGCACCTTAGAGACTAATGTTTATATTTTTAATGTGAGCTTCTGTGGAAAGTCCATCAGACATGAGAGATTCACTTGATCAAACATAAGAGACATGCCTTTTTAAAATTGTTTAGTGACACATCACTTACTGCACTGTGACCACAATTTTTTCCATTGTTGAGAGTTTTTAATTACATCACTTCATCAATACATTCTGTTTTACAACCATCTTCCCAGTTTACTCCTTTTTGATGAGGATACATTATTTTAACTTGTGTTTTCCTCTATGGTGCTTCCTCCACTTTTGTTCTCCAAACTACAGTGGTGCCTCACACAACGAGCGCCCCGTAGAGCGATGAATTCGCTCTACGGGGACGTTTTTCCGATCGCTAATGCGATGGCAGAGCAACAGCCCCAATGGGCGAAAATCACAGAGCGAAGGTTGGTAAGCGGTTTGCTTACCGACCTTCGCTTTGCGACCCGCCGATCAGCTGTTCCGCGGCTACAAAATGGCTGCCGGAAGCCCCAAAATGGCCACGCGCAGCGTTTTCGCGCCCTCATTAAGTGAGGGGAGGGCGCGAAAATGGCTGCTGGCCATAGGGAAGCATCGCTGAACGGTGAGTATTCGGCCCAATTGGAACACATTAAACCATGTTTAATGCATTCCAATGGCTTTTCCTGCCCCGTTCAATGATGCTTTCACACAGTGAGGGTTAATCCGGAATGGATTAACCTCACTGTGGAAGGAACCACTGTATATGACACTAGGTGGCACCTTATTGATGTTTAGAAAAATTCATCTAATGAATGCAGCCATCAATTTAGCGTTATATCACTTTTTTGAATTGCCAAAAGGGAATGAACAGCATCTCCTAAAAAATAAAGAAAATGAGACTCTTTCATCTGTGTAACTGCCAAAACCAGTTTTAACTACCAGAAATAAACTGAATTAATTTGAGTCAAAGTGAATGCAGCTACTGATTTATATACTGTGTGACTTAATACTGATATTTTAAAAAGTTGAAACAGGAAACAATTCAAATGGGCAGTGGGGCCACACCCTTAGTGTAGTCTAAACGCAAATTTGTACATGTATAAGTTATCATGGTCAGGCTATTTCTGTCCAGGAAAGAGTGCCATTGGTTTATCTGCTGAAGCCTTCTTGGTTTATCTGCTGAAGGCACTCTTCAGTCTAGAGCAGTGGTGTCGAACTGTGGCCCTCCAGATGTTCTTGAACTTCAACTCCCAGAAGCCTTCACCACCACCTCTGCTGGCCAGGATTTCTGGGAGTTCAAGGCCAAGAACATCTGGAGGGCCACAGTTCGACACCACTGATCTAGAGGTTATGTGATTGAGAAATACCCCCCAATTTGCTTCCCTGATTCTTCAGTGTCAGTGCAATCCTTTTCAGAACAGATAAATCCCCCAAACTCTGGATTTGGGTACCAATTATACACAAAGCTTCTGCCTTTCCAGGATTCCATTTCAGTGTCAGGATCTGATCCACACCATCTTGGCAGCTGCAGGATTGCAGCCAGCCTGACCCAGGAATGCTCTGGTGTTTGCAGGCTCAGGCCCTGGCCTGTGTAGCAGCTGCTGGGCCGCTCATGAGGGTCACCTGGAAACCTGGAGGGAAGGCCTATTTAATCAGGGGTTCTCCCTCCCAGAACGTGCCTCAGCAACAAAGGTCTTTAGCCATGCTGTGCCTTGATGTTCTTGAGCTCTGGAGTTTCTGTTCAGTATTCCTCAATCTGTCCCTGCCTTGGCCCCTGCTCTTGCCTCCTGCATCTTGGTGCCTTGTTCTGGCTCTATTCTCCCAGCCCTGTGCTCTTGCCTCCACTTGGTCATGACCAACTTGCACAGTGAGTGCCTTTGGACTTGATACTCTGTGTATCTGGGTCCTGGTGTCCTTGTCCCTGTTGAAAGGATGCCTGGGATCTCTTGGACTGTGACATTCAGTTTATCATCCTTCATCCACTGTACCCAAAGACCAGTTCAGCACTTGCTTAGCCTCCATTTTTTTTACTTAGATTGAACATAGAGATAATAGATGTTATACTAATAACACCCATACGTTCATCTGAGAAGCTCTTTTTGTCTGTGTTGGCCTTTCTGCCTTAGGAGAGCCATTTTAAGGCATAATAAAAGATAAAGCACAGGAATATATTTAACATCTAGCGAGAGAAAAAGAAGACTCCTGGTTGAATCAGGCCCACTAAGGTTTTTAGTTTACCTTTGATCACTTAAAAAAAAAAGTAACCTATCATTGAAAATAAAAGATTTATGTTGAATTCTGGCTGGCTGAGTTCTTTCTCCTTTTAAGTGAATATTTGACCACAGACAAATATAAATGAGTATGAAGAATGAAGGAAAACCACATGGCAGCAACTCTATACAGTATATGCTTTCTTGGGAGTAAGCCTCAATGAAGACAGTAGAACTTAATTCTGAGTTCATCCACAGAACTGTATCACTAGCATAAGTTTGTATAGCTATTATTTTGCTTATATCCTGACTTTTTATGGAAGCACAAAGTAGGACAAAAAATCCATACCACAAGGGTCTATTGACTGAATAATCAATAATTTCCAATGGCCTTATCACTGCTTAGGTGTAGGATGGTCAGATGCAAAAACAGGAGTAGGTTTTTGTACCTTTCATCCTTGTGTAGAAAGAAAAGGGAATTTCGATGTTGATTGCTTTCCAAATATACCTCCTTCTCCTCTCTTGTATATAAGTTTGAATGGTTCAAAAAATATATCAATTTTTGCAGCTGGCCGATATGCATGTTTGGTACTGACCCTTTATTTTGCTCATTTGTGTCTTTTGTGTTATATACCTTATGCATGAAAAGATTATACCCTGTTTCCTTGAAAATAAGACCTAACCTGAAAATAAGCACTAGTATGAATTTTCAGGATGCTCGTAATATAAGCCCTACCCCAAAAATAAGCCCCCGTTAAGTGAAACCCCGCCTTCCACCATTGTGCAGCAACCAGAAGAAGATGACACGACTGTATTTGAATAAATGTAGATGGTTGTACATGAAAAAATGAAAAATCCCCTGAAAATAGGCCCCAATGTCTTTTTGGAGCAAAAATTAATATAAGACCCTGTCTTATTTTTGGGGGACCACTGTATTGGTTATATGATGGTTCATATAAACATTGGGGCCACAGAAAAAACTGGGAAATAATTAATGCAAATAATGCTATTGCACAATTTGGCTTTAAGGAGAAAACCCCATAGCTGCCAGAAAGCATTTCCTCACGTTTTTTAGCTCCTCTAGGAAATCATTCCTAAGAAGACTACAAACTGATGACCACAAGCATTAACTCCTTTGTTTCTTCTTCCAGCCCAGTATCATAAAAATGAGTCCTGTTTTCTGATGCATTGGTCCATTATTTGTCTGAAAGCTTACAAATTGTTAGTAACAATAACAACATGCAATCATGTTGATTCTGATTTATGGTGATAATTTCCAGGTTTTCTGTGGTATAAAGTACTCAAAAGTGGTTTCCCATTCTCTTCTTCTGAAGGGTTCTAGGAGTGCAGCTGGCCCAGACTGTTACCCTTTATCAAATAGGTTTAGTAAACACAGAATAAAATCCATATAACTATGCTGCTGCATGGAGATAAGAGTTTAGTGAACCTGTACTATATTTGAACATCTGTAGAAGAAAACAATGTGATGGCTTTAATAGCCATTCTGCAGACATCCTTCAATGTCATGTTTTTCACCCCATGTGCAAACTCACTATTTCCAGACTCAGTGATACAAATAGAAGACTGTGATAATGGCATGGGTTCAAGTAGCACCCATACTTCAGTAGTCTCTCGCAAGAGCTCTTTTCACAGGCTGTAACTAGATGCAGTATGGATCCACTAAACAAAGGATAGCTTACTATGACCTTCCAGCTCACAGTCAGGGAAAACCAATTTTTTGAATTGTAATTCCTGGAATGTGGCTAGGGGATGTAGGGAACTGTAGTCTGATAAAGTAAGTTTCCCAGTCTCCACCTGATATGTTGTTAGACTACAGTTCCTGTCATCCATAGCTAGAGGTGAGAGATAATAGGACTTGTAGCCCAACAATATTCAAAGGGTCAAAGCTGCCCACACCTGCATTAGGACACATGTATTCATATGACTTAGCTCTCAACCTAGAACTGAACTAGTGAAGATTTGCATTACTTTACAATCCAAACCAAATGAGGGGAAAGGGATAGGATAATTGAGCTGTAGACCTGGAAGACACCCTGAAGTCCAACTCCTGCTGAACCAGGAAATCTACAGCTAAAGCATCAGTGACAGGTAGCCATCCAATCACTGTTTTAAAAAGCTCAGGTGAGTCCACCACATTCTGAGGCAGTCCATTCCAGTGTTGAACAAATCTCACTATCATGAGGCTCTTGGAATCCGATGCTTTGGGTCCTACTGTCTGGAACCACAGAAATCAATCTTTTTCCATTTTCCATTGCTCCAACATCACACTGTTGACTCCCATTCAGCTTACAGTTTACTTAGGCCACTTTTGGAAATACTTCTTCTAAGCCAGATGTCACTCAGGTAGTCACAGACAAACTCTGCTACCTAGTAATACATGTGGGGAATGGTTTTACTTTACATTCAATAGAATTAGATTATACCTTTTAGCTTCCAATTGTCATATTATTTTGTTTTAAAGAACTGAGTGGATGAGTTTGACTACTGTGAAGTTTTCACTGCTTGGGACAGGTTCTGATAAAATCAGCCCTTCAACTAGCATCTAAACCACTGGTTTACAAATTGTATGGGAAGGAATATGTGAAGACATTCCAAAGAGGGCACATTACTAAGATTTTACATCAGCTTTAAAAAATTCTATTTTCATAGCTCAGTGGTTAGAGAAGTTAGATTCCCCACTGGGGCTTCTTGTAAGGCAATAATCCTTAGCGTCCTTTCCAGCTCTGCGGTTCTAAGATTATTATTATTATTAATAACAACAACAATACTATTAACTTAAAATATCTTTAAGCTAACATTGCTTTTGTTTTGAATTTCCAGAAAACTGAGCAATAATGTCAGGATTCAGTGGGACAGCAGGACATTCCATTCTAAAATTATGTTTTTCTTAGAATTCAAATACAGATTAAGTGTATGCAGGTTGGTATGGTAGCTTGTTTACATCTTTGCTCTACTGGACCTTTTTGCTAAATCTCATCCTGCATTAAAATTACCAGTCACATTCATGGTTTACTTGAGAGACTCCACAAGAGAGAATACAAATTCATCTTGGATACCAAATTTTTATGGCATTCACAGTAGTCACACCCAATGATGACTGGTAATGACTGAGCTGCTGTACTAAATACAAAACCCTCCATGTGAATTGAATTAATTGATTTATTAGGAGCAAAAAAGTCAGGTGGCCCAGACTAATTAAGAATCTTATTGCTAATTGATTGCACAGGGGATAAAAATATGAGAAATTCAAAAAGTAACAGGCAGGCAGCCTAAAGTGAGGCGATTCAGGGAGAGTAACAAGTGGAAGACATTCTTATGGTGTACAGAGTTGATGAAAGTCATGTGAGCTACCTGTTCTGGTGGGGATGACAGTTCCTTCCAGAGAGTTAATTTGGACATTCCCAACAGATTTATAGGGTCATAATTTAATAAGTTCTGCTATTATGAATTATATATTTTTTATACTTCACTTGTTCCCTGTGGCTAGAAGAAGTGGGACCAAAAATGATGTAGATGAAGTTCTGAAAGACTGTTTGATTGAGAACTGGGACTTTTTAGCCATTCACACTTCAGGCATGCATGGCTATAACATGTAAGAAAAAAAATTAGCCATCTCTCAGATATACTTTAATTTGGATTCCTGCATAGAGCAGGGGGGTTGGACTTGATGGCAGTGGTGGGATTCAGCAGGCCAACAAACGGTTCTGCAGAACCAGTAATACATTAGCTACTGGTTCTGTACAACTGGTGCGAACCTGCTGAATCCCACCACTGGCCAGGATCAGTGGTGGGATTCAGCAGGCCAACAAACGGTTCTGCAGAACCAATAATACATTAGCTACCGGTTCTGTAGAACTGGTGTGAACCTGCTGAATCCCACCACTGCTTGATGGTATCATAGGCTCTCCAAACTCCTATAGTTTTATGATTATACTTTAGTCTTTGCTCCTACTTAAAAATCCAGATGTACCCCCAGTGAGCTAGTGGTTATGTACCATTCTCCATCTTCCTGTTCCCATTTCCATTAAGGGAAGGGGCCAGTCCAGCTTGGCTTCCCCACCTGAGATTTTTAAAGGTGTTCTGAATTAGTAGATCCTACCAGCTTTTTTCTTTTTTATATATAACGTATTTTCATTTTTTTAAAAAAACTTCAATTTCATTTGAATGATAATTTTGTTTGATCATTTTAACTTAACATGTGTTTGTTTTATCTGCACTTATTTTAATGTTGTTTTGAGCTTCTTTAGTCCTATACTTGGGACAAAGGTATAAATTAAAGATTGAAACTGAATAAATAAATAGAAGGGGGAACAATATCAAGGGGAAATTGGCAGAAATGTTACTGTTTTTCTAACCAATATATTATTGTAAACCACAATTGAATTATAAAATTACTAAAATATTTAATAAAATAATAAAAACTAAAAAGTAAGACTAGAAATGTTACACATTACTCATTTCTGGAAATTAAAAAATAAACTTTTGCTCAAAATATGTTTGTGTATATGTTGAGATATATAATCAGCAGCTTTTTATATAACTGATTATGGGATTCTGAATATAAAGAGAGAAGGCTATTTTAGTGCAGTGCATACCAAATCTGCCTCATAGGTGCAGCTTGTATCTTGGATCACTTGCTATGCTGAAAACACTTCATGTTTATGTGAGGCCCTTAACAATTTAACCTTTCAGCTGTGGTTCATCATGATGGAACTGAGGTCTAGTCAAGGGAAAGGATGTAGCCCCTCAGTACAGCACATGCTTCGCATGCAAACAGTCCCAGGGCCAACCCCAGCATCTCTAGGTAGGCCTGGGGAAAGATTCCTCTCTGAGACCCAGGAGAGCCACTGCCAGTCAATACCAAATGAGATGGTCTGTTGGTGTTTCTGAAAGCAATCATTGCATTGCACTCATTTGTGATATCTATATCAGCTACCTATAACAGCTTTTTCTCTCTCTGGCTTAATGTGGATCGACTGAACTGTAGTAGTAGTACCTGTGAAAATACATTCACAGTCCCACTGGAAAGGTGCTACATAAGCACTAATGTGTACTGCATGCCTAAGAAAGCGGTGCTGAGCTACCTGTCTTTGGGGGCAAATGTATTAGTTTTTAATTGTGGGTTTTAATGGATTAGAGCAAAATATTGTTTTCTTTCATTTGATCTCTTTCCCCAGGTGCTTTTTCTTTTTCTTGCTACTCATCAGGGTGACATTTTCTGTTTCAGACTTTTAATTATCTCTTCAAGGATTCTCGTTGTATTACCAACAACTATGGCAGCTCTTTTACTCCTCTGAAGCTCAATTCTACTGTTATCTCCATTTCCTCGCTTTCTCCCCAGCAGGCAAACACACATCATTATTCTCCTATTCTTTAAAAAGATCTCCAGCATTTGGAAGACAGAAGGGTGAATCTGCACAGAAGATTCATAAAATAACCAAATGACTTGCAGTTACCTTCTTGGCAGAGAGCTATACAAGATCCCATGTTGCATAGCATGTGTGAGAAAATCAATACACTTATTTGAATAATCCAATGTTATATTATTAACATTCTGTCATTCTGTCATTTACTAACAATCATTAGAGGGTTTCTGCAGGCATTAAGAGAAATATGGCATAGAAATGAGTGGTGGTCGTAAGCAGGAGGCATTCATTAAAGGCAACAGCTGTTAATTATTATAGGTTAAAGCAAAATACAATAAAAATAAAAGAACCACTAAAAAAGACAAAAGACTTTTATATTTCAATGTGAACTTTCATGGACAACTCTACTTCCTCAAACATAATGAAAGAGATATAACATTGAAAATGTGTATATGCAGCATCAAAATACAGAGATCATGGCTGGCTGGCTAGTTGGTAAGAAAGTTAGTGGGTCTTTAACAGTAGGTTGATAGTCTCTTTGATATACAGGTATAATCCATTGAAGCTTGTGCTGTAAGGATGTAAGAACCTCTGTCATGAATAGCAATGGTAGAATAACAAACTTTACACCACAAGCTTCAATGGGCTATATCTGAATATCAAAGAGACTATCACCCTACTGTTAAAGACCTATTGACTTTCTGACCAACCATGATCTCTGTATGCCATGTACAAATAATTCCCATGTTATATCTCTCTCTTTATTATGTCTGAGAAAGTGGACTTGTCCGCAATAGCTCACACTAAAATATATCAGTCTTTAAGTTGCTACCACATCTTTGTCTTTTTTATTTTGTTATTTTATTTTGTTTTACCTATAATACTTGCACAGACTAACTTGGCTATCATTTCTACAACTACAGCTGTTAACTAAAGAGAAAAACAGTCATCTACACTGCTGGCGATTCAGTCTTGCCTCCCTTATTTACATGGACCCTGGACTTTCTGATTTTTCCCCTCATCATATTTTGACTCCTTCTGGCTCTATTAAGAAAACTGCTGAAGGATTGTGGAGAGAAAAACCCAACTTTTAAACTATTGTAAAGGTAAAGGTTCCCCTTGAAATTTAGTCCAGTTGTGTCTGACTCTAGGGCGTGGTGCTCATCCCTGTTTCCAAGCCATAGAGCCAGTGTTTGTCCGAAGACAGTTTCCGTGGTCAAGTGGCCTTTGGTATAATACTTAAATGACATCCACTTTAGATTCAGTTCCTTATCTTTCCACTCAAGCAAACAATATGGTTTTCTCCCATTGAAGGGTAATGTGAGTAGAAAGTGCTGTGTCTAATCCTGAATAGTTTTAAAGAAGTCTGATTCTGAATTGCCTCCAAGTATGCAGACCACCTCATCCAACAACTTCCAAGCCTCCAGAAAATAATTTCTCCTCAGCTAATTTGGTAAAGGAAGGCTGCAGTCCTATGAACATTTAGTAGTAATAATCCTCAAGGAGCTTACAGGGACTTATTTCTGAGTAGGCATGCTTAACATGTGTTTAGCCGTAGGCTTTACACAGAAACTTTGAAAATAATCTGTTCAACATCACTTGGGATGCTTCCAGACAAGGCTTTTATTGTGCACCCACCCTGTCTCATTCATGGAATTTTGCAGAGTTCAGACTTCCCCAAGTAACTCTCTGCAGTAGGTTTTTTTCATTGCCTTTCATTTTTGCCAGATAAAATTTGTTAAGGGGAGAAGGAGAGATTTGATACTCGCCACTCTGTGATGATTGGTCCTAGCAGTTGCCCAGCTTCAAGCACATCTCGCCTCTTTTTAATCAGTGTTTACCATATGTGCACTCAACAGTTGTTCAGATGTTGTATCTGCATGGAATGGCTACACCAGAGCTTGCAAAAGGTTCATTTTTTTGGACAACAACTTCCAGAATTCCCCAGCCAATATGACCACTAGCCATGCTGTTTGGAGGCTACTGGGACTTGTTCAAAAAGGAATTCCATACAAACTCTCTTCCCTGATAGCAGTGCAATAGGATTCAAACACATTACAAAACAGATAGGTTTAATTCTTTCTCTTACATTGTATATTGAGGAGCACTTTTCACTTTGTTTGAGAAAGATTTCTGCTGCCAATTTGTCCTTTTGCCGCCCCCCAGTTCCCATCACCTCACTTTCCATCTGATTAAGCTTTTATTTGAACAAATACCACAGGTGCATAAAAATGCTTGTGTCAAAAACTGAAACACAGAGCAAGCATGTGCCATCATATTTCGCTTGCATCTGAGGGGATGACAATTTAAAGAACACTTTGAATGGAAAGCATCATACAAAAAGAGTTGCCTCTGTGGATTGAATAGTGTGGCCTATTTGAAATGGCACATTGTGCAGGGAAAGGCTGATTCTTTGAAAGAGACAGCGCCACCACTCATGAACTGCCTTACAAGAGACATAGTTACTGGGAAAGTACAGTCAGCATGATTTTATTATACAATGATCACAGGTTGCTTAAAAAAATCCATTCTGATAGTCCATTCTATCAGAATGGCTAGACTCAACAAGAAAGATAAAGTATGAAGATTGTTGGCATAAATTCTATGTTTGGCTTAGAAACAGAATGAAAATTAATATTTGATATTTGAAAACCTAAGATTAATTTAGAAACAGAATATGCATTATACATTAGTTACACCGGAAACGTATGTATCTTTGAAATTTAATAGATAAGAATAAATACTGTAAAATGTTCATGTTGATTTACAACCACTGTTCAGTCCCCTGTCCCCTGTACCTAACCCTATCCCTACACCTAACCTATATTTAAAAAATAATCCTTGTGATATCTTACTGAATGCACAGACAGGATATCACTAGGGTCAGAGTTTTCTCAGTATCTCTGATTCATTTTACCCTCTAGTGAATCAGGATTTTCAGAAGCCCTTCAGGGCCCTTCTAAATGACCACTGTATGTGCATTCCCAGTAAAAGCATTCAACTCTCTGCAATCATCCTTTCAATCAATGGCTGTATGCAAGGGTGAGGCATCTTTGCTTCTCATAGAATGGAGAGAACAGTACAGTTTGGAGGTGGCTCCCAAGAGGCATCTAGTCAAACTCCTGCCAATGGTATAATCTATATCTAAAGCACCTCTAACACATGGCCATCCAGCCTCTTAGGAGTCTATCAACTTCTAGAAGACAACCTGTTCCATCGTCACACAACTCTGAGTACCAAGCTAATATTTTTAATCTTTAGCTAGAACCTTCTTTCTTATAATTTGTTTTCGGCCTTACTCTCTGGAGCAGAAGAAAGCAAGCTTGTTCTTTCATCCTCAACAGCCCTTCAAACATTTGAAGATGCTATTGCACCACTTCACAGTTTTCGTTCCCCAGGCTAAATTCACCCCACTCCCTCAACTATTCTTTACAGCAGAGGTCCCCAAACCCTGGTCCGCAACCCGGCAGTGGTTCGCAGCCTATCCAGGACCAGGCCATGGACACAGATCTCCTACCCTATGTGAGCGCCCCCTGCAAGTGCCATTGCGCGCATGCGCGTGACCGCGGTCCACCCCTTGCACTTGCACTATCCAATGGCTGATCCCCGCTAGCGCCATCGCATGCATGCACGTGAACGTGTTCTGCCCCATGAGCACACTTGTGTGCATGCATGCGAGCAGGGGCCCCCATGTGTGATGTGCGCATGCACATGCTTGAGCTCCACCCCCCTGCAGGTGTACCACGCACCACCCAACCGGTCTAAATCTAAGTATCTGTTAAATATTGGCGCAGTATTATGCTGTTCCTAATATTGCCATTTTTTGTAGCTCTGATGGTGTTATTCCTGAGATCTGCTGTTGCTTATAATACTGTGTGAAGTTTCTTGATATTGCTTCCAATGGCTGGGTGTGTGTGCACTAAAGCCTATTTCATCTACAAGTGAGATGTTTTGATCATATTTTCTAGTTTTTCCCATTCTTTATTTTCAACTCCTGCATCCCCTGGAATTGCAACGTCAATAGTCCAGACATTTATTCAACCTATTACTACTATGTCCTGTGTATTATGTTCAAGGTGTCTTTCAGTTTTGATCTAAAAATCCCACAAGATCTTGACTTCCTCATTTTCTTACACCTTTTCTACCTGATGTTCTCATGGGTTTTTGGAGCCTGGCAAGTTATAGATTAGGCATCCTTCAGTCTCGAGAGACTATGGTAACATGCTCTGAATGGAGGACTTGGAACATCGTCTAGTGTAGCTGAGAAGACCAATTCAAGAGTGACAATCTCATCCACACAGAAGACAAATACAGTCTGTCCCCTGTCCAGCTCCCTGATTTTGCTGGTTTCGGGACTGCCTCTTTGCCTCAGCTTGCTGGACGAGTGTCTCTTCAAAATGGGACAGGCCATGACGCACCGCCTGCCTCCAGGCTGAAAGCTGAGATGTCAAGGTTTCCCATCTGTTGACGTCCATTCCAGAGGCCTTCAGATCCCACTTGCAGATATCCTTGTATAGCAGCTCTGGTCTCCCTCTGGAAAATTAGTGCAGGGAAATTGCCCCATACAGGAGATCTTTTGGAATCCAACCATCAGCCATTCTCATGGCATGCCTGAGCCAACATAGACATCACTGTTTCAGTAATGTACACATACAAAAAATTCCAGCACATTCTAGGACTACTTTATTTGGAACTTTGTCCTGCCAGGTGATACCAAAAATGCGTCGGAGACAACACATATTGAACGGGTTCAGCTTCCTCTCCTCCCATGCACAAAGGGTCCGGGACTCACTGCAGTACAGGAGTGTGCTCAGGACACAGGCTCTATAGACCTGGATCTTAGTATATGCCGTCAGCTTCTTATTAAGCCATACTCTCTTTGTGAGTCTAGAGAACATGGTAGCTGCTTTGCCAATATGTTTATACAGCTCGACATCTAGGGTGAGAGTGTCAGAGATCATTGAGCCAAGGTACAGAAAGTCATTAACAACCTCCAATTCTTGTGTGGAGTTGGTAAGAAAGGGAGGTGAATTGTGAAGGAGAGTGGGAGAATTGGAACCTGAAAGCACCAGTTTAAAGTTGGACCCAATGAAAAACATGACTGAGGAAGGGGAGAGAGCCGAAAGAAAGGGGAAGGTGGAAATTTGTCTGGTAGAAGAGGGCGAGAGTTGGAAGGGGGAGGAGAGTATAAGTAGCCAAGGCAAGCAGCGGTTCGAGGTAGAATTAGAGCTATGGAAGTGCAAGAGAGAGCTGGAAAGGCTACACGATTATGAGGATAAAAATCCAAAAAATTATTGAGGGATTTCCCTAACCTAAAGATAGGGGGATTGCCCAGACCCCCCCCACATAAGGAATCAGGTGAAGCAAGTGTAGCGAACAGCCCTGCCCTCACCTGTCCTTCACAGCTGAGCAGTGGAGGAGGAGCCAATGAGTGGACGGAAGGTGGTGCCAAGGGGGGAGGCGTTTGGATATAAAAGGCTGGCGTATGGAGTGTGAAAGGAGTTCAGTGAGTGAGTGAGAGAGATTCTGTGAGTGAGAGAGATTCTGGTATTGAGAGACTGTGTGAAACTTAAGAGTGAACTAAGAGTCATTGGGAGATCTGTGAGAACGCCAAGGTAGTACTGATTCAGATTCAAGTTATTATCAACCTGTGATTTACCTACTATATATTAATCAGATGTTACCCTCCCTGATCAAATAAATAAATTAAGTTTCAAAAGTACACACGTCTCCTTGAGTGAATGGTATTGAGACAGCAATACTTGGTGGCAGCGAAGCAGGAAGAAAGGCAAGAACCTTGTGAAGGCCTGGGGAATAGGGGCTTCAGAGGAGACCACCACATAAAGTGGTGACCAGTGGCGGGATTATGAATTTGATCCAGTAACGCCTTAGAACAGAAAGGTGCCCAGAGCATAAAAATATCTTTAGCCAGGGAATTTGAGCTGAAAGGAGTGGGTAAACTTCCTAGAGCTTTCTCAAGGGGAGAAAGCTTAGTGGGAAGGCTTCTAAGCTCAAATTGGGGGCTAAGATAGGGACAGGCTCTGAGGAAACCATTTCTGGAGGGAGTTTACCTCAAGCAGAAACTGGGACCAGTTGGCTAGTTTGTCCTGAGCTCAAATGATAGAGTTCTGAGGGGACTAAGCTGAGACCAAGGGCAGAGAAGCTGAGGTGACTCAAATCAGCAAAAACTGGGAAAAGTTAAAGCTGATATTTCTGGTTATTTGGTGCCTGAGGCAGGGGGAGAAACTTTGCCTCTTGTGAAAGGCCTGGCTGGGAGCCAGAGGCCTAAACACAGTAGCTTACCAGCGGATGAGTGCTGGGGAAGCAACTTTATAGCACAGACTCTCTCACTGAAAGGGAAAAAGTGTACGTTTTAAACTTGGGGCTTGAAAATTGGATAAGAAGCCTAAATAAATAAACATGCCTTCCACATGGGGAAAGAAAGCAGCCGAAGTGCCTATTGAGATGGCAGTTGGCTCAGATCAAGAAAGGGAAGAATCTGAGGAAGAAATCACCTCAGAGAAAGAAATGGAGACCCCAAGGGGGGGAGGACTCTATAGAATTCAGAAAGTGGAAATTGGAGCAAGCACAAGCACAGGAATTCAGGTTGAAACAAATGGAGCTAGAAATTAAGGCTAAAGCTGATGAAAGACAGCAGAATTTAGAACTGGAGAAAGAAAAGATTGCCTTAGAAAAGGAGAGAATGTCATTTGAAATTAGGAGGTTGGAGCTGACAGCTCAAGCTAATAATAATAACAACAATGGCCAGCCTAATTCTGATGAGAGACATCTATCCAAGGCAGACCTTAAAAGATTCCAAGTATTTAGGAAGGGTGATGACCCTGAATCTTTTATGATTATGTTTGAGCGTGTGTGTGAGGATTTTGAAGTAAGGGGATCTGAATGCATGATGGTGATGAGGTCTCAAATTAGTGGAAGCTTAGCTGACATTTATGCAGAAATGCCAGTGGAATTAATAAAAGATTTTGATGAATATAAAAAATTAGTTTTCGCTCGATATGGCATCAATGCTGAGCATTTGAGACAGATGTTCAGGGCTCTGACCAAGAAATCTGAAGATCCATACTCTCAGTTAGGGGCAAACTTGACCAGATATCTTGACAAATGGCTTCAACAGGAGGGAGTTGAAACTGTACAGGGTATTAAAAACATCATTGGACTTGAGCAGTTCTATTCACTTCTACCTGGAGAACTGAGGTACCTAGTGAGGGATAAAAAACCCAGAAATCTTCAAGAGGCGGGAGAAGCCGCTGATTTTATTTCACACATTCGAAATCCAAGCTTTTCTGAGGGAAAAGTTGTAAGGAAAGCTTGGGAGGACACGAAAAGAAATCCCAGAGGGCAGTTTAAGAACCAACATACGGTTGGAGGCCATTTTGTAGGCAAGCCCTCAGATCATAACCAGATCTGAAACAGGGATTGGGAAGGAAAGGGAGTTAAAGGCTCTAGTTATGATCAAATGAACTTTCGAACTTGCTTTCGTTGTGGGGAGAAGGGCCACATCTCAGCCCAGTGTAGTAAGAACAGAGAAGTGGGGCCACAAAAGGGAAATTTGTCTAACCTTAAGGCTGTATACTGTTTACAGCAGGACCAAGTTAACACCAAGAGGGAGGAACTGGGCGCCATGGCAACTCAGGCTGATCTCCCTACACAAGCTGAGAACAGAGAACCAGATCTACCAAAGGTGGAAATACTGCGTTGTTACCTGATTAAAGTGAACCAAAAACTCTTTAAAACTTCTGGTGATAATATTCATGTTAATAACATTACATTTATGGCTCTGAAGGACTCATGCTCTCAAATAACCTTATGCCATCCTGACACTGTCCCTCAGGAATGCATTTTGAAAGGGGAAAGCATGACAGTTAAGGGGATTGGAGAAGCAGCTGTTATTCTGCCAGTTGCTGAAATACCCATCAGATATCAAGGTTGGGAAGGAAAATGGAGATCAGGAGTAGTGGCGCAATTGCCAGAGGCGGTTTTAATTGGGATTGACCTCACTGAGCATGTGAAGAGAGTTTTAGTACAGACTCATTCCCAGAAGCAAAATGAAAGGACAGCTGAGGAAAAAGATGAAATTCCTGTGGAGATAATGAGAGTTAATACAAATTAGGAATCCCCAAAACAATACTTTTACACAGGAACAAAAAGCAGATTCCACACTGCAACGTTGCTTTGAAAAAGTTACTGAAGAACCATTAACCCCTGAAAGGCCTGAAAGGTTCCTTATAGAGAAGGACCTATTATAGAGAGAGATCTTAGTGAATCCCAGGAAGGGAGGGGAAAATCTTCAGAAGCAATTAGCGGTTCCTTTACAATATCGATAGAAATTACAACTTCTACTATATGCTTATAGGTCTGTACCCCAAGAAAGCACTGGGTTCAGTCCTTTTGAGTTATTGTTTCGGAGAAAATTGAGGGGACCCCTTGACTTACTCAAACAAAGTTGGGAGAAAATAGAAGGATCTGATCCTGAAAATGTGATTTCATATTTAGACCACCTAATGAACACTCTAAAGAAAAATTTAAAGCTGGCTGCTATAAATTTACAGGGGCAACAAAAGAAACAAAAAGTCTGGTATGACAAGAAAGCCAGAGAAAGAACTTTCAATCCCGGAGATGAGGTGCTAATGTGAGACCTCTCAAATGGAATAAATTACAACTAAATTGGGCAGGACCATTCAGGGTAATTTCCAGAATGAATGAAATTAATTATGTCATCAAGGAGGATGGAGAACCAGGCAGGAGAGTGGTCCATATAAACATGATCAAGCCTTACTTTAGGAAGGAAAACATTGTTCTGTTTGCAATGAAAGAAGCAGACAATGAAAAACATGATTTACCATATTGGGAAGGAAGGGGGAAAGGCAAATTTAACCCTGAAGATGTCAGAGTTAGTCCTTTACTTTCCCCTGAGCAACAAAACGAAGTGAGGGCCTTGGTAATGAAATACCAAAAGGTCTTCTCCAGCAAACCAGCGTTATCCAAGGGAGTGGTGCGCAAAATTGATACTGGGGATGCACCCCCACAAGCGGTCACTCCTTATAGAGTTACTAGGCCATATGTCACTAAGGTTCGCAAGGAGCTGGACGAAATGTTAAAGGAGGACATCATTGTTCCTTCATCCAGTCCATGGGCTGCTCCTATAGTGCTTGTAGACAAGCCGGATGGCAGCATCTGATTTTGCATGGACTATAGGAAGCTGAATCATGTAACCAAGCCAGATGCATATCCGATGCCCAGATTAGACGACCTAATAGAGACCATAGGGGGATGTCAATACATATCCTGCCTAGATCTAACAAAAGGGTTTTGGCAAGTGGGGATAGACCCCAAAGATCAGGAAAAGACAGCCTTCTGTAGCCCTTTTGGATTATATGAGTTCCATGTCCTGCATTTTGGGCTGAGAAACTCACCAGCGACAGTTCAGAGACTCATGGACCAAATGCTGCAAGGGCTTAGCGACTTCACAGTGGCTTACATCAATGATATAGGGATCTTTAGTCATACATGGAAAGATCACCTGTATCACCTGGAAACAGTGCTGCAGAGAGTGAAAGCAGCAGGGCTAACAGTGAAAGCTAGCAAATGCCAGCTGGGTAGCCCCGAATTGAAATATTTAGGCCATATAGTAGGGGGAGGGAGAATTAACCCCCTGGAAGCCAAAATTGAAGCTATTAGCAACTGGCCTAAACCCACTACCAAGAAAAAGATCAGATCTTTTCTAGGGTTAGTCGGCTATTACAGACGGTTTATTCCCAGATTCAGCGAAATAGCCACTCCCTTATCTGACTTAACACGCAAGAGAAGTGCTGATAGTATCCAGTGGACCAGCAGCTGCGAGGAGGCATTCGCAAAGCTGAAGGGGGCGTTGATGACCAACCAAGTCTTAAGAGCTCCAGACTTCCGCGAGTTCACCATCTTCACCGATGCATACAACACAGGGTTAGGAGCCATGCTGAGCCAGAAGGACAACGACGGAGAAGTTCATCCCGTGGCGTACCTGAGCAAAAAGCTACAGGCGGGCGAAATACATCTTTCTACCATTGAAAAAGAGCGTCTTGCAATAGTGTATGCTCTTCAGAAACTCAAGGGGTAGGGGATAGACATTGCGTTCTGTCAATCTGCCTTCAACATGCTATAGTCTCAGCAATCTTACAATAGTTAAGGTGGGTCAGATGCTTTACAACTGTTTATTGTGAGATTCCTTACATTAATATGTCTATGTTTGGGCAATATGCAAGAGAGCAACATGGGAGTGTATAATCCCCACCCAATCCAGCAAAAGGCTGGAAACATGGGAGTATATAATCCCCACCCAATGATGAAGCTTACTATTGGTGCCTGTAGATGGAGAATTTTTTGCAGTAAGAAGCAAAAAGCTTTCTTATGTGCTGTCTTCTTATAGGAAAGCACATGCAAGAAGTGGTGACAGTGGGAAATTAGGAGCACCACAGAATGAAGATCATGTAATCTGGTCCATGACCACCATAAAATTCCAGAAGTAAAGCAAAGATATTGCACAATAAATTCTACTCCAGAAACACTCCAGGCTGTCCTTGAGTGAGTCACAACCACACAGCCTAACTGTTGTGAGGATAAAATAAAGGAGGGACAGAACCATGTAAGCTGCTTTGAGTCCCTTAGAATGTAAATGCAAGAGACAGAGATATTTTAATAAGCATGGACCTACTCTTGCAGTGATCTGAAATAAGTCACTTGCAAAATAAAGCAGCAGAACTATCATCAAAAATTTCCAGGTGGTAATTGGAAAAAAAAATTTAATTCTTGTGCCCTGTGCTTGTTTGTCAAGCTTCCTTTATTTCTTAGTCTTTATTCCATTGCACAAACCTTTCATATGAGAAAAAAAACAGTGTTGTACTGTGTGTGGCCTGGCAATGAACTGTTATTGTTCAAAATTCCGCCCCCTCCCCCGCACCTTGGTCTGGGAGTGTGTTCTCCTGCTTTGTTTTGGCTTGGTTTCTACTGTATAAATAAATGCACTTTTGTTCTTTAAAGTGGAATATCTTTCAAAAGTGGTGACTAACTTTATCTAGCCCTGCAGGAGCAATATCTTGGTAGAAGGAGTAGCAGGTCACAGAGCAATACCACACTGGATGACAATTTTTTAATTGTACTAAACATTTTCAGAGAGCGCATTTCAACACTGTTCTGTTTTATATTTAATTTAAAGATAATACCAATTTCTTTTTAACTAAGAAAATATGACAAGAAGTAATTCTAGGAAGGTCAAATGCCATTCTGAGAGTCACTCAAAACTGTTCACATAAGGGGTCAGTACAAATTAAAATTCACATGTTAAGCATCCTGCTGATTGATGGTTTCAGGCCTTAAAACAAGAAACACAATCTAGCAAAACACGTATTTTAAGGCTTCAGCATTATTTGATGTTATATTTGTATCTCAACTATTTTAGAAGAGTTTTAAGAGGCACAGAATCATGGAATCACAGAATTGCTTCCAACAACAGTGGCCATCGAGTCCAAGCCCCATGCCATGCAGGAACTCCATCAAAGCACTCCCAACAGATGGCTATCCAGCCTCTGCTTAAAAACCTCCAAAGAAGGAGACTCCACTACACTCCGAGGCAGCATATTCCACTGCTGACCAGCTCTGACTGTCAGGAAGTTCTTCCTGAGATTCAGGTGGAATCTCTTTTCCTGTAGTTTGAAACCAGTGCTCCTTGTCCTAGTGTCTGGAGCCATGGAAAAAAGAGGTTACTTACCTGTAACTCTGGTTCTTCGAGTGGTCCTCTCTGAAGTCACACTAATGGGTTAATCTGCACTCGAGCAGAGCAGTCTCGGAAACTTCCACAGCTTTAAGCACTTGGTGCCAGGACCTCTCCTACACCTGGCTATATAACTCCACCCCCATCACCTAGCCCTCAGTTCCAAAGAACCGACTGCTACTGCCCAACATGCCATAGCACACGTGATGGACAGCAGGGAGGAGGGTGGGAAATGTGAATTCACAGAGGACCACTCAAAGAACTACAGTTACAAGTAAGTAACCTCTTTTCTCCTTCGTGGTCTCTGAATATACACTAATGGGTGAATGGCAAGCTGACTAACCAGAAGGAGGGACGTGACGAAAGTGCAGAAGCCAGGACAGCCCAACCAACCACAGCCTGAGCCTTGGGCCGGACATCCAGGTGGTAAGCGTGAGATGAAGGCACATATGGCAACGTGGCAGACATCCGCAATGTCCACTCCACGGAGAAAGGCTGTTGATGATGCTACAGCTCTAGTAGAGTGAGCTCTCAGTGATTTTGGAAGAGGAGTCTTTGCCAAGTTATAGGCAAGATGGATGGTCTGGACTATTCATCTAGAGATGGTCCAAAAAGAAGCCAGTGCTCTGAAGGAGGAGCCAGCAAAGGTGATAAGGAGACGCTGTGAGGCACGAAAAGTAGTTGTGTGATGCACATCATATGACAGAGCCTCCCATGTAGAGCATGCAGCGCTATCTCACACAGAGAAGATGGTGTGGGATAGAAGACTGGAAGGACGGCTGGCTGGTTCAAATGGAAGGCAGAATATACCTTAGGGAAGAAGGTAAGGTCTGGCCATAAGGTTACTTTGCAGAAAAGAGGATCTGCTCTTAGTGTAGCCAGTCCTCCAGCCCAGCAAGCTAAGGATATCACCAGGAGAAAGGCAGTCTTGAGGGCTAGCAAGCAGAGTGATGCTGATTCCAAGGGCTTGAAGGGAGGTCTCATAAGCTCCTGAAGAAGTAATTGGAGAGACCACTGAGGTGTTAATGGTCTATAGACAGGGCGCATATTCTCCAGGCCTCGGAGAAATAGCTTGCAGGTAGAATGGACCAGTCCCAGGCAAAACAGGTGAAGAAGAAACTGAAGGAATGTGTCCAGAGACATTGGCCTAGTAGGCAAATGTTGCCTTGATGCAAAGTGACAGAATGCCTACCCATTAAAGGAGTAGGTCAAGGTGGTAGAAGGTTTGCAAGCATGATTGAGCATGTCTGTTACTGTTGGGGAAGACTCCAAGCCAACAGGTAAAGGGACATGAGGCCTGGATAAAACATCTGACCCTTGTCCCGAGATAGTAGGTGAGGGACCAGCTGCAACCTGATGTATTCTGCAGCTCATGGGAGCAGGATCGAGAACCATGGCTAGCGAGGTGACCAAGCATGACATTTCTATACTCATGCTGGACTCGAACAACAGTCCTTTGAAGAAGGGGGAAAGGTGAAATCTGTAAAGGAGTCCCCATGACCAATTCATCAGGAAGTGTCCCCTAGGGAGCTACAGCTGATGCTGGTTTGGGAGCAGCACATGGCATACATCTTGTTCATCCGGATGCGAAAATGTCTATGTCTGGAGTCTCCCATCAATGACAGAGGCGGTGAAAGATGGCATCATCGAGAGCCTGCTCGTGAGGACAGGACTGTAGTCTGCTGAGATGGTCTACTACAGAATTATTCCTGCCTGTGAAATGTACAGCCACTGAATAAATGTGACAAGCATAACACCATTCCGAAAGGTCAATGGTGCGAAAGAGAAGGCATAACAAATGAGCGCTGCCCTGCTTGTTTTAATAATAAACTACAGTGGTATCGCCTGATGAGACCTGGACCACCCAACCCCAGAGTAGGGGCTCAGAGGCCCAAAAGGCCTTGGTGTTTACCAGGAGCTCTAGCACAATGATATGAAGGCCGGCTACCAGCAGCCAAGGGCAATGTGGTGGCACAGACAAGCCCACCCACCTGGCGGGCTGGCATCCACCACTGACTGAACTCACTGGGTCAAGAGACCAAAGGGTCTCCCTATGCGTAGGTTGGGGGGATCCCCACCAGTCCAGTTACGCTGCGAGTTCTGGAATCACCTGCAGCAATGTGGATGGGTGGCCGCAAGATATCTAAAAAAGTGAGAGAAACCAGGCTTGAAGCGACCACATCCTCAGTTGAGCATGCTGTCCCACGGCCGTGGTAGATGCCATCAGCCCCAGGAATCACTGGACCTGTAGGACAGGGAAGCAAGCACCTGAAGAAAAAAAGGAGCATAAGAAATCAAGCAATTTCACAGACTTGTAGTCAGGGAAGAAAAACCCAGCTTCAAGAAAGCATCCCAAGTCACATTAATACAGTCTACACACTGTGAAGTTGCAAAGTCAACTTCTCTATGTTGACCTTCAGTCCTAACGCTGACAAAGGGACAGTGTCAAGGATGTGTGTCTACCAGCTTGCGACTTGGACTCAGTGGCCAGGAGCCAGTTATCTAGCTATGGGTAAACAGTGATTCCCCCTGCTGAAAGCCTGAGAAAACGTTGATGGCCTTACCGGATGCCATCATGAAAACAAGCATCTAACAAACTCTCTGGACATAACATGTGAATAACAGAGTCCAAGAAAGCCATGTGGAATCTACGCAGAGTAATAAAATAATTCAGGCCTTCAAATCAAGGATGGGCCAGAAACCTCCATCCTTTTTTGGGTGGTGGTGGTGGCCATAACGTGGCCTATGACAGTGGGGTATAATGAATTCAATAGCATAGCTGGTAGCTATGATAGAGAGCACCCAAGTATTAAACATGAAGGAACACCAATTAGAGGCGAGGGGCCAGATGACCCAACTGGTCAACGACAGAGAAGTCAGGTGCAGTAAAGAGACTGCTCGGTTTTGCAATCCTGCCTGCAGATCTGCTGGTCAGGGCGCTGCCTGCCCACATGTCTAGGGGGTGGCAGCTGGTAACTTTGGAGTTCAGGCCTTTGATGTTTCCGGTATGCCCTAAGCTGGAAGGAGCATCACCAGGTACTCCCAGTTGTTACATCGCAAATGACCATGCCGCCTTCGGGAGCTTGGGCAGGTTATCAAGAATAACATCAGTTTTCTGACTAAAAGCCACACACCAACAAACCGCAGGTCCTCAACCCATCAGTTGTTTGGATGCTGGTTTAAGGCATGTCGAGCAGCAATGCGCTTGTGACGCGACCACCCCATTGCTTCCTAGTGACATGGGAGGCTTTAACTGTAAAGGTGCACAGGAGCTACCCACAGAATTGGCAATGTCAAATTCAATAAGTGGTGATGATAAGCATCCATAGCAGAGGAGTAGTTGGCTACACAGCGGCCAGAAAATAAAAATACCAATCAAAGAACTCCTTATCTGTTAATGGTAAAGGAGGGTGACTAACTGCAGCAACTGATATGGGACTAGGAAGATTGGTTGGAAGTCTTTCTCCCCTTCTGACTCTTGTGAGTCCCAGCTAAATAAGGTAAGTCCTTCTGACGATTAGGGGAGCAGTCTTTCTTAGTGTGAGCCTGACCAAACTCAGTCTCAATACAGTTGCCAGGCCAGAGAAGGCTGAAAGGGTTAACAGCGGGTTAGGTTGAACCTGCGGACACTTTGCTGTCAGAGCCGAGTTCGAGGCAGCACTACACGTCTGAAACTTAGGTGGAGGCACAAAGCACTCCTTAGCCTATGTCTCAGAACAGGGCCAGGTGGAGTGGGGCAGCAGTGGTGGCAGAAAAGGTGGCGGAAAGGGCTCAAAGCTCCTCTACCATATAAAAGGGACTGGTCCTGCACGAACTTGTCAGCATGATAGGACCCTCCTGAGGAAAATTACTCAGGTCTACCTGACAGTAGCATGGTTTTAGGGTTGATTCCTATAAGTCCATTCCTTATGAGCCTATGCAGGCGCCGGCGGCTGAGGTGGGCCACAGGCTACTGTGTGAATGAGCCCATTGATAAAGAGGGCTGTTTTGTGCCAAATTATGAGCCACCAAACAAGTGCTACCCCAGACAGGAATATCACTGACTAGTAGGGCTAGCAGTGGGAGCTGCAGCCAAATGTTGCCCGAAAGCTTTTGCTTTGGCACGTAGCTGATTTTGGAAATAGCAGCTGTGAGAAGAAGCCCATTGATAAATGAGGGCTGTTTTATGCCAAACCACCCAAAGATGTCACCCCGGTCAGGCATATCACTGATGGGTAGGGCTGGCAGCGGGAGCTGAAGGGGCCCCAGTCCATCCCCAAAGGCAAAACCAAGGCTTACCGTATGTTGCCTTGTCGTGCAGCTTTTTCCAGAATTAGTAGCCATATGAACGAGCCCACGAAGGAGGGCTGTTCCATGCCAAACTCACACAGAGGCTTTTACCCCATGTCAGGAAAATCACTGACAGGTGGGGAAGGTGACAGGTGCTGCAGGAGGCCCTTTCTTCTCCAAGAGCAGGCTGTCGATGCCCAACTCACTGCAGGTTAAACAGCTGTATGAACGAGCGCCATGGAAGAGGGCTGTTCCATGCCAACCTCCACAGAGGCTTTACTCCAGCCAGGAGAATCACTGACAGGCGGGAACGGCCAGTGCTGCACGGGCCTCTTTCTTCTTCCAGGGGTAACCCTGGTGCTACTACATGTACCCAACGTACTGCAGACTTGACAGCTATATGAATGAGCCTCTTGCTGCAACCTCACAGAGGCTTTTATTCCATGTCAGGACAATCACTGACAAGCAGGGATGGCGGGCAGAGCTGTAAGCGGCCCTTTCTTCTTCCAAGGGCAAAGCTCAGATGCTGTCCTCTTCTTTTGATAGAAAGAGGAAGATTGCAAACAGGTAGAAAGCTGTTGCTCTTGAGCCTGGGGGTAACCTTGCTAAGAAGGTAAGAGAGACCTTATGTCTTTAAGAGAAAAGGCCTTGAGACTCTAAAGCCAGCTTTGTAAAGGCTTTGTAAAGCCTTCACAAAGAATAACTAATGCCAGCTGGTGCTCTTTCCCCAGGCAGAAGAAACAACTTGTTATTTAGAAGAAAGAACAAGGGAGCCAAAGAAAAGAAAGATAAGAAATAGAATTTGTTTTTACTTGCAAAGTTCCAAACAGAGCTGCTACTACAGTGGTGGTCGAAAAAAGATCTGAGGGCTAGGTGCCGGGGGTGGTTATATAGCCAAGTGTAGGGGAGGTCCCGGCACCAAGTGCTTAAAGCTGTGGAAGTTTCCAAAACTGTTCTGCTTGAGTGCAGATTAACCCATTAGTCTGTATTCACAGAGACCACGAAGGAGAACAAACCTGTCCCTTCCTCGACATGACATTCCTTCAAATATTTAAACATGGCTATCAGGTCCCCTCTTAATCTTCTTTTTGTTAAGGCTAACCATTCTCAGTTCCTTAAGCTGCTCCTCATAGGACATGGCTTCCAGACCTTTGACCATTTTAGTCGTCCTCCTCTGGACACATTCCAGGTTGTCAACATCCTTCTTGAATTGAGGTGCCCAGAACTGGACACAATACTCTAGGTGAGGTCTGACTAACGCATAATAGAGTGGTACTATCACTTCCCTTGATCTAGACATTATACTCCTCTTGATGCAATCAAGAATTGCATTGGCTTTCTTGGCAGCCACATCACACTACTGACTCATGTTCAGTTTGTGGTATACCAAGACCCCTAGATCTCTTTCACAGGTACTGTTGTCTAGCCAGGTGTCTTCCATCCTATATCCGTGCAGTTCATTTTTTAAAAATATTTTTTTACAAGACAAGTACGAGTGTTTTCTAACAACAAGCCTTGGCTAAATAGAGAAGTGCGCCTTTTATTAAAAGCCAGAAATACTGCTTTTCATTCTGGTGATGAACTACAGTATAGAGAGGCCAGAGCTAAACTGAAAAGGGGCATTAGGGATGCCAAAGCTATGTACAGCCAGAGAATTGAACAACACCTTGAAAGTTCTGACACTCGCAGAGTGTGGCACGGCCTACGACAAATCACTGGTCAGAGTAACAAAAACAGTCTGTGTAGCAGCAGTGATTTTTTGGCTGAGCAGTTAAATCAATTTTTCAGCCGTTTTGAGGTGGAAACTGATAGGTTCAGGGTCTGGGCTTCTAGTTAAGGGTTCTGGGTGAACCAAACTGTATGTTTGTATGAGTGAGAATAAGCCACGTTACTTTATTTTATTCACCTGATTGTTTATTTTGCCTGTGTGTGTATTTAAATAAACCTTATTCTTTTTATTGTTTCAAAATCCATCCCTGGTCTGTGTGACTTCTTAAAGGGAATGGTTGGTGGCAGCTTAGTGTAACTGTGTGGCAGATCCCAGTAGGTCTGGGTTTGTCACATTGTCACCAATCAATGTGACAAACCCAGACCTACTGGGATCTGCCACACAGTTACACTAAGCTGCCACCAACCATTCCCTATAAGAAGTCACACAGACCAGGGATGGATTTTTAAACAATAAAAAGAATAAGGTTTATTTAAATACACACAGGGAAAAATAAACAATCAGGTGAATAGGATAAAGTAACGTGGCTTATTCTCACTCATACAAGCATACAGTTTGGTTCACCCAGAACCCTTAACTTGAAGCACAGACCCTGAACCTATCAGTTCTGGCTAACCAACAGACACCTGACCCTATCAGGTTGGTACTCTGACACACAGAAGTACCCTGTCTGACACACAGACTCCCACAACAGCTTCTTCTTCCCAGCTGCTGCTTCGTCACAACCCAGTGTCTCTCAGCATCTCTTTCTCACCACACAGGCATCACATATTTATACAGTACAGCCCCTCCTCCTGATGTCCCGCCTTCCACTCCCCATAGGATGGAACTTTCCCTCCAAAACAGGAAACAGGAACAACCATTATTCCAGCACCTACTGTCCATAATACATCACTAGAATCTACCATCGACAGACAACCACTAGTACTGCAGATTTCAGATGTGAGACGCGCTTTCCAGAATATTAATATTCGAAAGGCAGCTGGACCAGATGGAATCATGGGACGAGTTGTTAGGGGCTGTGCTGCAGAATTAGCTGGAGTTTTTACGGATATTTTCAATCTATCCTTGTTGCAGTGTTCTGTCCCCACTTGCCTGAAGACATCTATTATAGTGCCAGTCCCGAAGCAGTCAGCTGTGGTATCTCCCAATGATTATAGACCAGTAGCTTTAACATCTGTTATTATGAAATGTTTTGAGAGATTGGTGCTGGATTACATTAAGGCTAGTCTTCCACCTTCTTTGGATCCATGGCAATTTGCATACAGGAGAAATAGATCTACTGATGATGCTGTGTCCATCGTACTCCATACTGTATTGAGCCACTTAGAACAACAGGGAACTTATGCGAGGCTGTTGTTTGTGGATTATAGCTCTGCTTTTAACACCATTCTACCAAATAGGTTGTTTTTAAAAATGATCAACCTGGGATTACCTCAGGAGATCTGCATGTGGATAAAGGATTTTCTGACAGATAGGCCACAGTCAGTAAGGATGGGATCCCACCATTCTTCTACCCTGGTACTAAGTACAGGAGCTCCCCAGGGCTGCGTGCTAAGTCCTTTCCTCTATTCCCTGTACACACATGATTGCACCCCACTATATAACACCAATGCAATTATTAAATTTGCGGATGATACAACAGTGGTGGGACTCATAAATAAGAACAATGAGTCTGCTTATAGAAAGGAAGTACAAAGATTGATACTATGGTGTAAAGAAAATCATCTCACACTTAACATCAAAAAAACTAAAGAACTCATAATTGATTTTAGGAGGAAGAGAAATGTACATTTACCACTGTACATAAACGGTGAGGAAGTGGAGAGAGTTGGTAGTTTTAAATTTCTGGGCACTTACATCTCAGAGGACTTCTCATGGACTATAAATGCCAACATGCTAATAAAGAAGGCACAGAAGAGGCTGTATTTCCTGAGAATGCTCGGGAAGTTAAATTTATCACAGCATTTGCTTCTGTCCTACTACCGTAGCACCATTGAGAGTGTCCTAACTTATGGCATTCTGGCATGGTTTGGGAGTAGCTCTGTAGCGGACAAAAAAGCTCTACAGAGAACCATTAAAATTGCCCAGAATATCATCGGGCTCCAGCTACCAACCCTGGATGACATCTTCACATCCCGCTGTCTGAGGAAGTCACACAGCATCCTGAGAGACTCTTCCCATCCTGCTTATAACTTTTTTGAACTGTTACCGTCTGGCAGAAGATATAGAACAATTAAGACTCGGACCACACGTTTTCTAAATAGTTTTTATCCTAGAGCTATAATTGCAATTAATAATGAGCTTAAAGACCACCAGTAGTGAATAATTAGTTGGACTGTGTTACTTGGACTGAGGTGTAGATGTTTGTATTTTTAGTGGGGGATTTCTAGTGGGTGGGGAGTGTTTGGGGAATGTTATGTGTGTGCATGTGTCTGGTCTCTGGGTGTCTGTGAATTTCGTTGTATGATATACTGTGTATATACTTACAATGACAATAAATTATATTATTATTATTATTATTATTATTATTACACATATAGACCTACAAAACTAAACAAAAAACACACAAAAAGGCAAAAACAATAAAAATAAAATAAAAAACAAAAACAAAACAAAACCCCATAATAAAGGCAGGGTGGAGGCATTTCCATACAATATTATCCATTATATAAATCTGACTGTATCAACCTTATTGCTCTTAAAGAGTTATTTCAAATATAATCCGTCCTAAGGTTATAATAATTCCAATAATTGATTCTTCTTTTTTATGATTATTTCTCTTACATCCTTGGCTAATCAATTATATCTCAAAATATCAATGTTTTACCATCATAAGAGATCTGTCTTTCAACAAGGAAAAGGGGAAAAAATGCAAGATATATTTATCTAACATTGACTACTTAATCATATTATAATTCATATGTGCTTATGAATGCATATTAGTTATGTGCTTATGAATGCATATTAGCTAAATAATCTCCAATACTATGTTAAGTTTACATCTATGCATACATGTGTTTCATATCACATGCCATTGATATTTCAGAAAATGGGGATATTATATATATCTCACCTAATATATTTGATCATGTTACAATTCATACATACTACTTTGTTTCTCTAAATATATGCCTTAAAATCAACAATTTCTAATGTTATATTCATAAACAAAAGCACAAAATATATTTATCTAACATTGGCTACTTAATCATATTGTACAGTGGTGCCTCGCTTAATGAGTGCCCCGTTTAATGAGCGATTAGGTTTTTGTGACCGCATAACGATGTTTCGAATGGGAAAAATCGCTTTGCGATGATCAGTAAGCTGTTTCGCTTACCGATTTTCACATAGTGATTTTTTCCAACAGCTGATCAGCGGTTCCAAAATGGCCACCAGAAAAACAATGGCCGCCTGCTCTTTTTTGGGACGGATTCCTCGCTTACCGGGCAGCGAAAATGGTAAGGTAAGTTTTTACCCCACTGGAACGCATTGAAGGGGTTTCAGTGCATTTCAATGGGGTTTTTAAAATCGCATAGCGATGTTTTCGGTTAGCGGTGATTTTTGCTGCACCGATTAACATCGCTATGCGAGGCACCACTGTAATTCATATGTGCTTAATATCTCTATGTAAATGCATTGTAGGTGAATAATCTCCAATGCTACGTTAAACTCTAGTTTACATCTATGCATACATGTATTTCATATCAGAATTTCAAGATGCCATCAATATTTCAGAAAATGGGGATATTATATATATCTCACCTTATATGTTTGATCATGCTACAATTCATACATACTTTGTTTCTCTAAATATATGCCTTAAAGTCAACAATTCCTAATATTATATTCATCATAGACATTTCAGATTGCATAGTTGGAAATTCTTAGTTGCCATTTGACTTCAAACATAGTCAAAATTGCTTACAGTATATAAATCACATGAATTTATGTATATCTGTGTGCCTCTCAGTCTATAATTTTGTTGTTATATTCATCAATTAGCATTTCCCTTTTATTTCTAACATTATAAACTTAAAATTAAAATTGCCTCCTTTTTGCTGGTTTTAAAATGGCATCTGTGGAACCCTATTAGGCTATTTTCTCTCTGATTTGGTGGATTTTTCCCATCCATCATGTTTTGCCTTTGAAGCCAAGCAATGTCTGGTTTGTAATCAATATTTCGTTTCTCTTCCAGCCTCGCCTTTCCACTTCCCTGTTTTACATATTCACCCATCAGATTAAAACGCATCTCTTTTTCACCCACCTGGTTCTCTCTCACACAATACAAATCAATTTTCCTGATCTCCTTTTTGGGGGTTTCACCCCCTTTCTAAGAACAAATAAAGCCACTCTCTCTCGTGCTCCTTCTGTTTCAACACGTTGGTCTACTTCCCTTTAGTGCGCTGGCCTGACAAAAACTCCCGATGCTCTGCCGTTTCGTTCATGTCCAAAAGCAATGTCTGAAGTTCAAAGAACTGGATTGTAAGATAGTTCAGAATGTTCATTTGCATGTTCTGAAAAGCATTTATTAAATCTTCTGTTGAACCCATCTTTGTTGAAAGGTGGATAGGCAAGGATGCTTCCTAATTTCAAGATATACACCTCACTTGAAGAAACATTTCCTATTGTGAAGAGAATAGCCACCAAGACAACTTGTTTACTTCTTCCAGCCGAGAACCATAAAGCACTAAAAAAATAAAAGTCAGATCCTCAGCAGAGCTGTTGATTTATTATGCTAACCCAGACTTCAACTTTCACCAGATAGCTTCAGTTGTAGATTCAATCATAATAAAACTGCCATTAGGTTAAAATCCACCTCTTGCAGCATCTCGCCTCCTTAAACCTCTTTTTTTCCCTATTATAGAAGTTTATCAGAAAAGCTGTTATTCCAACCAACCGAGGACAGAGGGTAAAAGGAAAAAAGTCTATGTCTCTGTCTTTGTCAATTTCTAGTTTCTGTTTCTGTTCAGGCGTGACGCAGTAATAAATCCCGATATGTCTGGGTTTAAAGCTTGTTTGCCGCTTCCAAGATTACACTGTCTTCTTTGACATCAGCCACTTAAGTTTATTTTGTACTTACAAAAGCGATGTTGGAATCAATTAGTCCATGTTCATGCAGTCATTCGTAAATCTTCTTGCCTCCCTCCTGCCCGTGGAGCTTCACATTAAAAAATGGCATCAGCGGAATCCTCTGTCTGGAGAAAGGATGACCTGAAGGGTGGTTGCCTTCCACCCCCCAGGAAATCTCTGCTCTCCTACGACTCAGGATGGGCCCCTCCTGGCCCTCCCTTCCCCTCAATTTCTTGGGGAGAGCCTGGATTCACAGCATGCAGCAGAATTTTGGAGAGCCCAGATTTCTTGCTGCCTCGCTGTGTGTAGCTTCGCCCCCCTCCCTGCAGTTCATTTTTTCTGACTAGGTGTAAGACCTTACATTTCTCCCTGTTGAAATTCATTTTCTTAGTTTTGGGCCAGGACTCTAATCTGTCAAGGTCATTTTGAATTTGAATTTTGTCCTCTGGGGAATTAGCAACCCCTCCCAATTTGGCATCATCTGCAAATTTAATCAGCATACTCTCTATTCCTTCATCCACACTCAATTCCTTCTTCCTTCATAAAGATTTTGAATAGCACAGGGCCCAGAACAGAACCCTGAGGCACCCCACTAGTTACCTCTCTCCAGGATGAAGAGAAACCATTAGTGAGCAACCTTCGGGTTTGGTCAGTCAGCCAATTACAAATCCACCAAACAGGAGCACTGTCTAGCCCACATTTTACTAGCTACTTTGCAAGAATATCATGGGGAACTTTGTCAAAGGCCTGTCTTCTTTTTTCCCCTTTTTGAAGACAGGGAGAACCGCCCTCCTCCTGTCTGTGGAGAATTCTCCTGTTCTCCAAGAATTCTCAAATATTATTGCCAATGGTTCTGAAATTACTTCTGCCAATTCTTTTAATATCCTTGGATGTACTTCGTCTGGCCCTGGAGACTTGAATTCGTTTAGAGTAGCCAGGTATTCCTGTACTACTTCTCTACCTACTCTGTGCTGCATTTTCCCCATTACATCACCTGCTCTTTGATCCTCAGGTTGAACACTATTTTCCTTTTTGGAAAAAACTGAGGCAAAGAAGGTGTTGAGAAGTTCAGCCTTTTCCTTGTCCTCTGTTACTAGTTGGCCATCGTCTCCACGCAGCGACCCTATCATTTCCTTGTTTTTTTCTTTTGCTGTGGGCATAACTAAAAAAGCCCTTTTTATTGTTTTTAATCTGTCTGGCAAGCCTGAGTTCATTCTGCACTTTTGCTTCTCTTACCTTCCCCTTACACATACTGGCTATTTGCTTGTATTCCTCTTTGGTCTTTTCCCCAATTTTCCATTTCTTGTACATTTTTTTTAACACTTAGCTCAGTTGAAAGTTCTTTAGTCACCATTCTAGTTTCTTTAGACATCTCCCATTTTTCCTTCTTATTGGAACAGTTTTAGATTGTGCCTTTAGGATCTCCCTTTTAAGAAATTCTTATCCATCTTGAACTCCCTTCTCTTTCACTATCTTTGTCCATGGAATTACAGCCAATAATTCCCTAAGTTTACTGAAATTGGCCTTCTTAAAATCTAGAATGTGTATCTGGCTGCACTTGGCTTCCCCTTCCTGCTGTATAACAAATTCCAAGAGAGTGTGGTCACTCCCACCTCAGGATCCCACCACTTTGACCCCATTAACAAGGTCATCCCTGCACTAACTTAATCCTTATTTTCCCTCAGAACTGCTCTTGGCTCTTCCAGACAGATAATTTGTTCAGAATATTTAAGAGCACTGGATTCTACAGTGACATTATCTAAATTTTCTGTACCATCCACCAGAAGTTCCTCTTGTTTCACTCAGTACAATGTTTTCCCCACAACTTTCTGCTCCTTTTTGTTCCTCCTAAGAACATTATTATTTTCGTATCACTTTGTACTGGTGGAACTCCTTAATGGCTCCTTCTCAAACTGGAAGAGGTAACAAGGGGGGTACCCCAAGGCTCAGTCCTGGGTCCAGGGCTCTTCAGCATTTTTGTTAATGACTTGGATGAGGAAGTGCGAGGGATGCTTGTCAAATTTGTGGATGGCACAAAATTGGATGGAATAGCTAATACTCTAGAACAGAGGTCCCCAATCCCCTGTCTGCAGCCTGAGCAGGACCGGGCTACAAAGAAAGACCTCCCACCCCCTGCATGCACTCCCCCCCCCGCACAGCTGCTTTGTGCCTGCGCATGTGCAGTAGCACCTGCATGAGCACTCCCTCACCCCTTTGCACATGTGCACAAGTGAACAAGTGCTACACCACCATTTGTGCATGCACACGAGAGCATGTGCACGAGAGCCCACATGAGCACCGTCCCGCTTCTTCGGATGACTGCCCGCGCCTGCCTGTGTGACAGAGAGACAGCACTCCTCATGCATGCACATGAGCATGGAGGGTGCTCCACCTTCCCCAGCTGGTCCATGGGGTTAAAAAGTTTGGGGACTCCTGCCCTAGAAGACAGAAACAAAATTCAAAATGATTTTGATAGGCTGGAGCACTGGGCTGAAAACAACAGAATGAAATTCAACAGGGAAAAGTGCAAAGTACTGCACCTTGGAAAAAAGAAACCAAATGCAGAGTTACAAAATGGGGGATACCTGGCTCAGCAAGAAGGATCTTGGAATTGTCATAGATCAGAAGCTGAATATGAGTCAACAGTGTGATGTGGCTACAAAAAAAGGCAAATAATCAGGCAGCTAGAAGCCAAACCTATGAGGAAAGACTGAAAGACCTGAGCATGTTTAGCCTTAAGAAAATAAGACAGAAGGGTGATATGACAGCACTTTTTAAATATTTGAAAGGCTGTCATACAGAGGAGGGGCAGGATCTGTTCTCGATCAGCCTAGAGTGCAGGACATGCAACAATGGGCTCAAGTTACAGGAAGTCAGATTTCAGATGAAAATCAGGAAAAACTTCCTGTTACAGCAGTAAGATAGTGGAACTAATTATCTCAAGTGGTGGTGAGTGCTCCAATCCTGGAGCCATACAAGAGAAACTCAGGCAGCCATCTGGCAGATATCCTTTGATTTGTATTCCTGCATTGAGCAGAGGGTTGGACTTGATGGCCTTATAGGCCCCTTCCAACTTCACTATTCTATGATGCTATGACAGTACAAAATGATAGTTCTCATCTGAAATGCTTCAGCAGAGAAATTGACTTCTTACCTATTTCTCAAAGGTTTGGTTAAACATTTCTCAAATAGAAGCAGCTTTCTTAAGAAGAGAAGCAGATTTTAAAACAGATACTGTATTTAAACATGAATCTTCATATTTCTTTGGTACCAGGTGGTATAAGGGGTAGTGTTTTGTTTGGAAGGGCCCTCTGTGAGGTAGTTTAGCCTGACAGATAGTGACTGTCTAAAAGTCATGCAACATGCTTATGGTTTAGTGAACCTGATCCAGACACAAACAACTGAGCACTGCTATGTGGCTCACCAGTGCACATACCACCTACCCCTGAACCAGACTGCCATGTTGAGGAGGTTTGTAGACCAGGACAACAGGGAGGTGCCTCATCTCAAAATTGAGGGGTGTATGTGCTCCCGTGCCAGTCATGAACTACTTATGCTTCCATGTAGGCATGTTTCATATTCAGACCATAGTACTGCACAGTGGCCTCTTCCAGACAGACAATTTGTCCTAGTGCCATTACTTTTTATACCACCTGATGGCAAATAAATATTAAATGAAAAAGGATTAATGTTTAAAATTCTGTTTTACATTACATTTATAAGGAATTCAGTGGGAATATTTTCTATCTGCTTACTAGTGCAAAATAAAATGATGTTTCTTAATTTTTTCAGAACACAGTTCCCACTTCCAGGTCAGCGCAAGTGACAACATATGGTGAATTATTATGAAGCAAAAGGATACAGCCAATTGGTACAGAGAGATGGGAATGGAAATAAGAGATCCTAGCAGTTTACAGATGTGCTGGATCCTCTCACTGCTAGACAACAGAGTTGCCAGTACTCAGTGCCCTTGAGTCCCCCCCCGAGGTGATCCCTGCAGCAACCCCCATTTCTTACAAATGTCCCATTGACACAAGTCACTCTGATCCACTTCCTGAGGTTATAAGTCATCAAACAGGGCTAATGGACAGGCAGCAGTGAGGGAGAAAATTTTGGTGAAGATCCTGCAGCTTCCCTCTCTCACTTAGCTTTTGGTCTCTTTTAACCTACATTCCCCCAGTTATAACTGGAGACAGACTTCTAGTTTCAGAGGGGCTCCACCAATGGTCTGTCTAAGCCAAGTCAGTTTATGAGCAGAAATTCTACCTTATGACCTCTGACCTACAAGATCTACTAATCTCTTGCTCACGCCTCTTCTTAAAAAACCACATGTTCTGTGTGCCAGACCAACATCTCCTAGTGCAAGTTAGAGGGAACTATGGTTTCACTTTCAATGTGGCAACTCTTACACTGCAACTGCAAGGCCTCTACTGAGCTGAATGTACTCGGTTGGATGGTGTTTCCAATGACATTTGGGGAAAATGAGTATCTTCTTTTATTCAATTTTTACTTTTCAGTTACTTGTGTTATCATTACAGTGTATTTTGGAAATGGAACACTGGGGGGGAGATAAGGCCTTCCTTATTGAAATACAGTGGCACCTCGACTTACGAATGCCCCTACTTTTGAACTATTCGAGTTACGAATGGTTCCATTCACAAAAAGTTGCTTCTACCTGCGAACGGAGCCTTGTCTTACGAACCAAAAGAAAAAAGAAAAAACCCTTCCTGCCCTTTTTTTGACCTAAGTTCACATTAGGTCAAAAGAAGAAAAAAATAAAAATAATTCACCCCCTAATGGTAGAGTACCGATTAATTGGCTTTACATTAGTTACTATTGGAACTAATGCCTCTACCTATGAGCAGCGCCTCGACATTCGAATGAAAACCAGCAGATACGGATTAAATGGTTTTCAATGCATTCCTATGGGAAAGTTTGCCTCGACTTACAAACTTTTTGACGTACGAACGCCAATCCTATACGGATTAAGTTAGTAAATTGAGGTACCACTGTAGCTTTGTTTCCATGCTTGCTGAAGTTGTTGCATTTTGCTCCATATAAGGTAAAGGACAATTTGTCCAGTCATGTCTGACTCTAGGGGTTGGTGCTCATTCCCGTTTCCAAGCCGTAGAGCCAGCATTTGTCCATAAACGTGGCCAGCGTGACTAGACACAGAACACTGTTACCTTCCCACCATGGTGGTATCTATCTACTCGCATTTTTACATGCTTTTGAACTGCATGGTTGGCAGGAGCTGGGACAAGTGATCGGTGCTCACTCCGTCACATGGATTTGAACTGCTTATCTTTCAACCTTACAGCCAGAGGCTTTGTGGTTTAACCCACAGCGTCACCATGTATAGGATATATTTATTTATTTATTTATTTGATTTATATCCCGCTCATCTGGTAAATCTATACCACTCTGAGCGGCGAACAGGAACATGTATACAATTATAATAAAATAAATTAAAAATATCAATTAACAGAAAATGACAAAAATCATAAATAATCGTAAATAATAAATAGATAAAGAAGAGAAAAATAAATTAAGTTAGATTAGGTGCTGACAGGAGGGAAGGCCGTGACATAGAGCCATGTTTTTAGTTGAATTTTGAATGTACCCAGCATAGGGGCCACGCGAATCTCAGGAGGGAGATTGTTCCAAAGGCGAGGAGCCACTGCTGAGAAGGCCCGGTTTCGTGTCTTCTCCTTCCGGGCCTCTCTTGGCGTCAGGCTCCTCAGCCTCACCTCCTGGGTCGCGCAGGTGGTCCGGGTAGAACTTGGTGGGTAAAGGCGTTCCACCAAGTATCGAGGTCCCAAACCGTTTAGGGCCTTATAAGTGAGCTTTAAAACTTTGAAGTCAATACGGAAACGAATGGGCAGCCAATGCAGTCTAGCCAGAATAGGACAAATGTGATGGAATTTTCTCCCTCCGGTAAGGAGTCTGGCCGCTGCATTCAGCACCATCTGAAGTTTCCGTATCAGCCTCAAAGGTAGCCCCACGTAGAGCGCGTTGCAGTGATCTAATCTTGAGATTACGAGCGCGTGTACTAAGGTGGTGAGCGCCCCCGTGTCGAGATAGAGCCGCAGCCGGGCAATCTGCCAAAGGTGGAAATAGGCGGAGCGGACAACCGACGCCACCTGTGTTTCCATGGTGAGCGTCGGGTCCAAATGTATGCCCAAGCTGCAGACCCCACTCACCGGAGCCAGGGTGGCCCCCCCAAACGAAAGAGAGCCAACCAAGCCACCAACCACGGGGGGGGCACCCTCAGGACTTCTGTCTTGTCCGGGTTCAGCCGCAGGCCATTTTCCTGCATCCATTTCAGTACAGTCCCCAGGCAGCGCTGAAGGGACAGGACGGCATCACCTATAGTTGGTAAAAAGGAGATGTAGAGCTGGGTGTCATTGGCATACTGATGACACAGCGCTCCACACCCCCTGATGACCTCCACTAGCGGCCTCATATAGATGTTAAATAGCATTGGGGAGATAATCGACCCCTGTGGAACCCCACAGTTGGAGTTCCACGGGGCCGAAACACTCTCCCCAAGCTGAACTCTCTGGGGGCGGTCCTCCAAGAAGGAACGGAGCCAGGCTAACGCCAGGTCACCGATTCCCAACTCGGAGAGCCTCCCCAGGAGGATACCGTGGTCGACGGTATCGAAGGCCACCGAAATATCGAGGAGGACCAGCAGAGACGTTTTGCCTCCCTCAGCAGGTCATCATACAGGGTGACCAATGCTGTCTCTGTACCGTGACGTGGCCTGAAGCCCGACTGGAACGGATCCAGGGCATCTGTTTCATCCAGGAGTGCCTGAAGCTGGTCTGCGACCACCCTCTCCACCACTTTGCTCATGAAAGAAATATTGGCGACGGGCCTATAGTTGCCAATTTCGTCCGCCGCCAAACTAGGTTTCTTTCGTATGGGCCTAATGAGTGTCTCCTTGAGGGCAGGCGGGAACCTGCCCTCAAGGAAAGAACCATTTATTATTGCTGTGGCCCATTCAGTTGTTTTCGGCCTGGCTGCTTTGATTAGCCAGGCCGGGCAAGGGTCCAACGAGGAGGTGGTGGCCCGACAGCGGTCAAGCACCCTGGCCACAGAATCAGGCGTTACTGGCTGGAAAGAGTCAAGAATAACCGGGGAATACGGAGCGCTGGACATCTCAGCTCGATTCACTGCGTTCAAAAAAGGAGAGAGCTCCCGGCGGATGGCCTCCACTTTAGATTGAAAAAATGCCGCAAATTGGTCAGGTAAAAAACTAGGGGGAGGCCCATCACCCAGACCAACTCCGGATAGGTCGCGCACTATACGGAAAAGCTCCGCCTGATGGTTGGACGCTTCGCTTATCCGGTTAGCGAAGAATGATCTACATGCAGCCTTCACCTTATTAAGGTAAAGGTTAGTTGCGACCTTGACAGCTATCCAGTTGTTATCCGTCGGATTCTTCCTCCATCTACACTCTAGCCTTCTCCTAATTCGCTTCATCGCCCGGAGCTCCAGGTTGAACCAGGGTGCCGGACGAGTTCTGTGCCAGAGAGGGCATTTGGGCGCGATCGTGTCGACTGCCCGGGTGGCAGCGGTGGACCAGCTGTCCACCAGGACGTCAACAGGAGCGCTAGCCAGGTCAGCCGTAATCCCTCTCATGGCCTCCTGGAAACCGATCGGATCCAGTAGTCTTCGAGGGCGGACCATGGAAATAGGCCCCTGCTCCCTGTGGGGGGAGAGAGCCACTGTGAGGTTAGATTTTATCAGGTAGTGATCTGACCATGACAAGGGAACAGACACAAGGTCCGTCACCATCAGACCACTCTCGCCCCAATTAGAGGAAAAATCCAGGTCTAGCGTGTGACCACCCACGTGGGTGGGGCCGTTGACATGTTGGGACATGTTCAAGGAAGCCATGGTTTCCAGGAACTCAAGAGCTGGCCCAGTAACCTCTGCCTCCGCATGCACGTTGAAATCACCCAAGACCAGAAGCCTCGGGGATCCCAACAATGCCGCGGAGACAAAGTCAGCCAGCTCCGGAAGGGAAGTGGCTGGGCTGCAGGGAGCACGGTAGCCCAGCAAAATCCCAATTCCATCCCTGGCCCCTATCGACACGTGGAGTGCCTCTAGACCCGGCCTTACCACCGAGGAGCGCCTGGTAACCTCCAAGTTGGATTTATAGACAATGGCTACTCCCCCCCCGTCCCTCCAATACGTGGGTATTTGCTGGGTATAGGATGTGTCTCTATATTAGAGGGTATAGTCATGTTCTACACCATGGGTGGCCACTGTGCGACAGAGAATGTTGCACTAGATGGGTCATTGGCCTGATCTAACATGGCTTCTTTCCTTATGAGGCGACCTGGTAGTCATTTCCCATAAATTTAATTATGTGATATTTAATAATAATTTGTTCTGAATGTGTTTTTAAGTTAGAGTTTTTAAGCAGTCTTCTTTGGAGTCGTGGCCATGGGCATTGTTCTCAACTGCCTGAAAATGTGCTTGTACTCACTTACAGAATATAATCAAGGCGGGCTGCTACTCTGAAAACTGTACATTGCTCAGAAATCGAGTGCTCCACCCTAAGCCCAGCTTTCTCCTGGTTTTGCTTGGATTAAGTGGGTATTGCTAAGTACAATTCTGGCTTATCCCTGGACTGATCTTAAACATATAAAACATTGTCTTCATCCTAGAGAGAGCTATGGCTGATAAAAAAATGACCATCTGGAGCTCAGTTCCATAAACAAAAGGCAAAAAGAGCCAAGGAGCAAGCAAAGCAAGAGGGGTTCTTCCAGAAATATTTTTGCACACAGAAAGCAGTCAAAGACCAAGAACATGACAATATCCTTGTTGAAACTACCACTGAGGTAGCTGTACACACGGTGCTCCTTCTACAAGTGATATATGTTTTCAGTTCAAGTTTATTGTATTAGCTGAAAGCCATCACAATTGTTTAAAATACAGATATGGTCAATTAAAATCATGATAAAACCATAGACATATAAAATAATAAGAGACTCCTCATATCTGAGAATCTCCCACACAATTGATCACAATGGCTTTCAGAAAATTAGCCCGAATGTTTCTGGCCACTTTTGCGAATAGCGCTGTTCTATACGTAACATAAGGGTCACAGTCCAAGAGCAACCTGACCACCTTTATCTGAGGGCTTTCCTCCTGTAGAGCAGCCAGAATGTTACCCAGGAGCTTTTCTCGAGGGTTCTGATATAGCTGACAATAGAGTAAATAATGGAGAACATCCTCTATCTCACCTGCTCCAACCTAAGGTGGCAACAACCCCTCTTGTTCCTGCACCCACAAGATTTACCCCTATTATCAATCAATCTCCAAGGGATCTACAAGTGATATAAACTCTAAGAATGAACTTTCACAATTTGTAGGCCTTTCAGTAAAACATACAGAAGAAAAAGAGGATTTCAAGGAAAGTGAGAGTACTGCAATGAATGCAAAAGAAGATAATGTTGTGCCCAGCTTGGATTACACTGATCCTGCTAATTGGCCTAACTATTGCAGTGATAATTTGCGACAGCTTATAGTGCAACATGGACCACAGCAGGCTATATCACATGACTTTCCAAAAGGCTCAAAAACAAGAAGATTTTCTCCTATACACTACAAGAGAAAACTAGCAAATGGTGAAGAGGTGTGCTGTCAATGGCTGGTATATTCCACCTCAAAATATGTGTTTTTTTGTTTTTGTTGTAAGCTGTTCAGCAAAGTAAATAGTGCATCAGTGCTACAAGGACAAGGTTCAAAACACTGGAAGAACATTGGAGCAATTCTGTCTTCACATGAGAGAAATCCTCTCCATTTAGAAAATTATCAGACCTGAATTTGAATTGTGCTTATATAAAGGGAAAACACTTGATGATATTAACCAGCAGAAAATCAGGCAAGAAGAACAATATTGGCAACAAATCTTGAAAGACTTGACTGCTTTGGTCAGACTTCTTGGCATGCAAAACTTGCCATTCTGTGGTACTACTGAAAAGTTGTACAGTGCTAACAATGGAAATTTTTGAAGTTTGTAGAATATTTAGCCCTTTTTTATTCTATCATGAATGAACATTTGCACAGAGTTACAAATGAAGAAACAATGGTTCACTACATAGGAAAATATATCCAAAATGAACTTATACAACTTCTAGCAGGTGCTATAAAGCAGAAATTTTTAGCACATATAAAGTCAGCCAAAACTATTCAGTTATTCTGGATTGCACACCTTATGTTAGTCATACTGAACAAATGACAATGATTGTACTTTCGTCAATGTTATCAAACCATCCGATATTGAGATGTCCAAACCTGGGGTTATGATAAAAGAACATTTTTTGGGGATTTGTTCCACTAAAGGACACTACAGGTGCCTTTATGACAGAAACTCTTCTTGGACAGTTTGAGCAAATAGGATTACCAATTGAGGAGCTGCATGGTCAGGGTTATGATAATGGGAGCAACATGAAAGGCAAAGAATAAGGCGTACAAAAGAGGGTCCTAGACATAAATTCATGTGCCTTTTTTGTGCCCTGCAATGCACACTCTTTAAACTTGGTAGTCAATGATGCTGCTAAATGTTATCTGGAAATGTTATTATTCCAACTTATAAACAGAAATTGAAAGCTGTTAAGCCAGTGGTTAAGACAGTCAAGCGTTGGACTGAGGATGCAAAGTTAAAGTTGCAGGTTTGTTTTGACTGCACTGATTGGAATATGTTTGAGTCTACTTCCAATAACCTAGACGAACTTACTGAAACCATAACATCTTATATTAAGTTCTGTGAAGACTTATGTGTGCCTACTAAGACCGTGCGTATCTACAATAATAACAAAGCCTGGTTTACAGCAAGGCTCAAGAAATTTCGCCATGCCAAAGAGGTAGCTTATAGGAACGGAGACAGAACCCTGTATAATCAGGCTAGAAATATACTGAATAAGGAAATTCGAGCGGCAAAAAGAACATACAGTGACAAGTTGAAGACACAAATGGAAAATCATGACTCTGCTACTCTCTGGAGGAACTTACAGGACATTACGGGTTATAAGA
Source organism: Pogona vitticeps (assembly GCF_051106095.1). Lineage (NCBI taxonomy): Eukaryota > Metazoa > Chordata > Lepidosauria > Squamata > Agamidae > Pogona > Pogona vitticeps. The sequence continues at coordinate 221,611,940 of NC_135784.1, read as the reverse complement.
AAACATATTCCCCGGTTCTGGAAAACCAGAAATTGGCAGATGACCTAAACGAGTTTTACTGCAGATTTGAAACACCATCATCTACACCTGCGGTAAACCATTTGGGTTCAGAAGTATTAAAAACCGCCTCTCCTACTGTTGTTCCTTTATCTCAGGAACCTACTTCCTTGGTGATTTGTGAAAAAGATGTGCGTGATCTTCTTCAGATACAAAAGGTTAGGAAAGCTCCGGGAGCAGATGGGGTGACTCCCTTCTGTTTGAAAGTGTGCGCTGCACAATTAACGCCTGTCCTAACATGAATTTTCAACAGCTCGTTGGAGTTGTGTAGTGTCCCTACATGTCTTAAAACTTCCATTATTACCCCAGTACCTAAGAAAGCTTCTATTAGCGGACTGAACGACTACAGACCCATCGCCTTAACATCTGTAGTGATGAAAGTCTTTGAGAGACTGGTGCTGACGCATCTGAAGGACATCACTGATCCTTTATTGGACCCTCTTCAGTTTGCATATCGGCCTAACAGATCAGTAGATGATGCTGTCAATATGGCTATGCACTACATCCTACAACATCTGGATTCCTCAGGGTCTTATGCACGGGTTCTTTTTGTCGACTTCAGTTCCGCGTTTAATACAATTGTACCATCTAAATTGTATCTTAAATTGATTCAACTAAAGGTACTCATTTCTGTTTGTAAATGGATACATAGCTTTCTGATAAATAGGAAACAGCAAGTGAGACTGGGGAAAACAACATCAAATATCCGTACAGTTAGTATGGGGGCCCCCCAAGGGTGTGTACTTTCCCCATTACTTTTCTCCTTATATACGAACGATTGTATTTCCATGAATCCCTCTGTTAAGATTCTGAAGTTTGCAGATGATACGACGGTCATTGGACTTATTAAGAATGGTGACGAGTTGGCATACAGACGGGAAGTTGAGCATCTTGTTGCATGATGCAACAGTAATAGCTTAGTGCTCAACCCACAGAAAACGGTGGAGATGGTAGTGGACTTTCGAAAACACCCCCCTTGTATACTCCCACTTTCCGTCTTAGGCAGCACAGTCTCTGTAGTAGAGTCGTTCAGGTTCCTGGGCTCTGTACTCTCTCGGGACCTGAAATGGTCAATTAACATCGATGGCATCATCAAAAAAGCTCACCAACGTCTGTATTTCCTACGACAACTTTGGAAATTCAATCTGCCTCGGGAGCTGCTTGTCCAATTTTACAGAGGCATTATTGAATCTGTCCTCTGCTCTTCCATAACTGTTTGGTTCGGTTCGGCAACCAAACTGGACAAGAACAGGCTTCAGAGGACTGTCAGAACTGCTGGAAAAATAATCAGAGCTGATTTGCCATCATTGGAAGAGTTGTACATTGCACGGGTTAAAAAGAGAGCGGAAAAGATCGCGGCAGATCCATGGCATCCTGGTCACAACTTGTTTAATCTTCTCCCCTCTGGTCGGCGATACAAGACGCTGTATACTAAAACATCGAGGCACAAAAATAGCTTTTTTCCCTGTGCCATCAAACTGCTGAATTTGTAACCATCTGACGCAACTGGGAGTTGAGGCAATCGGTTTTTGTAGAATTTGCTCTTAATTGTCTTGTGAATTTTTCTGTTTATGGTGTGTGTGTATGTGTGTAGTGTTTTTAAGTGTGGCCAGTAGCCATATTAAATTCCGGGTATGGTTTACATACGTGGCCAGTAAATAAATAAATTAACAACAACAACAACAACAACAACAACAACAACAAGTTTCTTCAGTTTGTTTCAACAGATCTAGAATTATTTCTCTGCATTGACGCAGCATTGGCAAATTCTAACTAGCCATGTATCAGGCATAACTGTTAAGCCACTGAGTCAAATGAGACGAGAGAGTTGGATCGATATTTTAAAACCCCTGAGATATCATCTTGGTATGATGCTTTAATGGAGATCTTTGATGACACAAGCCTAAATAATTTATCTGGAAATACTTCTTGAATTGAAGCTAACGCCCTTGCTGATGCAATTTGTAAGTTCAAATGTCTGGTATCCCTTGTTACATAGTACAACATTCTTTTCAAAATTAATCTTACAAGCAAGCTGTTACAAAATAAGAAAAATGATTTAAATTCAGCTACATGGTGCTGCGGGCTAAACCGCAGAAGCCTGTGTTGCAGGGTCAGAAGACCAGCAGTCGTAAGATCGAATCCACGCGACAGAGTGAGTGCCCGTCGCTTGTCCCAGCTCCTGCCAACCTAGTGGTTCGAAAGCATGCAAATGCAAGTCGATTAATAGGGACCACCTCGGTGGGAAGGTAACAGCATTCCGTGGCTAAGTCGCACTGGCCATGTGACCATGGAAGATTGTCTTCGGACAAATGCTGGCTCTATGGCTTGGAAACGGGTATGAGCACCACCCCCTAGAGTCGAACACGACTGGACAAAAAATTGTCAAGGGGAACCTTTACCTTTACCTACAAGCAATTTCAAATGACTAAGAATTACCTTAGGTGTGATGTGGGGTTTCAATAAGTTTTGATGGATGCTACTTAGATTACAAAGGAGCTGGAAATATTACCAAATTTGAGACAGAACAAGTTAGAAAAAGGAGAACAAAAAGCACTTTGAATACGAAGCACAAGAGGAGGCACCACAAGAGCCAAAGCAGAAATTCAAAATAAGTTTCTATTATGCTATCTTAGACATGGCCATACAATCTGTTGAAGAGAGATTCCAACAGCTACAACAATATAATTCCTTGTTTGGCTTCCTGTATGACATTAACCGCCCAGAGTAGACACATTTTAGATGGGCGGTATATAAATCTAATAAATAAATAAATACTGTAATAAAATAAATATACAAGATCAACAAAAAATGTACTGAAGATGTACTTAAGGCCTGCAAGAATTTGGAAAAATCATTGATGCACAATGGAAACAAAGATATTGATGCTGAAGATCTGTGCTATGAACTTATAGCAATAGCTCGATGACTTCCAAAGTCTATGCCACCACAAGGAGTACTTCTCTTCATAGTGCAAAAAAAAAAAAAACCTCTTGGATAGTGTGCTTAATGTTTCTGTTGCTCTAAGGGTCCTCATCAATGCATAGCATGCACAGTACAACTGGAGATGACCTCTCCAAAGAATTGCAAAAAACTGTGTCTGACTATAACCTGGAATAGAATAAACTGCAATGTGTGACCGTTGATGGAGGAAAGAACAAGTCTGGAGTGAAGAAAGGTTTGATCGGACAAATCACAAAAGCTTGTGAGGTTGGTGGATTCTCAGTGCTGATGTTTCTGCATTGCCTTATCCATCAGCAAGCATCCTCCTGGGGAGGCTGTCCAAGTTGGGAATTGGTAGTCTGGCGCTTGCCTGGCTCCAATCCTTCTTGGAGGACCGTCCCCAGAAAGTACAACTTGGGGAGAGTGTTTTGGCCCCGTGGAGTCTCAATTGTGGGGTTCTGCAGGGCTCGATTATCTCCCCAATCCTGTTTAATATCTATATGAGGCACTGGGTGGGGTCATCAGGGGTGTGGGGCTTCATGTCATCAGTACGCTGATGACATCCAGCTCTACATCTCCTTTTCTCCAACAACAGTGGATGTCATTCCATCCCTTCAGTGCTGCCTGGAAGCTACAGTATACTGCAATGGATGCAGGAGAATGGACTGAGGCTGAATCTGGACAAGAAGGAGGTCCTGAGGGTGAGTGGCCTCACCATCGGTGGTTTGGGAAACTCCCTCTCTTTTGGGGGGGGACCTCTCACCACAAAGAATGTGGTCCGCAGCTTGGGGGTCCATCTTGACCCAGCGCTTACCATGTAGTCCCAAGTGGAATCAGTAGTCTGTTCCACCTATTTCCATCTCTGTCAGATTACCCAGCTGCCTCCCTATCTTGATGTTGGGGCACTCACCATTCTGGTCCATGAGTTTGTAATCTCGAGATTAGACTACTGTAATGTGCTCTACATGGGGCTACCTTTGAGACTGATGAAGAAGCTTCAAATGGTGCAGAATGCAGTGGCCAGAATTTTCCCCACTCTGGCTGCCTTGCATTGGCTGCCTGTTCATTTCCGCATTGATTTCAATGTGTTAATTATGACATATAAAGCCCTAAACAGTTTAGGACCTCAATATCTAGTGGAACACCTCATCCCACCTAGATCTACCCGAATCATTCATTCTAGCCAGGATGGGTGGCTGAGGGGCCTAATGCCAAGGGAGGCCTGGAGAGAAAGAACAAAATACTGGTCCTTCTCTGGAACAGTCTACCCACAGAAATCTGCCTGGCTCCCTCACTGGCTGTTTTTAAAAACAAACTTAAGACCTGGCTCTTTAGGCAGGCCTTCCCTCCTGTCATCACCTACTCTATTCTTTGTCGTCTTGAATTACATTAATACTGTTGTTTGCAGGGTATAAATTAAAACAAGCAATCAATCAATCATGAAATAATAAATAAATAATTGTCAGTTTCATGATTTTCTGAAAGAAACCAATTCTGAAGTCGTTACACAGAAATTCAATGGCTTAGCCGTGAAAAGGTTCTATCACAGTTCTTTCAGCTAAGAAAAGAAATTGATTTATTTCTCACAGAGAAGAATCAACCTCAACCACTTTTATCTAATGCTGGCTTTTGAAATCAGCCCTTTTGGCCGATGTGTCAGGCCATAGGAACCAAATGAATCTGAAGTTGCAAGGTGAAATAAATTTAATTTGTGATCTATTTGCACATGTCAAGGCATTCAGAGCAAAACTTGTGCTACTTCAAGTACAAGTGAGAATTCATAACTTGGTTCATTTCCCATCTTGTCAAAAATTTCTTGAAGAATGTAAAGCAAAATTTCCTTCTTCAGTTGCAACAAAATTAATTTCTGACCTGCAAAAACAATTTTCAGGAACAATTTCCTGATCTTGATGGAAAAACAGATGAAATAAGGCTGTTTCAAAATCTTTTTGCTGCAATGTTGAAACAGTCCAAAGTCAGTTTCAAATGGAAATTATTGATCTCCAGTCAGATGACAAGCTGAAAGACATGTACAGTATAAGGAAGGAAATCTGATCCAGTTTTATAAATCTTTGCAGCCTGAGCAGTTTCCAAATTTAAAGCGATTTGCTTCTGGATTTCTGTCAGTTTTTGGTACAACATACCTGTGTGAACAAACCTTTTCAGAGAATGAAATATGTTAAATTCAACTATTGAGCAAGTTTATCTGATGAGCATCTTCAGTCCATTCTAATAACTGGCTCCTCAAGCTTGAAATCTCAGTTCAGCAATATTTTCAAATTAAACAAGCAGTTCCATCATTCCCCTAAATATTGTAGTATACAAGTACAAGTTTGTTGCTCCAAATAAAACTTATTCATTCATTATAAAACTTTTCCCCTCTTCGGCCCTCGAAAATGTGTAACATAATGTGGCCTTCATTTGGAAAAGTCTGGAGATCCCTCTGGACCAGTGGTTCTCAAACTAAGAACCCCAGATGTTCTTGGACTGCAGTTCCCAGGAGACTTCACGACTTGCTGTGCTGATGAGGATATCTGGGAGTTGCAGTCCAAGAACACCTGGGGACCCAAGTTTGCGAACCCTTGATCTAGACCAATCCAGACCAGGATAAATGAGCTGTCTAGACACACCTTTTAGCTTTAAACAAGCAATTCTTGGAATTACATTGTAAGTATTTTGCAGGAGGTATGAGAAATGCTCCCAAATTCCAGCTCCCATGATCAAAATCAACATGACCAATGATCAGGGATTATGGGCTCTGTTATCCATCAACATCTGGAGGGTCACAGTTGCCCTGTTTTTTTAATAGATTAGGCAGATGCCACATGTGGTATCATAAGAATTATATATTATTGAAAGCTAATTTGTATATTTGGAAACCAAACTAGAAAAAGTTAAAGAAATCTTGCTCCTGGTTTCTTATAAACCACATCTCATTGTTCTGTAGGGACATAATATCAATCCTACCTCTGGAAGTGATTTGAGAAGTGATTATGAGAAGGATATGGGTGTAGAATTTCTTTTCATTTCCAACAAAATGCAGGGGATTAGCTTTGATAAACAAGACTTTTCCGGGCTGCAGTTACTCTTTCTTTTAGGTACGTGTCAGTGTTTTCATTTCTGCTTCCCAGAATGTGAGAGCTGGAGAAAGTAATTATATAAACTATGTGCACTGTGCTTGTTTTGTAACAAATGGTGAAGAGCAGTCCACAAGTGTATTCTTTAAACAAATACAAGAAATATGTGCAATTTCTTCCCCTCTGTTTTTCTGAGAGGGAAGTATTCTGAAAAGGGCCAGCCATTTGCCAATGCAGACCCTCAAAATCCCCCCGCCGAAAATAATGGGAAGTTGCTGCACATGTAGAATTGCATGCACACAAACAGAACTGCTGAATAAATCCTCCTAAAAGCCATGTACTTATAGGACAAACATAAAGGAATTCAATGGGTCTTAAATAGAGTAGATTTTTTAAATAGGATTGTGCTATTAATTCAGTGTTTTAGGATAATAATGTTACCAGACAGGCTTGCTCTTTGAGCAGAAGACTTTATTAAGACCATTTGTACCTGCTTGAATGGATCTGGGCCAGTTCTGTTTCCTTAACATCAGAACCTGGAGGTAGACACATATTTTCAAAGCTGATGGACCTTTATAGACCAATTTCAATCTTAAATTCAGGTATGGTCATACCCAATCTCCTGCTCTTACTTCTGTCACCACCTAAATGGCTGCTGCAGGTGAGTCAGTTTTTGATACCCGTAAAAGATGAACTAATTCTAACCGTAACATCTTGAAGAAAGCTGGCTTTTCCAGCTGAAGAGCAAAATCTCTTATTTGGAAAATATCTTATTTGTTGATGACATTCTACTGTAAGAAAATAGCAAAGTAAAGTTCTTTCCATTGTTATATTTTAGTTGTTTCTATAAAATGGTTGAAGTACTTAGGACTGCCTACAGAATATTCCATCTATTTTTCAGTTGAATATAATAAAGAAAGAAAGAATAAATAATATTGAAACTTAAGAGGTATTCTGTTACTTTCTCTACTAGGCTGAAAAATTGCAAATTATCATGCATGATGGCAGGAGAAGTGGTTTCTGCCTGCATGCCACCCAAAGCAGCCTTGGCCTTCCTCTCCTGTTACATTCTGTTGTTTCCATTATTCTGACCATCTTTTTCAATAAGGTCTGGCTGTGAGGTGTCCCATAGTCAGGAATAGAAGAGGGAGAAAAGGCACCCTTTGGGCAATAGCCAGTACACCACTTTTCAAAATCTTTATTTATACCTTCCATTCCAAGATGGCGCCGGTGGCAGTTGGCTAGCACTTTTCTCCACCGCACCGGCTTCCCTCTTGGGCCCCTTTTTCTATTTTTGCTCTTCTTCTCTTCCTTTTTTAAGTTTTCCCCGGTCTGCCTTCCCCCTCCTCGTTTTCTTTTTAGTCGGTCGCCAGATTGAGAGTGGGACCGCGGGAGCTAGAGCTGAAGCTCAAACGCAGGGCTGGAGCTGAGGCTTGGTTGTTCTTTGCATAAGAACTTAACAAACAACTCAAATTTCTTTATAAAAAAGGCAGAAAGAACTCAAGACCTAAAATACGTAGATATGGGAGAAAGTAAAATCAATTATTTAGCCCTGCTTTACCTTGAAATTTGAAGGACAGCATTATAACTCAAATTCTCCCCCCCCCACACACATCCAAGATTCCAAGATGGCACTGGTGGCAGTTGGCTAGCAGTTTTCTCCACCACACCGGCTTCTCTCTTGGCCCCTTTTTCTATTTTTGCTCTTCTTCTCTTCCTTTTTTCCCCCTAACTTTTCCCCGGTCTGCCTTCCCCCTCCTCGTTTTCTTTTTAGTTAGTCGCCGGATTGAGAGTGGGACCGCAGGAGCTAGAGCTGGAGCTCAAATGCGGGGCTGGAGCTGAGGCTCGGCTGTGGAGCCTCAGCTGTTTGGCGAAGCGTGGAGCTCGGAGGCTTGGGTGCCTTTTTCTCAGGAGGAGGTGGATGAGCACTGGTGGGGAACAGATTTTTTTGTGACCAAGCCCAAACCCAGAGCGGAGACTGTGGTAAAAGCGTTCCTTAGAACTGCCTTTACACGAGACAGATTAGTCCCTAATGCCAGCAAAACCGGGTCCGGTAATTTTGCTCTAGGCGACTTCACACTCCTTCACCCAAGTCTGTCTCGATTTTAAATAAACAATCTGGAAGGTCTGCTCTTCCTCTTTTTTACTTTAGGACCCTCTTTTGGTAATATGGTAATGTGGCCAGATCAAAACAATCTTAAACAAAAATATCCAATTTACTACTGTAGCATGGTCTAAACAAGGAGACAGCTTACAGACAATTTGTCGTTTTATATTTTATTACAAAAGATAACATTTCAACAAGATTAGTTTAACGTCATTTAGTATTTCCAAAATAAACCCCCGGCCTTAGCCACCAGTCATTTCCTCTATAAAATGAAAACAATAAAATGTCTAACTAGATCTTAAATAAGCATTCTTACGCAATCCTTTTGATTAAAGTTCTGTCGGCTGCATTTCGCTCGGTGTCGTCTCTCTCCCTTCCATCTCTTCTTCGTTCCTCTCCTTCTCGCCCATCTTCCTTAAATTAAGAAGTTATGTCCTTGTCCATCGGAGCTGAGATAAGATAAGGGTCAGCTTGCTCTTCTTAATTTTTTTCCCCTTTAACTGGAGAAGAACTGACCTTGTACATTTTTTTTCTCTAATTAGCACCTGGACACAAGTAGATTTCTAGCTTTTTCGTTGCAGCTCTGAAATAAATCCTATGAAATACAACTCTATTCTATTTTCATAATCAAATTCATGACACGCCCCCCCCTTAAAGATACAAAATACAGAACTATTAGAGTTCTTATTTTTATACTTACTTAACATTTGATTATGAAAAATTAATAAGACTACATGTGAACTTAAATTTATCTTAACAAAGTATTAAATTCATGACAGTAATACCTATCTCTATCAATATACAGACAAGTAAACAAGATGATTAATAGTAACCAGTAACACATTTGTTCTTATAGCTAAATATCTCTATGAGTATACAGAAAAATAAGTTAATTCATTTTAAACAGAGATTCAAGGTAACCATATTATATCAGCATACCATTTTTCAACGATCTGTTACATTATGTTCGATTTTTCTCTCCACATTGTTACAATCAGAATTGTTTGCAGATCTGTTTCTATACATTTTTAAACTATTTACGTGATACATAACTGGTTTCTTGGATGAATTTAACATTTTCACAAGATAATTCACATTTCCCACTTTTTGTATGATTTCCCCTGGACCTTCCCAAACTACTTCCAATTTTGAAGGTCTGAGCGGGTTTAGTTCAAGTACCATATCACCCACTGCAAACTCTCGGTGACGGGCCTTCTTGTCATGATAGTATTTTTGTTTTATTTGGGATTTCAACAAATTGTCTCTTGCTAATTCTTGCACTGCTAGAAGTTTTTCTTGTAGTTTCCGGACGAAATCCGCGACTGGAACCGTGCTACTTCTGACCACACCTTCCCAGTCTGATCGTAGTAGATCTAATGGTCCTTGTAGGTTTTTCCCAAACACTACCTCACTCGGCGAAAAACCTCCCAGAGAAACATGAGGTGCACTTCTGTACGCAAACAAAACAAAAGGTAATAGTTCGTCCCAAATGTTCCCATATTCTTGGACTAGGGTTTTAATCATCCTCAACAAGGTTTGTTGTCCTCTTTCCACCATTCCGTGAGATTCTGGATGATAAGGAATGCTAAAGTTTAATTTAATTCCGCTGATCTCACAAATTTGGCTCATCAATTCGCTTTTAAAAGCACCGGCTTGATCGCAAATAATTTGAGTTGGTATCCCTATTCTAGAGCATAAATCCACTACAACTCTAGCAATAGTTTGGGCCGAAAGATTGCTGATGGAGTATGCCTCGATCCATCTGCTGGCTTGACAGATGAACGATATTATGTATTTTTTCTTCGACTTCGTGGGTACAAAAGGTCCTAGTACGTCCATTTGAAGATATTGGAATACTTGATCTGGGATTTCTGTCAGTTGCATTTCTGCCTTTGTACTGTCGGTCTGTTTCCCCGTTCTCTGACAATAATTGCAGGAATTAACATAGTCCTTGATGTTTTTGGAAATGCCGGGCCAATAAAAATGCTGCGAAATCCTACTTAAAGTTTTTTGAATTCCAAGATGTCCGCTACTTGGACTATCATGGGCAAGTTGCAGAATTCTTTCTCTGTACTCTCTTGGAATGACTAGTTGTTGTACTGGTTCCGCCTGATCATTTGATTTGGGAAAATATTCTCGGTACAATAGTCCATTTTGTCCCCACAAAAAGGTTACTTTTTGTTGTACCGGTTGTACCGCGTAACTGTCGGCTTGAGACCTCAAAGAATCCAATGTAGGGTCTTCCATCTGTTTTCGTTTGAATTCCTCTGATCCCATTGGTACTAGTAAATCCTCTGGTTCAGTTTTTATCTCAGTTGTACTATCAGTTTCATCTGCAAGGGGTTGATGTTGCGTTACATGTCCATCTGATTGCTCCTCAGAGTTATCTTCAGTTGGGACTTGCTCTATTGCCTTGCTTCGCGCACGTGTCACTGCTTGTATGGAGGTTGATTTTAAAGTGTGTTGGTGGTTAAGAAATGCTAGATCGTTTCCCAATAAAAAATCAGGTTTGCCTTCATGCACTAATAGATATTTTGCGCCTTTCCAATTTTTGTAGCTAATTTGCAAGTAGACTAATGGTACGAATCTCTCGATTATTTCTCCTGATCCATATGTTTTCACTGGACATCTCAGGTTATTCAAGATTAGTGCCGGATCCACAAACTGTTTGTTAATTGATGAGATATCTGCAGCGGTATCCCTAGAGGCGTTTATGGTTAAATCTCCTGTAGAAAAATGTAGGGTTACTGGTTCCGAAAAACTTTTCAGTGGCCAATATAACTGTTCTTCCGGTAGGATGCTACTGGGATCTATAACTGAAAATTTCTCCCCTGAGGATGTCTGTTGGTTTACTGTTGTAGAGACTTGAGCTACTTGTAAGCCCATTATCCTTGGCACAATCCTTGGCTCTGTTGCTTGCATTTCACTGGTTTCAGAAAAATTTGGATTGACTCCTCCTTGTCTCTGGGGTGGCACATTACATAGTTGATTAATTACATGTGGTTCTGTTGGTTGTTCTGGTATTTCTAGTGGTGTTGCACTGAGATAATCCACTTTAGGGGTCGTTGGCTTGAATTTGCGTGGAGTGGGTATGGGTGCCTGCTTGAATTTTCTTGGTGTGGGTAAGGGTGTCTGTCGGAATTTTCGTGGGGCAGGTAAGGGTGGTTTACCAACTTGCTTCCCGTCTTGGTTATCTGATATGGACAGTCTTGGACAATCTTTCTTTAAATGGGCTCCTCCACAATGGAAACAAGCCAAGGGTAAACTAATCTGGCTAGTGTCCATGCTTCTTTGCTCTCCAGCAAAAGACTGTCTTGGTTCAGGAACCACTGTTTTCTTAGCTTCATATAGGCTCTGCCTCCTAGGCACTTCTGGAATAGGCCTAACTCTGGGAGTAGGTTCAATCTTCTTAAAGGAAATTATTTCTTCAGTTTCCTGGTAATCAGACAGGTTTCCACTGTCCATGCTCCCTAAAGAGCCTCTGGTCTGCTCTCTCTCAGCAGTTTTACTCTGTAGAATCTGTAGTTTCAATTCATGGTATTCCCTTGCTTTTCTCTGACTCGTGGAGTGGGCTTCAAACCATTGCCTCTGGCTCTCCATGAAGTCTGCCATCATCAGGGTAAACTGCTCTTGCAACCTGAAACTCGCATCTCTTTTATCTGCTGGACTGCTGCTGGCCTCTGCCATTGCTGCTCCTGACGACCTCTGGTCATTAGCAAGAATTTTCTCTGTTAGCAGATCCTGCTGAGTTGGAACTTGTTCCGCCCCAGTGTACTGCTGTGCCCTTCTCGGCTTCACTTTAGGTTTAACAACTTCTGGATTCGCTTCCATTAACCTTTGGGTATCTTCTTCAGTAAATCTTGTGACAGCACTCCTCATATGAAATTCTTTGGGTATCTGTAGCGATCTACTAATAGTTGTTGATCTTGCTCCACTCTGCAGTAAGGAACTATGCTCCATTGCTGACAAAATCTCCTTATCCACTGATACTTCAGGCAGTGAAAACCGAATGCTAAAAGCCATTTTTCCTTTTTTTCCCCTCTCTCTCCCTGCAGCCTTGGCTGAAGCACGGGAGGAGCAATAAAACAATTAAACTGTCAATTTTGACTGATCCTACTTTCCCTCCAGGAAATCCTTTTGGCTCTGGCTTGGGGTAGGAAATTTTCCTTTTTTAATTTTATTTAATTACTCTTAAATTACTTTTATTATCCTGGCTGCTCCTTATAGACTCCTGCTACACTCAAAACAATTTTGCCACTCTGTCACCTGAGTGAATCGAGCTGGCACTTTTTAAACAGCACAATGCTTGTTCCTTAGAACTCTTAAGCCACTGGCAGAATCTCTCCTTGCATTACTTTAGCCTGAGCTTTCTGCATAGGAGTCTTCTCCAGTCACAATAATTTACAACCTTCCCTGCTTTGCTCTGAAGCTCACGCCAGAGAAGTTTCTCATGTCCTTTATTTAGCAGTGTGTATCTGCTTGCTCACACATCTGCCTTCATAAAACAATTACAAGCGCTAATTCAGCCCTTGAGCAAAGCGCAAACCAAATCCCATCTGCCACTATACTATAAACACGGCACGTAAGGCTCAGATCCCAAGATGCCACCATGTGGTAAAAGCGTTCCTTAGAACTGCCTTTACACGAGACAGAGAGGGATTCAGAATGATTAGTCCCTAATGCCAGCAAAACCGGGTCCGGTAATTTTGCTCTAGGCGACTTCACACTCCTTCACCCAAGTCTGTCTCGATTTTAAATAAACAATCTGGAAGGTCTGCTCTTCCTCTTTTTTACTTTAGGACCCTCTTTTGGTAATATGGTAATGTGGCCAGATCAAAACAATCTTAAACAAAAATATCCAATTTACTACTGTAGCATGGTCTAAACAAGGAGACAGCTTACAGACAATTTGTCGTTTTATATTTTATTACAAAAGATAACATTTCAACAAGATTAGTTTAACGTCATTTAGTATTTCCAAAATAAACCCCCGGCCTTAGCCACCAGTCATTTCCTCTATAAAATGAAAACAATAAAATGTCTAACTAGATCTTAAATAAGCATTCTTACGCAATCCTTTTGATTAAAGTTCTGTCGGCTGCATTTCGCTCGGTGTCGTCTCTCTCCCTTCCATCTCTTCTTCGTTCCTCTCCTTCTCGCCCATCTTCCTTAAATTAAGAAGTTATGTCCTTGTCCATCGGAGCTGAGATAAGATAAGGGTCAGCTTGCTCTTCTTAATTTTTTTCCCCTTTAACTGGAGAAGAACTGACCTTGTACATTTTTTTTCTCTAATTAGCACCTGGACACAAGTAGATTTCTAGCTTTTTCGTTGCAGCTCTGAAATAAATCCTATGAAATACAACTCTATTCTATTTTCATAATCAAATTCATGACAGAGACTGCCACCGAAGGGGAGAGGACTTGAGAGATCTGGAGGCTGCAGACCCGGCACCCCCACTTCATCCCGACGAGCTTGCCCAAGCTTGCCCGATTTGAGACGGATTTGAGGTCTGGGAGCCCCAAAAGTCTTGGCTGTTGGTGAGGTGGAACCGACCATCCCAGGCTCTGGTGGCAGGACGACAGGGAAAAATTTCTGGGTGGCCGTAGAGGAGAGAGAGCTATCTACAGTGGATCTCGGCTGGGCGGTTACCATCTTGGATTCCCTAATGGCAGCCTTCCTCCTAGAACTGGTCTGCTCACCCTGCTGCTCTTGGACTATCTACAGAGACACCACACTTCCTTCTTAAGGAAGGGTAAAGAAAAGCCAGGAACTGAATATCTTTCTGCCTGAACCTTTCCTGTTCCTGATGCTCCCTATGCTCAATTTTAAGACCTATGTGATGCAACCCATGAATAATACCCTCACTCCACTGTTTTTACTACTAATAACATCAACTTTAACAACTTTAAAAATAGCTCCAATAACATCAAGAGCAGTAAAACTTAAAAGGACAAGATTAAGAGGTGGAGGAGGACAAGCCTGGACTATATGTGGGGGGTAACTTCTTGGTGTTTCTTAATTTAATTTTATATATGGGGCTCTTGTATTGAGATTTTAATTATAATTCTGTATAATATTGTATTTATTTTTGTATTTGTATTTGTCTTGCACTTTTCTTTAAGTCGTGGTATTATTTAGGGTTCTGTTCTTTACTTTCTTTTCTTTTCAATTGATATGGAATGGAAGACCTGTTTGCCCAGCGAGGGGCCTTTTAACATCCCAGTGATCATGGGTAGAGGGAGATATGGTGTTGGCGCAGTCCCTACTCGTGTCAGAAGAACAACGAACAGATGTTTGAAGGCTGTCTGTTGTTCTGAGACAGTGACCAACCCTCAGTATCGAGGTAGCCAGCCCAGCCTGCCCTCCACTCTAACTCTGGTACTGTTGAATGCCAGGTCTATAGCCAACAAGCCTCAGGTGATTCACAATCTTATCCTGGAGGAGAATGCAGACCTGGCATGCATAACCGAGACGTGGATCAGCGGGGAGGGGGGTCCCCCCCCGGCTCTTGTCTGTCCGCCCAGTTATGCTGTCCAGTACCAGGGTAGACTGGAGGGGCGGGGAGGAGGAGTAGCCATTGTTTATAAATCCAGCTTGGAGGTTACTAGGTGCTCCTCAATGGTAAAGACGGGTCTAGAGGCACTCCACATGTCGATTGGGGCCAGGGATGGAATTGGGATTTTGCTGGGTTACCGCGCTCCCTTCCGGAGTTGACTGACTTTGTCTCCACAGCACTATTGGGATCCCCGAGGCTTTTGGTCTTGGGTGATTTCAACATGCACGCGGGTGCAGAAACATCTGGGTCAGCTCTTGACTTCTTGGAAACCATGGCTTCCTTGAACATGTCCCAACATGTCAACGGCCCCACCCACGTGGGTGGTCACACACTGGACCTGGTCTTTTCCTCCAGTTGGAGCGAGTGTGATCTGGTGGTGATGGACCTCATGTCAGTCCCCTTGTCATAGTCAGATCACCACCTAATAAAATGTAAACTCACAGTGGCTCTCCCCTCTCGCAGGGAGCAGGGACCTATTTCTATGGTCCGCCCTCGAAAGCTACTGGATCCGGCTGGATTCTAGGACGTCATGAGAGGGGTCACAGCGGACCTGGCTAGCGCTCCTGTCAACGCTCTGGTTGATAGCTGGTCCACCTTCGCAACCAGGGCTATAGATGCAATCGCACCTAAACGCCCTCTCCGCCGTAAAGCTCGTCCAGTGCCCTGGTTTAACCAGGAGCTTCGAGCGCTGAAGCGACATAGGAGAAGGCTAGAGCGTAGGTAGAGGAAGAACTCGACGGATTATAATAGGATAGCTGTCAGGGTCGCAACTAACCTTTACCTGTCTAAAGTAAAGGCTGCTTGTCAAACTTACTTCGCTAACCAGATAAGCAAAGCGTCCAACCAGCAGGCGGAGTTATTCCGTATAGTGCGCGACCTATCCGGAACTGGTCTGGATGACAGGCCTCCCCCTAGTTTTTCACCTGACCAGTTTGCAGCCTTTTTAAAATCTAAAGTGGAGGCCATCCGCCGGGACCTCTCTCCTTTTTTGAACACAGTGAATTGAGCAGAGATGTCCAGCGCTCCGTCTTGCCCGGTAACCCTTGACTCCTTTTAGCCTGTCACGCCTGATTCTGTGGCCAGAGTGCTTGACCGCTGTCGAGCCACCACCTCCTCCTTGGATCCTTGCCCAGCCTGGCTAATCAAAGCAGCCAGGCTGATAACAACAAAATGGGCCACTGCAATAATAAATGGGTCTTTCCTTGAGGGCAGGTTTCCCTCTGCCCTCAAGGAGACACTCATTAGACCCATAAGAAAGAAACCTAATTTGGCGGCGGACGAAATTGGCAATTATAGGCCCGTCGCCAATATTTCTTTCATGAACAAAGTGGTCGAGAGGGTGGTGGCTGACCAGCTTCAGGCATATCTGGATGAAACAGATGCCCTGGATCCTTTTCAGTTGGGCTTCAGGCCATGCCACGGTACAGAAATGGCATTGGTCGCCCTGTACGATGACTTGTTGAGGGAGACCGAAAGCGGTAAAATTTCTTTGTTGGTCCTCCTCGACATCTCGGCGGCCTTCGATACCGTCAACCACGGTATCCTCCTGGGGAGGCTCTCTGAGTTGGATATCGGTGGCTTGGCTCTGGCCTGGTTCCGTTCCTTCTTGGAGGACCGTCCCCAGATAGTGCAGCTCGGGGAGAGTGTTTCGGCCCTGTGGAATCTCAATTGTGGGGTTCCACAGGGGTCGATCATCTCCCCAATGCTGTTTAACGTCTATATGAGGCCACTGGGTGGAGTCATCAGGGGGTATGGAGCTTCGTGTCATCAATATGCTGATGACACCCACCTCTATATTTCCTTTTCACCAACTGCAGGTGATGCTGTCCTGTCCCTCCAGCGCTGCCTGGGGGCTGTACAGCAGTGGATGCACGAGAACGGGCTGAGGCTGAACCCGGACAAGACGGAAGTTCTGAGGGTGGGTGGCCCTGTGTATGGTGGCTTGGGAAACTCCCTCGTGTTTGGGGGGGTGGCCCTAGCCGCGAAGAGTGGGGTCCGCAGCCTGGGGGTACACCTGGACCCGATGCTCACCATGGAAATGCAGGTGGCGTCAGTAGTCCGCACCGCTGGTGGATTGCCCAGCTGCAACTTTACCTAGACACGGGGGCGCTCACTACCTTAGTACATGCGCTCGTAATTTCTAGATTAGACTACTGTAACGTGCTCTACGTGGAGCTTCCTTTGAAGCTGATGCAGAAACTTCAAGTGGTGCAGAATGCGGCGGCCAGACTCCTTACTGGAGTGAGAAAATGCCAACATATCTCTCCTACTCTGGCCATGCTGCACTGGCTGCACATCTGTTTCCACAATGACTTCAAGGTGTTAACGCTTATATATAAAGCCCTAAATGGTTTAGGACCTCAAAACTTGGCGGAACGCTTACTCCCAACTAGTTCTACCCGTGTCACCCGCGTGAGCCAGGAGGTGAGGCTAAGGAGCCTGACGCCGAGGGAGGCCCGGAAGGAAAGAACTAGAAACCGGGCCTTCTCGGCCGTGGCTCCTCGCCTCTGGAATAACCTACCTCCCGAGATTCGCGCTGCACCCTCGCTGGGTACTTTTAAGAACCAACTAAAAACGTGGATGTATAGGCAGGCCTTCCCTTCCACTTAATTCCTGTCCTCTTTCCTTTTTTATTCTTTTTTCTCTTTATTTGATTTATTTTGTATTTTTCCCATCTTGCAGAATCATTTAATTAATTAATTGTTATAAATTTTTCTTGAACTTGTTATCCTTCATGTTGTAAGCCGCCTAGAGTGGTCAAAATGACTAGATAGGTGGGGTATAAATACAATAAATAAATAAATAAATAAATAAATAAATAAATAAATAAATAAATAAATAAATAAATAAATAAATAAATAATTGGCTTTTTTAAAAAATAGGAGAGGTTGTGCTACAGTGGCTTTGCCTCTCTACCACTGTTTGGTCAGCAGTAAGGCTGGAATTGCAGGTGTATCTACCATGATAGTGGTAGATCCAGAAGCACTCTCCCCAACTACAAACCTCACACTATAGATGATGCGTAATTCCTTAAGCAACACACTGAAAGTACTCAACTGGGCAGATTAATGATCTGTTAGTTATTCTTTTACTTAAAATAGTTTAGGCCCTCCTTGCACTCTATGGAGCAGTCTAGTACAGTGGTGCCTTGACTTACAAACTTAATTGGTTCCGAAAGATGGGCGTAAGTCTAAAAAGTTGTAAGTTAAAGCACCATTTCCCATTGAAATGCATTGAAATGCAATTAATCCATTCTGGCTGAAGAAAAAAAATCACCATAAAAAATCACTGCAAGACTCATTGGAAACGTGATTAATCCCTTCCAGCCGAAAGGGGAGGGGGGAGCAATCAAAGCAAAGCAAAGCAAAGCAAAGCACAAGCGTGCAAGACTCATCGGAAATGCACAGAAAGCAAACAGAGCAGATCAGAAATGCACAGAGAACAAAGGGAGCACTTCAGAAATGCACAGAGAACAAAGGGGCAGTTCAGAAATGCAAAGAGAACAAAGGAAAAAGCAAGGGAAGCATGCAAGACCCATCGGAAATGTGAAATAAACCCAAAAGCCACCAAAACCCCCAAGACTCTTCGGAAATGGGGAAAAACACTCCAAAAAGCAACCAAACCCCCCAAGATCCATTGGAAATGGGGGGGGGGACAAAAAACTAATAAACCCCCAAGACCCATTTCAGCACAAAAACATAACCCCCCCAGCCCAAAATCACACTGCAAAAACACCCAGAACAGTTTTTAAAAAGCAGAAAACAGCACCTTACCTTACCAGGCAGCCTTCTCTGATCACACGTTCTCCAACTACTAGGGTGAAAGAGCTACAAAGAAGAACCACTGTAATGCTGAAAGCTTGCATGTGATTTGGTAGGGTTTTTTTTTCAGCCTTCTTTTTTGGCTTGACTAATAAAGGTGCTATTCTAATATGGGGTTTGGATACTGGTTAACACAGATGCCTTTGTGTTCTGAATCCAATTGTTAATCTCAACTAGAACAGATTTAATAGGACGCACATAAGCATTGTGTTATCATTGGCCATGTTGGTTTTGATTATGAGAACCAGAATCAACTTTTCATTGATTCAGTGGATCTATTCTAACTGGGACTAGCTGTTAGATTTAAACTAATAATATGTAAATATTAAATGAAATTAAATTAAAAAATTAAAAAGGAAGAAAATACATAAACCACCAAACCACATTTAATACAATAAAGCAAGAGTTTACTAAAATGGAGATTAGTATTACCTGCTGAATGTTTGTTGGGGCAATGTCGTTCACCAGCTGTCTAATGGTTAATAAAGAGGAGGTTAACCTAATACAAACCCTACCTCCAACATATTTTGCTTTAATCTGGTTTTCTAGCCCTCATTCTGCCTATTATTGTTTCTAGGCACTGATGCAGAACATCCACTGTCCCATCTGGATAGAGTTGGATGTCATATTAGCAATATCAGGCCACATTCCTGGACAATCTTGGATGATCAGATTTATATTTGCACCATCACTAGAAGCACAAGTGGCCTTTCTTTATTTAGGACATACTGTATTTAGAATTAATTAATCCTAAATAAATCATGTTGTGCGTTTGTTGTACCACCATCATCATACTTTTACTGGCATAATAAAACAGAATAAAATAAAATAGAATAGTAAATGGAAAACCAATAAACAAAATCTGGCTAGTCAAAGTTTACAGTAGAGGATATATAAACAAACGTAAAGTGAACAAGCCAATAAAATCTAGTTAACTAGATTCGGGTAGCATCCTTCTTCTCTGGATAATCAATTTTTTTTAAAAAAGTGACTTTCTCTGATACATCAGTATTATAGCCTGAAAGAATATACTTTATTTTCTCCAGACCTGCCCAGCCCTCCCTCTTCTTCAGAAACATCTCCAAGACACCAGAGTGAAAAATCTTTATAGAAGGGGTAATACAGAATCATGTGTTGAAGGGATTTCCCCCCCCCCTTTAGTGGACAAACACAGTTTCTCTCTGTTACAATAACGGTGACATCACCTGTCTGTTACTGCTGAAGCTGTATGTCATCTGCCAATAGCGTGACGGAAGGTGGGACATAAGGGGTGGAGCTAGAGTATATAAGGGGAGTGAATGGTGTGAGTGCTTCAGATAGGGATTTAGACAGGGATGAGATAGGGTTGAGATAGGGCTGGTTAGGGACCAGATAGGGTAATGCTAGGAAGGTTAGGGCTTGATGATATTGTGTAGTAAGAACTGTGCTATCTAGTGAGGGTCTGTGAGAGAGTGAGTGTGAGTGTTACTTTATTACAGTGATTGCCTTATTATTTTTCTTCAAGTGATTTACCATTCTTTTTGTTGTACACAATAAACTCAAGTTCTTTTATTTTGAAATCATACATTGGCCTGAAGTATTATTTGAGGGAATGGTTGGTGGCAGCGTGAATTGTGAGTGAGTGTGACGTAATAGCCCCTTTGTGACGCATGGGGAGGCTGTTACACTCTCCTTAGTAGGAATTCCTCTAAATCTTCCATATAACCCCTTGGAAGGCATAGCATTCATTCTGGCCAATGAAAGGGCTCTCCGGGCATTAGGACTTTTTTAAAAAGATATGTACCAACATATTAGGTAAAAGGAATTTCTCCTTGAATACAGAAGTCTGCAGTTCTTCTTTCATATAAATATTGTACAAAGTACCGTATTTTTCGCTCCATAAGACGCACCTCTCCATAAGACGCACCAAATTTTTAGGAGAAGAAAACAGGAAAAAAAATCTGTTTTCTTCTCCTAAAAATTGGTGAGCCTTATGGAGAGGTCTGTCTTATGGAACACAACCTAGGACCCTTTGGAGGCTCACCCAGACCTCCTGAAGGCCAGAGGGGGCAAAATCACCACCTTCTGGGGGTCTTTTGAGGTTTGGAAAGCTTCAGAAGAGCCCCAGAAGGTGGCAATTTCGCCCCCTCTAGCCTGGTGGGGGGGCAGGGTGAGCCTCCAAAGGGTCCTAGAGTGTGTTCCAGGACCCTTTAGAGACTCACCCTGCCCCCCCGAGGGTCAGAGGGGCCAAAATCACCACCTTCTGGGCTCTTTTAAGGCTTGGGAAGCTTCAAAAGAGCCCCAGAAGGTGGCGATTTTGCCCCCCTGGACCCGTGGGGGGGGGGTGGGGGTAGCGTGGCAAGGGTCCGAGGGGGCCTTCCAGACCCTTCCCACGCTACCCCCCCCCCCACGGGGCCAGCATGGGCGAAATAGCGACCTTCCAGGACCTTTTGAGAAGCTTTCCAGCCTCTCAAAAGGTCCTGGGAGCTGGCGATTTCGCCAGGGCTGGCCCCGTGGGGGGGGCAGCCTGGCAAGGGTCCTGGGAGGCTCCCTTGGATCCTTGCCACGCTACCCCCACCCCCCCATGGGGCCGGGGGGGTAAAATCACCAGGTTCTGGGAGTGTTTGGAGGCTCCCCAAGCCTCCAAACACTCCCAGAACCTGGCGATTTCGCCAGGGCTGGCCCCGTGGGGGTGGGTGGGGGCAGCCTGGCAAGGGTCCTGGGAGGCTCCCTTGGACCCTTGCCACGCTACCCCCACCCCCCCACGGGGCCAGGAGGGGTAAAATCGCCAGGTTCTGGGAATGTTTGGAGGCTCCCCAAGCCTCCAAACACTCCCAGAACCTGGCGATTTCGCCAGGGCTGGCCCCGTGGGGAGGTGGGGGCAGCCTGGCAAGGGTCCTGGGAGGCTCCCTTGGACCCTTGCCACGCTACCGCCACCCCCCCACGGGGCCACGGGGGGTAAAATCGCCAGGTTCTGGGAGTGTTTGGAGGCTCCCCAAGCCTCCAAACACCCCCAGAACCTGGCGATTTCGCTAGGGCTGGCCCTGTGGGGAGGTGGGGGGAAGCCTGGCAAGGGTCCTGGGAGGCTCCCTTGGACCCTTGCCACGCTACCCCCACCCCCCACGGGGCCAGGGGGGGTAAAATCGCCAGCTTCTCGGAATGTTTTGAGGCTTGGGAAGCCTCAAAACACTCCCAGAAACTGGCGATTTTGCCGGTGGGAGGAGCGTCGCAAGGGTCTGAGTGAGCTTCCAGGACCCTTGCAACGTTCCCCCCAACAGGAAGCTGGTGATTTCGCCTGTGCTGGCCCCGTGGGGGGTGGGGGAGCATCGCAAGGGTCCTGGAAGGCTCCCTCGGACCCTTGCGACGCTCCCCCCCACGGGGCCAGTGGGGGCGAAGTCACCACCTTCGCACCATAAGACGCACAGACTTTCTACCCCCCTTTTGGAGGGGGAAAAAGTGCGTCTTATGGTGCAAAAAATACGGTAGCTCACAACACAAGAATAGCAACTGCAAGAAAACATATTTAAGCTTTATTATAACAAATCTCTTCAAAACATAACACAGTAATAGAAGCAAACAGTTCGTTTCAATTATGTGAACATTATAACATTTTGAATTACTAAAAAGACTGACACCATCATTAAAGCACAGTAGCAAATTACATTATTTGTCAATTGTTAAGCTATACAAGCCATAATCAGATATGGCAAAATGTTTCAGTTAGCTAGACATTAAATAATGTAATCAGCAGCCAGTTCCACAAACATGATAAGAACAGGAAATGGCAGCTAGATTTCTCATAATTGCCGGTGCAAAAAGTGTCAGATTTAGAGATGCTTCAAAACCAGTGTCACTGAAGTATATCAAAGGGATTCAGAATCGGTCTGTTTCCAGATCCTACAAAGTAATAGTAGGATACAGTATGGTAGGCATAGTTTGGGAAACAGCAAATAACACAGTTACATGGGCAAGGAGTAACACACACTGCTTCCTAGTAATAAGG
Organism: Pogona vitticeps; assembly: GCF_051106095.1. Classification (NCBI taxonomy): domain Eukaryota; kingdom Metazoa; phylum Chordata; class Lepidosauria; order Squamata; family Agamidae; genus Pogona; species Pogona vitticeps. Next base: position 221,589,396 of record NC_135784.1, on the reverse strand, counting down.
GCATAACAAAGTCACTTTGCTAAAGAAGGATAATGAGTAGAGATTATATTATTTCTGTGTTAAATGTAGTTAATAATATTTCCTAATTACTTTTCAAAAGAATTTTAGAGGCCTTTTTGATAGATTGTTTTCAAATTTTGCACCAATGGCCAGAATCCCATTATTTAATCCTCCTGGCATAATGACATTGACATAACCTCAGGTGCTGAATTGTCACAAGTTAAGAAATTGACATAGGTTGCACACCTGTTCTGTGACTTGGTGTAAAATGGAAAATTCCAACCCTGACTTCTTGATTTATGGCAATTCACCACTGAGTTATTCCATTGGCATTACACTGGTAGAAATATACAGTTAAGGTTCTAGCCATCATCTTTATCAATCCTAAGGCAATGGAAATGGAATCTAGAGAAAAAATAATGAGCAACAGTAGGAAGTTATACAAATAACAATTGTTTGTACTACCAATATTAATGAATACCTTTTTGTCATGTAATGAGTTACATGACAAATTTGCTTTCAGAAGTAATTTTCCAAGCTTATAAGCAACCAGACTGCCAGTTAAGTACAAGGAGTCTCCTAAGTGAACCAGGACAGTCACTTTATTTTCCCTTCTGTCTCTCCCAATGAAGATAAGAGCATGGCTGTGCTCTACACCAGAGCAGGAAGAGATCATATCAATATAGTTCAATGGCTTCTACCTGCTCCTCCTGTCTGCCAGATAATATTCTCTGAATGCCAAGCAAGCCAGATTATAATGATTGACCTTGTACAGTGGTGTCCCGCTTGACAATTACCCCGCTCCATGACGAATCCGCTTTACCATGCCTTTTTTGCGATCACTATTGCGATCTTAAATGGGGAAAATCCACTTCCCGACGATTAGTTCCCTGCTTTAGGAACCATTTTTTTTGCTTCCCAAGGATCAAAAACAGCTGATCATCGGGTTTTCAAAATGGCCACCCTCTGTTTTCCGGACCTATTTCCGGAAGACAGTGATCGAAAATGGCTTCCCCTATGGAGGATCTTCGCTGGACAATGAGGTATTTCGCCCATTGGAACGCATTGAACCGGTTTTCAATGCATTTCAATGGGTTTTTTTCTTTCGCTTGACGACGATATCGCTTAACAGCGATTTTAACTGAATGGATTAACGTCGCCAAGCGAGGCAACACTGTATTCAGTTAGTTATTATTTGTATTACAATTTACAAATAGACATATGGATATGGGTGTGTATGCATATTTATACATCCGCATGCACAGAGGGCTGTTGACACAATTGCTCCTAAGCGTCCTCTCCCACGAAGTAGAGCCCCCCTGGATTACTGGGAAGCTGGTGGTGATGAAACAAATGGGATGGAAACTAGAGCAATGATGGCAGAAAACTCAGAGTGAATCCAACTGAATGTGGGCTAGAGCCCATTGGAAGGCCTATTCCGTGGCAGTAGCTGTGGTGAAGTCATTCTTTGCCACCACCATTGTGTCTGCACAGACTCACCCAGCAGAGCTCTTCTAAGTGGGCAATGGCTTGTTACATCATGGCTCATAGGAACATAGCACTGACCACTCAGTAGTTCACTGGGAAAAAACTAAACAGCGCTTTGTAGGCAAAATCACTCAAATCTGCTCTGACTCAGTTAAAACAGGACCTGGAGATGTAACTATGGCTCCTGCTTATCCTGTGTTGATGGATACATTTCAGTTTTTGCAGCCTGATGATGTGGACAGGGTCCTTGGACTGGTGAAAGCTACCACTTGTCTGCTAGCCCATCCTAGCTTCTAAAGTTGCCAGAGAGGGACTAGCCGAGGCGGTCCAAGGGGTAGTGAAGGCCTCCTTGCATGCTTAAAGGAGGCAGTAATAAGACCATTATTGAAAAGCCCTCCTTGGACCCCACAGTACTGGATAATTACCGGCCAGTCTCTAATATCCCATTCCTGGGCAAGGTGTTGGAGCATGTTGTGGCTTCTTGGCTCCAGGGATTCCTGGATGAGATGGATTATCTAGATCAATTTCAATCTGACTTCAGACCTGGTTATGGGACAGAGACTGCTTTGGTTGCCTTGGTGGATGTCCTTATGCAGGCAAAGACCTTTGTCTTCAGGCAGGCTTTTCTTTAATGACTGCTGGTCTGAGAGGGGTTTTAAATGGACTGTTGTGCTCTGTTGTTTTAAATGTGTTTTAATATTTCTCTTAGTTACCATTTTAATAATTGCCAGTACTTATTTAATTCTTTTTAAATATTTGCATGTTTACTGCTTTAGGTTTTAAATACTGTTTTAGCGATGTACACCATCTTGGTTACTTTTGGGGAGAAAGCTTGGCAAATAAATAAATAAATAAATAAATAAATAAATAAATAAATAAATAAATAAATAAATAAATAAATAAATAAAAACGTGCATATTCAGCATCCAGTTCTGAGACTCTGCTGGCATCATGGGAATGATGTCACCAATTGTGGCAGGTGATAACTAATTAAAGATTTTCTACTTTTATTCCACAGGTTTTGTGGGATTTATGTGCATTGAGAGAATGCAATGTGAAATCCAATCAATAACTCTTGAGCTGCACTGCTGGAGATGTCATCTGAGATGTTATAAGAAGACAAGGCTTGCTTGAAAGGGCAAAGAAGGTAGTAGGAAAAAAGAAGACTTAACATGAAAGAAACCATGGTCCCTAGAGCTGCTTCTAATGAATGAATCTCCTGGATGCAGTACATTTCTTGACTTCTTAGATGCTTTAACCAAAATCCGTGCAGCTCATTTGGACCAGATGCACTCCAATTTTTCACAGCCTTTACTTGCCTCTTAATCATTTCAGTTGTTATTACAATATCATCTATTTGTTTTCCTTGAGATTCTTTACAAATGTATTTAATCCATGAGGCATTTTTGTTATATCTGTTTGGGCTCTCCCACATTTCCCCCCCAAAATTTTAGAGCATCATCTTTACATGGGACTAATTTCTTTTACTCTGTGTTTTCTCCTAGTGACGTATATAATAATTGTTGGTTATTTTGAAATTCTTTGTTTTCTCTATATTTTTTCAGGTGTCCCTCATATCTTTCAATTTTCTTTGCTCTAGCTGTTTTAATTCTTCCATAGTTTCAATAATTGTTTTCCTTTCTAGGTCATATATTTTGTGTAGTCTGGTTTTTATTTTTTCATTTTTAAGTTTTGAATTTTTTAAGTGTTATAAGTTGCTAATGTCTGCATCTAATTTGTTTACTTTTCTTTCCAGCCGAATTTTTCATTTTGGGGTGCTATGAGTTTTCTGTGTTTTTTGCAGCTTGTAACCAGATTCCATGGTTATTTTGGTAGCTGTGCAATACATAAGCTGGTTTGTTTCCTTTAGTATGTTGGTTGGGATTGTTCTGATGACAACATTTGCATAATTCAATAGATCTTTTACAGGTTTACTTTGTAATTGTCGCAAATTGGGGATTCTTTGTCTTTCTGTGTTCTGGCTAATATGGGTTACTATTTTTTCCCTCAGTGATGTTTGCCCTTCTGTCAACTCATAATTTCTGGGTTGTTCCATAAGTTGTTCCTCTATTGATATGTTTTCTTTCACTATTGTGTCTACCTCTACCCTTCATTTGTCTTCCATATTATGGTCATTGTTCTGTCTTGATTTTGCCACTGCATCTGACATGGTCCTTGTTTACCCGGGCGATAACCAATCCGGCATGGATTTCTGTTTATTTCCTTTCATCATTATTGATGGCTGATGGACACAGTTGGTCTAGCATCTCAGCTGAGACCTGTCTGGCTTGGGAGACCCTTCAGCATAGCTCTCAACCTCACTGACGCATGCAAACCCCTCCGCCTCGACAAGTCCTGTGCTCATGGAGCGGATGATGATGATGATTGTTATTGTTATTTCTTTTGTATTTTGGGAGTGGAATAAAGATAAAAGAGCTGTTGTTTTCTTTAGACCCATGGGCTCTGCAGTAAATGTGCATGCCAAAGAAATAACAGCCACTGTTAAAAAGGCACCAACAGTGGTTTTAAGCTCTTATTTGAGCTTTTCAGTTTACAGATTCTGTTAAAATCTCCCTACATTAATCAATGTGTGAAAGTGCAAGATTTGTCTAGAAGCCAGTGATTTGACTGTACATATGATTTTGCATACGATATGTGGTTCCTTTTTGTCACATGCTATACAATTAAATTAACATATTTGCGTGCATATATTATGCATGTTATATGGTTTGTTTTAAGCTGTAGGACCCACCTTGCATTATATTTGTAGGGGCACCATAATCTTTTCAGTGCTTAGGGCCTCTAAAAGTCTTAATCCAGCCCTGGCTCTTTTAGTTTGGAAAAAGAACTGGACAGGCATCGGGCTACTATTCCTCAGACAGCAGAAATGCAGTCCCTAATCACCTTGATCTAGGTCAGTGGTTCTTAACCTTTGTTACTCGGATGTTTTTGAACTGCAACTCCCAGAAACCCCAGCCAGCACAATTGGTGGTGAAGGCTTCTGGGAGTTGCAGTCCAAAACTCCTGAGTAACCCAAGGTTAAGAACCAGTGATCTAGGTAATGGGCCACAATTCATGCATGTTAGAATAGATTAGCTGTCTTGCTAACTCAATGGTTTAGGTATTTGGCTCAGTGCCAGAGGCTGGAAGTTCACTTTCCCACTGTGCCTCCTGTGAGGAGAGCCACCCTGTGTGGCCCTGGACAAGTTGCACAGTCCCAAGATGCACCCCAGAAGAAGGGAGTTGTAAGCCTTTTCTGAGTATTCTTTACTTGGAACACCCTGAAAATGATCACCAGAAGTAAGAATGGACTTGATGGCACATTATAATAATTATTAGAACACACTAAAATGGAAGAACAAATTATTTGTACTCAGCAGCATTAAGTTTTGCCTGTTCCTACGTCTAGGCTTCCTGTGTGCTGGACTTAGGAAGACAAGGTCCTGGAGACAACTGCAACCTGAATTCTGGAATTTGGAAGTACAGAGATTTGCTAGGACATTTTTCTCATCAACTCTTGCAACCAGTGCCTTTCTGATCTATGGTATGTAAGGGACACAAGTGCGTATAATACTCAGCCTGAGAAATGTTTGAATTATTATTCCTACCCTGTTTCCCTGAAAATAAGACCTAACTTGAAAATAAGCCCTAAGATAATTTTTCAGGATGCTCATAATATAAGACCTGTTGTTGTTTAGTCTTTAAGTTGTGTCTGACTCTTTGTGACCCCATGGACCAGAACACACCAGGCCAGAATATAAGCCCTATCCCAAAAATAAACCCCAGTTAACCCTGGCCTCCACCATTGTGCAGCATTGTTCAGCAACCAAGAGAAGATGACATGATTGTACAGTATTTGAATAAATGTAGATTGTTGTACATGAAAAAAATAAAATATCCCCTGAAAATAAGCCCTAATGCATTTTTGGAGCAAAAATTAATATAAGAACCTATCTTACATGTAATTTGTTACCTGGGTATTTTTTACAATGCAATCTTGGAACACTTATATTGTAATTGTGTTTGCAAAATTCATTTAAAAGTGAGCTACACAGATCACTGGAAATCAGTACTTATAGAAAAAAGCCCCTCACAAAAAGTAGTAGTGACCATCCAAGTTAATGTCTACTCTAAATGATATTTATGGGATAGAATTAAAGGAGAAATCTTAGCACTAGGCCAGAGATTCCTGTGTTGTGGAGGGCTTTTTCCATCAATTCTTGGCACAGAGGCAGGAACTGCAGCTGGGCCATGTGACTGGACTCTGTGTCCCAGCATGCCAGTCTAGGGTGTTGCTGTTTATCCACTGGGGAAGATAAAGCACTTAATCCTGCATTCTCCATAGTAGTTATGCAATATGATCTGCAAATGATACTCTCACTAGGCTGTACTGAATTTCTAGTTGCAAATGTTATGGTCAGAAATGAATAGCCTTCAGAGCTTTGCAGATACACTAATTTTTGAAAAAACAGCTCTTAAAAAGTCATGAAAAGAACACATATTTGTTTTTTATTTGTCGTGCCAGGTTTGGTATTTTACATGGCAAGACGTTTACTGTCAGTAGTTCTTCCTTGTACTGTATCCAGCACAAAATTCAAATGCTAAAACAGAACAAAAGCCTAAATAAGATACAAGGGGGACTTTTGGACTATAACTTGGCTATGGTGGTTAGTCAAGGAAAGATTCCAGGGGAACTTTCAGTTCTAATGGATGGCGTGGAATCTGAAATTTAACACAGACAACTATGAAAAAGATAGAAGCATTTGAAATGTGGGTTTATAGTATAATGAGAAGGTCTGCTTAGAAAGGATGACCAATGAAGAAGTATTAACATAAGTGATAAAGATGAAGAAATAATAAGGCACATAAAATGAAGAAAGCTAGAATTTTTAATCATGAAATGAGAAACAAAAAGTAGAGATCGTTACAGCTGATGGAGAAAATAAAAGTGAAAACAAGTGAAGCAAGTAGAAGAACCTATTGACTGAAGAACAAGGGAGATTAGTTTGAATTTAACACAATGTTCAAGTCATTTCTCGTTTTGAAAAAAGCCCCTATGTCCTAGGAAAAAATGTAGCAAAATTGCCAATTGTGGTCCCTGAAAAGTATGATTGGATATTTTGAATAAAAAATGGGTGGCTGGGTGGCATAGAGAAGAAGGTAAGTTTGCAGAGGGCAGGTGCAGCCCACAAACCTCCAGAAGTTGCTTACTCCAATTTAAGCATGGGGGGGGGGGGTAATTAAAGCCAAAGCTTAGTCTTATTACTTGCTTTCAGTATGCATTTACAGTTTTTCTCCCTCTGCATTGGATAGCTGGACGAAAATAATGGAAGGGCAGTTCTCCAAGGCTATAGACCCCAGCTCATAAATGTCACAAGTGCTCCCAATTATTGTATCCTGCTCACATTCATACTCCAAAAATGATGCACTAGAGATGGGCACTTACTGCGGTTTGGCGATTCAGGCCCAAAGGTGTCGAGTGGGTGCCCCAGATTCCATGCCCTACTGTGGTTGCCATGGGCTTTCTTGCCCCGCCTCCTCTTCTGAGTGGGTGTGGGAGGAGGCAAGATGCAGAATCCAGGGCACCTGTGCAACACCTGTGGACCCAATCTGCCAAACTGTGTCAACCTGCTGAACTGTAGTAATTGCCCATCTCTGTGATGCACCTGTCTGATTCTGGAGACACAGACACAATGTCTGAACAGAAAGCCTGCTTGATTACCAAAAGCTGTTCTAGACTTGCTGTACACAGTTGTTCTGTATTTGATTCTGCCTAGATTTGCTACCAACTACTGTTATCAGAAATAGCACTGGTTGGACAGATGGCCTCAGCTGCTATGTTTATTCCAATGACTAGTACTCCCAGGTAGAAGAGATCCACATAAACAATGTGGTATATATGTGTGTTGACTCACTATTCTGTAGCTGATTCAATAGGTCTACTTCAGGTTGGGACTAGTAACTATCTTTGTCTCAGCATTTATTTTCTGATGCCATAGGATTCCTAGCTAGTAGGTCTAGTTCAATATGATTTCTGCAGCAAAACATTAATCTGGGGCCTATAATGTTCCATCCTGAGAAACATTAAACATATCAATATTAAACAAATTGTTACCAGCATAATGGCAGTGGTATAATATTTAGTGGTGAATTGCCACAACTTCAGAGGTCAGAGTGGGTGTTTCCTTTTGCAGAACAACTTATGCAGTTGATGTGTGATAGGAAACATCTATGCCAACTTCTTAAGTTATGGCAATGTGGTGTTGAAAGGTATGCACCAGCAGACATAAGTAATAGGATTCAAGACATTTTATTCTATTTTTTAAAGGACAGGCAAAATGTGGCACTGCACCACAAAACCTAGCAGCACATTCAACCATTGACAAGCAACACACAAACAAGAACAACAAATGAATCTAGGGCTGGACAGGCGACTACTTTTTAAAATAGATATCTGTAGACCTAAAAAAGCCCTCCTACAATGGCCCTTTGTTTTGAAACCTGGTGCTGCCTCCTGTCTTTCATTTTGGTAGCAATTATTTTACTGAGAAGTACATTATCTGAATGTGTGCCAAAATCGCAACATATCAGGTGTGAAATGTCTTGAGGTTTTCCATCTGGATAGAATCTGCTATTCTGCAGTCACAAGACATCCACATGTTTTTTTGACTGACTTGCTAATTGTTTTGGAGAATGTTCTTCCGATTTTTCCTCTCCAGTTCAAAATAAACATGACTGTCTGGATGTGCGCTAGATGGAAAAAGGCAACACCATTAGGAAAAGATTGGAAAGGCCTCTCCTAAATCAGACACTATCATTCCATCAAAAGTCTATTTGTACAGAATTAACTTTGCGTCTCAGCTGATAAACCAACAACATTAACAGCTAGGTTTTTCCAAAGTACTGACTATTGACAACTTCCAGCAGTTTCACAGGAAGTTGCTGGTGTTTGCAACTTTTAAATTTAATCTTATTTATATCTGTCTGATATTTCTCCATGGAGAGTCAATGTCTGATGCAGCTCTGTACACAGAACAATCTCATCTTAAAGAACATTTGACAATAAATGACATTAGATAATGAATTGAAAGGTTTATTTGCATTACTGAACATTAGGTTCATTTGCAAGTCACAGACAAGTATTTCACTGTTTCATGTTTGTGAAGGTTGGTTCCTAAATAAACAGACACCAAAAAAATCTAGAGCATTTGTGTCTTTCAGTCTTGATAGTTAAAAAAAATAAAGAAAAGAGGCCCAGTTGCCTTTTGCTGGAAAGATATTTAAAATTCTACTCTAACAAAAGAAGATACAAAATTCAAATGTCCTGTACCAAAGTAATATGCGTGGGTACTTTTCATAACTTCTAGTCCTTGGCCTTGTAAATGGAATGCATTCCACCGAGAAGTGGAATGATGGCACTTTTGTTACAGCACTATTTTACAGCTGTTACAGAAATGATGTAACAGTGTCAGAGGAGTAAAACCATCTCATGGGCATCAATCAGGGCATGATTTGTGCCACAGCTTAGCTCTGGCACCTGTTTTCCATATGAGAACATAAGCTGGGAATATTATGAAATAAGAGTGGATGAAATTGTTCATCAGGAATAAGGTAAAGAAAATTTGCTAAATTCTTTGTTTTCATCAATTTCGACAGTCTTGACTCAAATAGGAATTTTCAAGCCCTGCATGATTCTTTGCCTCCAGATGAGAGTGTCTTTACCTTTGTGAAGCAAAAATGCACACAACAAGCACATAAAGACAGGCTGGCTGATTAAAATGGTATGAATCCAGGACTTTCCATCTCTAAGAGTCCATGTAAGAAAGCTGCAGCCATTGCCTGTTTGCACATATTGGGTTATGTGAATTAAAAATCAGTTTCATTATTTGAACAATTTTGCTTAATCTCCCTCTGCATAGTTTTTGTTCTTGTCGAGAACATCACAAAATATATTATCCTATCAAGAAAGAATGATTTTGTGGATGAGACAAGCAAGGATTTACATAACTAGAAGAAGGTGACATGTCATAATTAGGAGACGTGGGCATATCTAGTAACTATACAGAATATCAAAACATCAGAGGATGGTTGTAATTAGATAATTAACAAAGAAAAGGTGGGATAGATTCTGGCTTGAAAAGGAGACTTTACTTCATATATTATAATATCTCTAGACAGAAAGATTATTCTTTGAAGAGTGGCCTGGTCAGCATGCGCCTTTCCTCCCTTCTTTGCATCAAAAGTCTACAGCATAGTGGAAATAAATCTGTGTATTATTTCCTGAATCTTTAAAGAAAGGAACAAGAAGTGTGCAGAGAAGTGGGCTCTGAAAGCAGGGAGGTACTGGAAGTCACAAGTAAACCTTGGAAAGCTAAATTTCCAATTAATTTCAGATCATGCTTCCCCCAACAGTTAGCTACTGGTAGCTACATTTTTTAAAAACAACAACAATTCTTTACTTATCAAGTTGCAAAAGGTCCTTTTATTGTCCTTGGAGGAAGGCGGTTTGTCCAAAATCAGTTCCGGCCAATTCTCAAATGGAGGGAGACTTGGGCCCGCCATCCTTGCTGCAGAACGATCTGCGCGGTTCAGAGTGTGCCATTAAGGAAGCCCACCAATTGGGAACAGTTTGAACCAGCTCCCATTTGAGTGATAAAGGACAGAATGAGGAGTTATTTTTACTGTGGACTGAATCCCCCATGAATGTTAATCCAGTGGATCCAATTGAAGTTGTTGTTGATTCCCCAGAGATTAAGTTAAATAAAAGGTTAACTGGTTGTTGTGGGCTTTTTGGGTTCTTTGTCCATGTTCTGAAGGTTGTTCTTCCTAACGTTTCACCAGTCTCTGTGACCAGCATCTTCAGAGGACCAAAGAAATTGGGGACCAAAGGAGAGAGCTAGAAGTAGGCCTAGTCCCTGGGTTGGGCAGGGAGATGCTGTCAGGGAGAGACTGGCCAGGTGTGGAACAATTAACACAGGCAGTTGTCGAGGCCCACAACGGGGAAACCGAGGATGGTGTGGCAGAGGAAGAACTGTTGAATATATCCAGGAACCAATTAAGGAGCTGGCAGCAGGACAATGAGAGGCTCGAAAAGACCCGGCTTAAGGTGGTTCCAGAAAGAACCACTTGTGATGGGGAGGCAAACTTCGAACTAAGGATGGAGTATTGTATTGGATGAGGTGAACTGAACAAGGGGAGGAAACCCAACTATTGATCCCCAAAAGACTCAAACGTTTGGAAATTTGCCCACGATGTGCCTGTGGTGGGGCACCTAGCGGTGCAAAAGATGTTAGCTCAGGTGCAACAAAGGTTCTTCTGGCCACACATAGGCAAAGAGATAGAGAAGTATTGCTGCTTGTGCCCCAAATGCCAAGTAACTGAGGTGAAGCCATGCTCAGGAGGAGAACTGATGCCATGTAAGAAAGCTGATGGCAACAGGATTGCCTTGGACATTGTGGGGCCATTAGTCAAACCGGCGGGAGGGCACTTGTATGTCCTGGTAATAATAGATTATGCAAAAAGGTAACCCGAGGCCATACCCTTGTGCACCACAACGGCACAGGTATTGGCCTGGGAATTAATTGGTGTGTTTTCTAGGATGGGGTTTCCCTGAGAGGTGTTAACCAACCAGGGGTTGAATTTTATGAGTTTAACGTTTAAGAAAATGTGGGAACTGTTGGGAGTGAAACCGATTAAAGCCTTGATCTACCACCCCCAGGTGAATGGCCTGGTAGAGAGATTCAAGAGGACCCTGTAGGAGATGCTTAGAAAACTGGTCCAAGAGAAACCAAGGTAATGGCATACTTTCCTAGCCCCTCTAATGTTTACTGTGAGGGAGGTTCCCCAATCATCTACTGGGTTCTCACCATTTGAATTATTATATGGGAGGAACCCCAGAGGGGTCCTGAATCTCTTAAGAGAAAAATAGGAAGAGGGGACAGACCTCTCTAAACCAGTACTACAACAGATCATAGATCTGAGGGAGAGCTTTCACACTGCCTGAGATCTGGACAAAGAAGCGCTGAGTAAAACGCAAGAAGGCCAGAAAGAAAGATATGATAAAACGGTAAGACCCAGAGAGTTTGAGCTGGGTCAGAAGGTGTTAATGCTACTCCCCACAGAATCTGCTAAATTATTTGCCAAATAGCAGGAGCCCTATGAGGGGCCAGCGAGGTAGACTCTAAGGTGAACATGGAGGAAAACAAGAAGAAGTTGCAAGTGCTCTGTGTGAATTTGTTGAAACTCTGGGTGGATAGGGAATGGCCATACAGGGATAGTGGAGAAGCAGAGCTGAGGCGACGACCTGCAAACAAAAGCAGAACCCCCAGTGGTTGTAGATGAGCGTGTGTAGATGAGCGTGTGGGACCACAACAACTGAGCAAGATTCACCTGTTGGAAAGAGAGTTCCCCAACGTGTTCTGAGTTAAACCAGGGAGTACCCACTGGGTAGAGCACAGCATTGAGACCCCACCAGGGATAATGGTAAGGACAGGAGGGAGGTCATGGCCACAACAACTGGCCCACATAATTGAGAAAGAGGTGGGTGAGATGTTGAAGCTGGGGGTCATCGAGCCAGCCAAAGGACCCTGGCGTAGCTACCCTGTGGTAGTGCCGAAGCCAGATGGGTCAGTAAGGTTCTGCATAGATTACTGAAAGGTCAATGCTGTCTCCAAGTTTCACACGTACCCTATGCCGAAAGTGGGAGACCTACTGGACAAGCTAGGGGGCGCCAAATTCCTTTCACCTATAGATTTGATGAAGGGGTACTGGCAGATACCTTTGAGAGATCAGGACAAAGAAAATACAGCATTCTCCACTCCCATTGGTCATTTCCAATTTTCAAAAATGCCTTTCGGGCTGCATGGGGCAGCTGCTACGTTCCAGTGCTTCATGGATCAGGTGTTAGCCCCGGTGCAGGATTGTGCTGCCACATACATTGATGAGATCATTATATATAGCTCATCTTGGGAGGAACACCGAAGCCACCTGTGCAGGGTATTAGAATAGTTGAGGAAGGCAAGGCTGACAACCAACCCCCAAAAATGCAAGATAGCCCTCCCAAAGGTAGAATACCTGGGTTTCAAGGTGGGAGGAGAAGAGATACAACCACAAGAACAAAATGTCATGAAAATAACCCAGTGGTACTGACCTCATACCAAGAAAGAAGTGCTGCAATTCCTGGGGTTGGTAGAGTACTATCGTCAATTTGTACCCCAGTTCTCCACCATAGCCGCCCCTTTGACTGACCTCACTAGGAAAAGAGCAGGATGGTGGGTACAATGGGGACGGTGGGCACAAGAAGGGGCGTTCCAAACACTCAAAGCAATCTTATGTGAAGTACCCACCAGATTTGCTCCAGACTTCGATTTATCCTTTACCCTGTTCACAGATGCCTCAAATCTGGGATTAGGCACAGTGTTGGCACAAGTGCGTAATGGGGTAGAGTATTCTGTTCTATATTTAAGCAGGAAGCTAACAGTGAGAAAAATATGCTGTCATCAAACAGGAGGCTCTGGCCATTCAGTAGGCGACCCATGCCTTAAGATATTACTTATTAGGTGCTCCCTTCACCCTCATAACTGACCATGCACCTTTGCAGTGGTTGGTACAGATGAAAGATACTAACCCTCAGCTTACACGCTGGTATCTCTCATTACAAGCCTTTGCTTTTACTGTGCAGTACCAGAAAGAGAAGGAACATGTTAATGCATGTTATTTTTCCTGCCAGGGTCCATGGGCCAGGAGTGAGGTGGAATGGATGGCCCTCTCAGATGTGTGTGTGTGTGTAAGATCAGAGGTGAGAGTAAGATCCCTCTCACCGGAGTGCGTCCCTTCCCCCCCACCCACAGTGGAGAAAGAAATCCAAACCCTGCCTATTTCCCCTCCCAGGAAGACAGGACCACTGGAGCCAAAGAGTAGAGGAAGATTTTGAAGGTCTAATGGTCTAAGAGACCAGGAAAGACTTGGTGGGAAGGGAGCGGAAGTCAAGGGTGGAAGTAGAAGCAGGACTAGCAGATATAAGCCGCCTAGAGTGGTCGCAATGACCAGATAGATGGGGTATAAATGAAATAAATAAAATATAAATAAATAAGTATAAAGGGGGGAGAAGGGGAGTTGCCACCAGGTTGGGAGTGGATCTGGATGCAGGCTCCATGGACAGGAAAGTGGGAAAGGCTACGGATACCAAAGGAAGAGGATGATTAACGAAGGAGAGAGATAACCCTTAAACCTTCCTACTGGGGCAAGAAGGAATCAAGAGAGTGCTGGAGGAAATTAAGGGAGGAGAAAGAAAAGGTTGAGAGAGAGAGAGAGAGAAGGGAAAGGATAGAATGGAGAACGAGAGAATTCCAGATGATGGGATACCTGGAGGACCGTGGCAACCTTACACCCCACCTGGGAACCCGCCTGGTTGGACAACCGGGACAAGGACACAGTTCCCTTATTAGAGGGGGAGACAGGACAGATACTGAACCCCAGTTTATCTATGAACTGGCCTGGGCCTTGGAATACTGGAGGGAACTCCTTCAAAGATGACAAATGGAAGCCCCTTCCTGACCAATTGTTAGAAGGTGAAAAAGGTTGGAACACATTTGCAGATACAGTGGTGCCTCGCTTAACAAGGATAATCCGTTCCAGCGAAATCGCTGTAGAACAAAATCCTCATTAAGCGGACTTCCGGCTTGACGTCGCGATGAAACAGCAGCAGGAGGACAGAGCTCTGTCCCCCGTGGTGAATTCTGACCTTGTTTGGGACACCATAGGGTGTCGGAACCACCCTGGAGGGGTGGTGAACTGGGGGGGAAGCCTGTTGATCACGGGGGGGGGCAGCGGCCACCCCCGTTCTATCCAGGAAACTCCCTAATCAGCCAACGAGCAGAAACAAGCAGCCTCGGCTCGCTTGCAAGTCGTCGGCAGCCGGCTAAAAGAAGCAAGAATATCAGCTTTCTGGCATTGCTGTTTACCAGGTGAGATTTTTACAACTAATTGCTTATACCGCTGGAGGAAATAATTCCTATATATGGAAAAAAGAAGTGCTATCTCATCTCAGAAACTATAAAGCGGCAAAAAATCTGGTGAGAGGGATAGCTGATGGAAAGGAAATAACTTTTAAAAATACACTTTAAGAATATTACAGTTTGGCGTTGTGAAGCTTGAGAAACTTTCCTGTGAATTATACTTGATAAATCTGGACTCTGTTTTGACTACCTGAAATCTTTTGGCATGGAGCCTAGGAGCGGTGACCTTGAGCACTCTGCTGTAATTTCCTTTTGACTTTCTTTGAGCCTGGCTGGAAAATTAACCCTAAAGTGGACCTTTAAGGCCATCAGGCGACGGATACAAATATTGCACCCTACCCTGGTATTTTGAGGGTTCAAATTTGGTTCAGGCCTATTTAGCCAAAGCGGACTTTTTGAAATGACTCTGGAAATTTTGAATATCTGTTTATAACCATTTGGGCAGCTGAAACAGAATGGCACAACAAGGACAATTTTGGAATGAAATAAAATTTACTCTTCAAACAATATTAGAAACAGTGAGATCTCATTATCAAGAGGCAAAATTATCTAATCAACATCAGAAGATCTATAGTCCGCAAGCAACAGGGAACAACAAAGAAGGAAATGGGAGTATCTCAGATGATGTATGCCAATCAAAGCAGCAGCTGGAGGAAGTTAATCTAAGAGAAACATCAGTCTTGGACCAGAGGAGAGTACCAGGGGAAGACAAAGGGAAAAAAACAGCAAAATTAACCAAAAAAAGCCTGGAAGACTCATTGAAGATAGACCAAGTACATAAAGAGTTAGTGGACATAAATCATATCTACAAAATGGTTTCAGAGGACATGAAAGATGACAGAATGCTTAGAGACACAGAAATGTTAAATGAGAAAAGGAAAATTAGAGGGAATTACCTAGAAAGATGAAAAAAGGGAAAACAAGGAAGGGCCCCTTAATATTGAAAACATGTTTATATTTATCATCTGGAACTGTAAAAGGGTATATTCTGTATATTAAAAAGGAGAACTAAATTGAAATAAGGGAGCCCTAATCAGGGTAAAGATGTAATATGGTGGTTTTTTATTTTAGGTAAACTAAACTAGATATAAAGCTGGGTCATGGATCTGGAACCACTTTCAATAAGAATGTTATTAGAACACCTTGAGAATTTTATATAATATGAGAGTAATATTATGATAGTAGTCATATTATATACTAAAATTTGTATATGAATGGTTTGAATGTTTGAAAGATGTTTGAAATTTGGGGGGATAACCGGGAAGACACTGAGATGTAAAAAACAAATAATTGTAAGCAAAACATGTAACACGATGTTTGACAAGCACAAAACAATGTAGATAGATTGAAAAACTAATAAAATGTTTATAAAAAATAAAAAATTTTAAAAAATCCTCATTAAGCAAAATAAAAAAGCCCATTGAGACGCACTGAAAACCCTTCAATGCGTTCCAATGGGCTGAAAACTCACCGTCCAGAGAAGCTCCTCCATAGCGACGGCCATTTTTGCTTCGTGTAAAGTGAGGAATCAGTCCTAGAAAACAGCGGGGGGGCATTTTGTACACCCGGTGGCCATTTTGAACCTCGACGATCAGCTGTTTTTTGATCGTCGTAATGCGAAAATCGGTTTCCGAAACAGGGAACTGATCATCGGGAAGTGAAAAAAGCCCATTTAAAACATTGTTTTGTGATCGCTTTTGCGATCACAACAACCTAATCATCAAGCAATTTCCTCGTTAAGCGAGGCAATCGTTAAGCGAGGCACCACTGGTTTTTTGTCAAACATAGCAATAAATATTGCTCCTACAGTGGACCCTTGACTTACAGACGGCTTGACTTACAGACTTTTTGAGTTAAAGACTTCTCTGGCCGCAAAATTTAGGTTTGACTTGCAGACTGAGATTTGACTTACAGACCAGAAAAAAACCAAAATGGAACAAAAACGGCCTGTTACGGGTTTAATCGGTTTTCAATGCACTGTAGGTCAATGGAGACTTGACTTACAGACTTTTTGACTTGAGAACCGCCTTCCAATACGGATTAAGTTCTCAAGTCAAGACCCCACTGTATTTCAAAACCTCATAAGTTTGGTGATTTCTTTGGAACATCATAAACAGTGATGTTCCAAGGAAAGATACCAGAAAACAGGGACAGTATATGAAATGCTAAATGCCTATTCACATTGTATATTACTATCCACTTATTATGATCAAGGGCCAGTTCCAGGCTTGCAAGATCCCTTTGAGGAGTCTCCTATCTATGGATGAGTCAAAGCAGGCTTATTTTGTGCTGATAGGGATAGGGTACATTGTGCATCCATGTATATTTTAACTTCACACACTACCCCATGTAACACTACCCATAGGAATTATGGGAAATACCAAGATCATTAAATCTGCCCACTTAGCACTGCTTCCAGAATGGCACCATTTTGAATGGGATCCCCACACCACACACCCAAAGGTAGGGGATCAATGGTGGGTCTTACAAAGGTGGATACCCGTAAGTGCTTAAAAATGCTATTTTGTGGCATGAAACCTCTCTATCCCATTCCCATTCTGCATTTCCCTTTTCCCACCCACAGCCTCATGGGAGCCGATAAGGGCAGCTTTTCTCTCAAGAAACAGAACCTGGGGGGAGGGGGGAACAATGAGAAACTTCCCAATTTGTTGCAATTCTGACACTTATTATTCTCTGTCCCCAGCACAGCTGCTTCAAAAATAAAAAAAGACTATCAAACACATTAAATCCTTTCCCCAGAGTTTTGTGTATCATCTAATTTAACCCAGTAAAAATGGGTTAAACTAGAAAGCACTAGTCTGTGGTTCTAATCCTGTGCACTCTTGCTTTGAAGGAATTCTGAAAGAAGGTTAAACAGTGTAATCATGTGGGAAATATGGCTGCATATTTATTTCAGATGAAATATTCTAGTGAGAGCATGTAGGGAAATGTGACAGTGACATGGGATGTGGCCCATGTCAGGATTTGTGTGAAAATAAATCACTTTTAAGTAGTTAGCAGAGTCCTGGAAAGAAAATTTAGGCTTTCTCTTCTCCGGACAGCAGTAAAAGATAATACACAGTGGAACTTTTGCTCTGAGAGATTTCAACAATATAACTCACAGACAAACTGTTGTCTTTCTGCAACGAAGGCTTTTATCCTGTAGTTTCAGGAAAATATTTACAGCAGCTTATTTACAGCATTCCAGACATCAAACGGACAGCATAACGTTCAGAACTTCCAGCTCCACCCACAGAAAGATGGTACCAACTTGGTTACTTTTATATCCATCTTGCTATTCCAATCTTGTTACCTGGATTGCATCAGATGTACAGTAACTCAGCAGAGTTCCACTGCACATGTCCATCATGTCATAACTTTTCTTAAAGAGACAATATTCTCCAGTATTCAGACCAATACTCTGACAGCTCACGGGCCGTAGTTTGGAGACTCCTACTCTAAACAGTAATGTTACGGGGCTAAAAGGGTCTACATAGTGTTAGTCTTTTGGCCTGGTAAAATACTAAACAAATTCTCATAATAGCACCATGTTATACAGCTTTGCCCTTCCACCTAAAGTTCTGCAGGATACTGCCTCATATTGAGTCAGACTACTAGCCCATCTCACTCAGTGGATCCCAAACTGTGTGCTGTGGTGCCCTGGGACACCACCAAACCCAGCCAGAGGCATTGCATAATCCTCTCATCCTTCATAGGCCTTCTTTAATTCCCCCCTCCCCCAAATATCATATTGGAGAGCTGCAGCAAGTGGACAGTAAGTCAAGTGAGCTGTTAGTCGGAAAAGTTTGGGAACCATTGATCTAACTGAATACAGATGACACAGGAGTTGCTCCCAGCTTTATGTAGATATTGAACACAGCAGTATCCATCAAACATGTGCTCTACCACTGAATTACTACCCATTCAGCTGCTACCATTTAGGTTTTTTTTTGTGAGGAAGGGAGAACATTGAACCCTGCTGCCATTTACTTGGGGTTTGAAATGGCTCCTGAGAAAAACGCTACCTTTTGATTCTGCTGCTAGAACTGGCTACCCTTCTTTGCCAACTGTGTCCTCCCCCTGCCATGTAGGATAATCACATGAACACTTACCATGCCTATTCCCCAGCACTTGCTCAATGTGTGCTCTGCTTTTTTCTTTCTGGAGGGATGCATGCCTTTCCTGCCTTCCTCTAGTGCCATCTCAGATTGCTCTGTGGTGGCATTGGCAATGTATGTGTTATTTTTAATTGCCCTGTATAGGGTGGGTTTTCACTGGTTTCGCATCCTCATCTGTGTTTGCCGTTTTTAATAATAATAAAAAAAAATTATTATGGTCATTGACCAGCAAAAGTAAGGTACATTATTTAAAATAGGAGACATAAAATCAATCTAAAAACATTAAAAACGCTAAAACACTAAAAACATCTATATACATACAGTAGTGCCCCGCATAGCGATGATAATCTGTTCCGAAAAAATCATCGCTATACGGATTCGTCGCTATGTGGGGCAAAAAACCCCATAGGAACGCATTAAAACACGTTTAATGCGTTCCTATGGGGAAAAAACTCACCTTTAAGTGAAAATCCTCCATCCTGCCGCCATTTTCGGTGCCTCTAAAGCAAGGCAACACAGCGGGCGGCCATTTTGGAACCGCTGATCACCTGTGCTTCGTCTCTCTCTCTCTCTCTCTCTCTCTCTCTCTTTCTCTCTCTCCACCCCTTGCAGGTCCAGCCTGGGCAAGGAGACTGAGGCAACGCGCCGCCACGGCCAGCTGGCTTCCCCGCGATCTTTGCAAACACCCGCCCATCAGCTGAGCCAGCCCGAAGCACAGCTGATGGGCGGGTGTTTGCAAAGATCGCGGGGAAGCCAAATTCGCAAAAAACCCCTCTCCCCTTGCAGGTCTAAGGCTCTCTTTCGGGGGGGGGGCTTTGGGATGATCGTGGGGAACCGCTTCCCCACGATCATCGCAAAGAGATTTCCCCCATTTAAAACATTGCAATGCTATCACTTTTGCGATTGCAAAAACTCCATCGCTATGTGGATTCATCGTTAAACAGGGCGCTCATTAAGCGAGGCACCACTGTATATAAAAAACTACATTCATACATATTACTAAATATCTCCTACCTCCCTATCATAGACCTTATCTATTGGCTATTGCAACTCGCATAGAATGGCAAAATTGTTACTTTAAAGCTCATAGAGCCTGTTTGATCATTATACCAAATTGGTATACACCAATTTACAGATTCTATAGCTACATTTTATGTGGAACATTTCTTTCACGGATTTTGATTGCAGCAGCACAGAATTCAGCTACTTTTTTCAGCATATCTGAATTTTGGTTTAGCCCAGTATATCTGCCAGGGCATTGCCCTGTCAGCAAAAGCAGCATGTAATGTGCCTCTGATCATCCAAGAAATGCCCTTATGTAAAGGTTAACAAGGATTTCTAAAATGCCAGAATAAAAAGAACAATGAAGTAACACATGGGAGATAGATTCGATCTCACCAGAGATCAGGGCATATATGCTGAATGTAAGGGGTGCTGTTATACTTCCCTTCCTGGAAGCTGACGGAAGTGCACTGAAGCGAGCCAGATGGTTATCCTGTAATATTAGAGAAGTCAGTCCAATTGGTTGAAAGGTTAGTTTTGGCCAAAAGTTAAAAATAGCCAGTCATGCTCTGGTTTCAACCTTCAGGTAGCCCACTTCAAGCCTAAGGGCTGCATTGGATACCCCTCTTGGAACATTTAAGATAGCCCTCACGAATTTAGATTGAACTACTTCTAACTGGATAAATGAAGAATAGGGGCCCAATTGTGCCCCATACAAGAGCTGACTAAGGGATTTGGCCTGAAACAATTTTAGTGCAGCTGGAATGTACTTTGAATAGAAGAATTTTAGCATAGCTAGGCTAGATTTTTGTGCTGCTTGTACCACATTGTTAACATGGGCCTTGTGGTTTCCTTTATATTGGAAAATGACACCCAAATATTTATAAGCCTTAATTTGTTCTATCTCATGTTCATCAATTAACCACTTATAGATCGTGGGCCTCTGAGCGAACACTAAAACTGTAGTCATCAAGTACAGTGGTGCCCCGCATAGCGACGTTAATCCATTCCAGGATTAACATCGCTGTACGAAAACATCGCTAAACGGAAAGAAAAACCCCATAGGAACGAATCAAACCCTGTTTAATTCGTTCCTATGGGGCAAAAACTCACCGTTCAGCGAAGATCCTCCATAGGGGCGGCCATTTTCGCCGCCTCGGTAAACGAGGAATCTCCAGAAAACAGTGGGGCGCCATTTTGGAACCGCCGATCAGCTGGTATTTCCCCCCAGCTGGCCGGCGGGCATTTCAAAAGTAGCCAGAAGCAGGAGAGGGGGAGCCAAGCGCCAGGCCCTTTCCCTTCCCCTGCCGCCGCCACCGCCGCCCTGGGAGGAACAAGCCGGCCGGTTGCCGGCTTGAAGAGGAGGAGGTGAAGGGGGAGGAGGAGCCAAGCGCCCGGCTGTGCCGGGTCTTTTTCTTCCCCCTTCTCCCTCCACAGCCCGGGAAGCAACAAGCTAGCCGGCTGCAGGTTTGAAGAGGAGGAGGTGAAGGGGGAGGAGGAGCCAAGCGCTCGGGTCTTTTTCTTCCCCCTTCTCCCTCCACAGCCTGGGAAGCAACAAGCTAGCCGGCTGCCGGCTTGAAGAGGAGGAGGTGAAGGGGGAGGAGGAGCCAAGCGCCCGGCTGTGCCGGGTCTTTTTCTTCCCCCTTCTCCCTCCACAGCCTGGGAAGCAACAAGCTAGCCGGCTGCAGGTTTGAAGAGGAGGAGGTGAAGGGGGAGGAGGAGCCAAGCGCTCGGGTCTTTTTCTTCCCCCTTCTCCCTCCACAGCCTGGGAAGCAACAAGCTAGCCGGCTGCCGGCTTGAAGAGGAGGAGGTGAAGGGGGAGGAGAAGCCAAGCGCCCGGCTGTGCCGGGTCTTTTTCTTCCCCCTTCCCCCGCTCTTTCTCTTCCCCCTTCCCCCTCCACGGCCCGGGAGGAGCGAGCCCGGCCTTCGGATGAGCGGCCGCCGCCGCCTCCTCTGAGGAAGAGGCCTCCCCGCTCAAGCTCCCACCTGCATTTTCCCCCAGCTGACCGGCGGGAGCTTGAGAAGGACCGCAGGGGAGCCCTCTCCCGCGGTCCTTCTGATGCCCCCGCCGGTCAGCTGGGGGAAAATGGTGCCTATGGGGAAAAATCGCAAAGCGATTTTTCCCCATAGGTAACATCGTAATGCGATCGCTTTTGCGATCGCAAAATCCGCATCGGTATGCGGATTCTTTGTTAAACGGGGTGCCCGTTAAGCGAGGCACCACTGTAATTTATCTGTAGCATTTCCTCTTTACAGTATTGCACAAGAGCGTGTAATGCTCTCTTTAGTCCTATTGGTGTCTGTAAAATTAGGACTGCATCATCTGCGTATAACAGAAGGGATATGTGTCTATTGGCTAGTTTGGGGGGATGGAACTCTGGATGGCTCAGTGCCATTACCATTGAGTTGATGCAGAAATTAAATAACAATGGAGCTAATATACACCCTTGCTTCACACCATTATAGGTAGGAATTTTATCAGGCAAGTGTCCTTCCTTCTTGCATCTAATTCTGAGCGCCATATTTTCATGCAGCTTGTACATAAGCAGCAGAAGGCATCAATCTATTGTGGAAGACTCTAACTTACTCCAAAGCCTATCTCATGAAATTAAATCAAAAGTTGATCTAAGATCAATAAAAGCAGCAAATAGGGACCCTCGGGCTTTCTTAGAGTACTTATCTACTAGGTGCCTTAGAATAAGGGCATGATCCTGTGTAGATATACCAGATCTAAATACAGCTTGTTCATCTGCCAAAACACTCTCAGAGTCCATCCAATCTATCAATTTCCAAGATAAATGTTTGGCATAAAGCTTACTAATTATGGGTTGTAAACTGATTGGCCTATAATTAGCTGGATTGTCTTTTTTACCATTTTATAAATGGGAATAATAATAGCTGTGCCCCATTCCGATGACATGTGTGTGTTTTGGTCAATATAAGTGAAAAGGTTTGCCAGAACTGCGGCCCACCATTCACAGTTGTTTTTAATGAGTTTGGGAGAAATACCATCATAGCCCGGGGCCTTACCAATTTTCAATTGGTTCACAAGGTCTTTTATTTTAGAGATTGATACAGGGTGCCATTCTGGTAGATTCATATATAAACGACTCACATGAAATGAGGGATTGTCTCTTTTGGAATAAAGCTTATAGAAGTGGGCTTCCCGCACTCAAGCGTTAATATAAGAGTTCATCCTAACCGAAAGATTATTGGTAGTTAATGTTATGGGTTCCCAAAATGATTTCATATCTTTCCCCCTGACTGCTTTGATAAGTTTTTCCCATTCTATCTGTTGAGCTCTCCTTTTTTCTCTCTTTAATTAATTTCATATAGTCTTTCTTAAGTTGCAGCAGTTCCTCCACTTCCATTGATGATGGGTTTTTGTTTCATTTAAATTTTGAAATTACCAGTGTTTTGCATCAATACACTCCTTATCAAACCAATTATAGGACCTGCACTTGATAGTATGGGTTTTTGTTGAGTTATTTGAACCAGCTAAGTCTACTAGTTTATTAGTGTTTCATACAGCTGCCGTTTTCTGGATTTCTAGTACATTTCTCTCTGCTGATCAATAAACAGGATTCTTCTTTGACTGTCATCTGCTCTCTTCCCTCTCTCTCTCTCTCTCTCTCATACACACACACACACACACACACACACACACACACACACACACACACACACACACACACACACACACACACACACACACACACACACACACACACACACACACTCTAGCTGCCTAGAGTGGTCGTTCGACTAGATAGGTGGGGTACAAATGCAATAAATAAATAAAAATGTATTGGAGACATTCTCACTACACCAGATCAGCTTAAGTCTCTCTCCTCCCGAGCTGTGGGGGATGTTTGGATACAACGTATCCTCAGCTGGCCTAAGTCTGGATCAGTTACCTTGGCTAGTTAGGATTGTGCCCTAAACTGGAGATGGCTGCACATGGCTGAAGAACAAAAGGTAAGATGTCTCATTCATCCAATCTCAGAGTCAAGAAGAGAGATAAGAAAAGGAAGGAAGTGATATCTGAAACCCTAAGAATACCAGTCTAGGTTGAAGCAAGATCAGCATAGTTAAGCAGCATTTTTAATTAAGACTGTCATGCAGAGGAGAGGTAAGATCTGTTCTCAATCATCCCTGAGTGCAGGACACACAACAATAGGCTCAAGTTTTTTTTTCAATGTTTACTTTTTTAACAAGAGGGGTGACAGAAAGGAAAAGGGGAGTTGAGGTTAAAGGGGAAAAAGAGAAACAATCACATACTAACATCCATTCTATACCTATTGCTATATCAAAATTCCACGTTGCTCTATTTACTCTTTTCTGCTTTCTAGGTTTAAGTTCACATTTCAATATATGCTATTCATACGTTGCCTGTTGATTTAGTCCACTTATAAAATAAGTCCCATATTTCTGTTGCCTTTTGCAAAGGACAGTCCTTCATTACTTCTGATAAAATGTCCATTTCCGCTATTTCCCGTATCTTCTCAATGAGATCTTCTTGTTTCAGTATCGTCGGACTTTTCCAATTTTTGGCATAGAGAATTTTTGCTGCAGTAACAATATATATAACTATATGTTCCTTTGACTTATCTATGTTATCAGGTATCATATTCAATAAGAACAATTCTGGG
This sequence comes from Pogona vitticeps, assembly GCF_051106095.1. NCBI lineage: Eukaryota > Metazoa > Chordata > Lepidosauria > Squamata > Agamidae > Pogona > Pogona vitticeps. The sequence continues at coordinate 221,565,120 of NC_135784.1, read as the reverse complement.
TTTAGTGGCACCTTACAAAGCAATATTTGTTGCAACACAGCATGTACTCTTTTCCAATACTGTTTCACTACTCTACATGACCACCACATATGATAATAGCTTCCCACCTGTGCTTCACATTTCCAACACATATTCGATACATCTGTGTACATCTTCGACAATTTTTCTGGGGTCATATGCCACCTGTAAAACATCTTGTATATATTCTCTTTAAAATTAACCGATCTTGTAAGTTTTATATTATTTTGCCATATTTTCAACCATTGATCAATATCAATATTATGCCCTATGTTTTGTGCCCACTTAATCATACATTCTTTAACCATTTCATCTTGCATTTTAATTTCTAACAGATAGTTATACATTTTCTTAACTATTTTATCTTTTGAACCTAATAAAAGCTTATCAAACATCGTTTGTTCTGAGTAGAAACCTTCTTTTTTGTCTTTTGTATATCTAGATTCCAACTGTGCTCTGGACCACCAGTCTATATAGATATTCTGTGACTCTAGCTCTTCTTTAGACCTTAATTCACCATCATTTTAAAATAAATCTTGATATCTTAAAAGTTTTGCTTTTGTCATAAGATTAGATTGTGTAAAGGCCTCTATAGGTGACACCCATACCGGTATTTTACAGTAGGGTTTTTGTATAATCTTTCTCCACATTCCCAATAGAGCTTTTCTTATATGTAAATTAAAATGCTTTTGCTCCTTATCTTTTTTATACCATAGGTAAGCGTGCCAACCTAATTGTAAATCGTGCCCTTCCAAGTTAAGTAATCTATCATTTTCCAAAGTTATCCATTCTTTTATCCAATCTAAAATACAGAACCCAATCTGGAAGGCCAAAGCCACCCCTCTGTTTATCATCTTGCATTGCCTTAATTTTAATTCTTGGTTTTTTACCTTGCCATTTTAAATCTCATGATTATCTTGTTAAATTCTTGGGAAAAGGACTGTTTTAATATGATAGGAATTGACTGGGAAAAAAAGGATTTTTGGCAAGATGTTCATTTTGATCGTTGCAATCCTTCCCAACAACGATAATTGTAATTTATCCCATTTCTCCAAATTGTTCTGTATCTCCTTCATCAATTTCATAAAATTATCTTTAAATAATGTGCTCATCCTCTTTGTAATTTGTATCCCTAGATATCGAATTCTCTTTTCCTCTTGGAAGTTCGTCTTCTCTATTAGCTTTTGCCGTTCTTGTTCTCTTATATTTTTAGTAAGCATTTTTGTCTTTTTTGGTTTATTCTCATTCCTGCCATGTCACCAAAGTTTTTTTTAACATTGCCATCAATTCTTCTACTGACTGCACTGGATCTTCTAATATAATGACTAAGTCATCTGCAAAAGCCTGGAGATTATAGATTTGGCCTTTTACTTTCAGTCCTTTCAATTCCTTTTTTTCTCTGATTTGTTCATTTAGTATTTCTAGAGTCAAGATAAATAATAGTGGAGAGAGTGGACACCCCTGCCTGGTACCTTTTTGTATTTGTATTTCTTTCGACAGCTCGCCATTGATTCTCACTTTTGCTTTTTGTTGAGTATATATTGCTTTAATTAACTTCAAAAATCATTCTCCAACTCGCAGTGTTTCCAACAACTGTATCATAAAATTCCAATCAAGATTATCGAAGGCTTTCTCTGCATCCAAGAATATCATGGCCATCTGTTTCTCCGGATGTGCTTCATAATATTCCAAGGAGTTTAAGAGTATCCTTCTATTATTTTTCATCTGTCTTTTTGGAAGAAACCCAGACTGATCTTGATGTATTAAGTGAATTAAAATTCTTTTCATTCTAGCTGCCTAGATGGTTGCATATATTTTATAGTCCACATTCAACAATGAAATCGGCCTATAATTTTGAATTTCTTTACCTTCTGAGAGAAATTGTCGCTTCAGTCCATGTTGTTGGCATTTTCCCCTCTTCTTCGACACATTCTAACAGCTTCTTAAATGGCTGAAGTAGCACCTCTTCCAGTTCTTTATAATATTCTGCTGGTAATCCGTCTGGACCTGGTGTTTTCCCATTTTTTTGTTTTTTGGGGCTTCTACGATTTCTGCATATGTTATAGGCTCATTTAAGGAGTGAATTTGATCTTTGGTCAATTTCATTTTATTGTGCTTTAATATATATTCTTTCTGGGTTTCTTTGTCGACTTCTTTTTTCTTATATAGCTTCCGATAGAAATCCTCGGCAATCTTTTTTATTTCTTCCTGTTTAAATTTGTCCACTCCTTTTTCATCTTTCAAAATTCGTATTATTGTCTTCTCCTTCTCTTTCCTTAATTTATATGCTAACCACCTTCCCGGTTTGTGTTCTCAAAAAAGTTTTGCTTTACAAATTTAAACTTCTTTGCAGTTTCTTTGGTGAGTAATATATTTATCTGGTGTTGTACCCATTTTATCTTATCTATCAGTTCTTTATTTGTTGGATTTTGTTTCAACTGGCTCTCCTCTGTCGCTAGTCTGTTTTCCAGAATCTGATATTATTTCCGTCTTACTCTTTTTTGTTTTGCTGCAAATCTTATGGCTATAACAATAGGCTCAAGTTAAAGGAAGCCAGATTTCGGTTGTCTATCAGGAAAAACCTTCTGTTAGAGCAGTAAGATAGTGGAACCAGTTACCTCGGGAGTTAGTGAGTGCTCCAACACTGGAGGCATTCAAGAAAAACTTAGATGATCACCTGGCAGATATGCTTTGATTGTATTCCTGCATTAAGCAGGGGATTGGACTTGATGGCCTAGTAGGCCCCTTCCAATCTCACTTTTCTATGATTCTATGGTTTTTGGTAAGCCAAGGAGGTCCCTTTTATCTCTTTCCTCCTCCCTCCCATATTTCTTATTTCTTTATTCATGTTAGAGCATTGACAATTTAAAATTATGGATATGCATGAAATATAAAATTTAAAATATTAAAAGGATTAAACAGAAGCTGGCTACTTCAAATAAATTGCATGCACATAAATGTTGCATTGATTGAATTCCTCCACAGTCACAGAAAAGTTGTCCTGTATCCAAGTAGCCTCATTTTACTTTACTATTCTTTGATCTTCCTACAGCACTATGAAGTCTATGAAGTGACCTCCAGATGGTCCAGCCAGGATCTTGTCTTGGTAGGAGACATTCTTCAGCATTCATTCATCTGGCAAGGTGGGTTGTTTTTGCTCTCCACAGGTTTAGCCTAGCCTCTTCTGGATTAATATTTAGAACTTGAGGGATATGCAAACATTTTTTCCTTGACTTTAGCCATCTAGGGCGTTGGTATCCATGAAGTGGATGGGCCTGATATTACCTCATATTTTTCTCATTATTTGCTATGACCTCTTGTTGTACTTCCAGAGGGTCAATGCCAGACAAATTCATTAGATACATAATAGGTGTTTCTGGTCCATCTTTTGGTAATTTTAAACAATAGTCCATAGTTCATTTTAAATATCTTACAACCCTTTTTAAAGCTTGTCAATCATTCTGTGTAGGTTTAACAACTTTCCTGCTCAGATAGCCTACTGCAAATGCAATGTCTGGACGTGTCTATAGCGCCAGATATAACAAACTTCCAATTCCAGACTGATACAATTCCACACTTTGAAAACATTCATCACATGTGTTTTTCAGGAATTCTGGTGACATAGGTGTCTTAGTTATTTTTGCATCTGTTAATCCAAATTTTGTTACCAACTGTTCTATTTTTCTTTTATGGTTTAAGAAAATATTACCCTTTTTGTTCCTCACTATATTTATGCCTAGATAGTACTGTACTTCTCCCAAATCATTCAAGTTGAAATGTTCACCAAGTAGCAGTGCAAATTGTTTTACTAATTTCTTTGACTTGGCTGTAATACACAAATCACCAACCTAAGCCAATAATATCATGAATTCATCTCCAGATCCTTTTGTGTAGACACACTGGTCTGCCACACTTCTTTCGAAACCTATTTTATCCAGTGCATCATGCAAACACTGATGCCAACACCTTGCACTTTGTTTCAATCCATAAAGGGCCTTTTTAAAAGGTCTGTAGACCTTTTGGGGTTTGTTAGATTCATACCCAGGTGCTTGTTTCATTTAAACAATTTTTTGTAATGGTGCATTCAGATATGCAGTGTCACAATCAAAATGATTAATTATGCAATTTTGTTTTGCTGCTAGAGATAATACCAACTGCAAAGATTCTGCTCTAGCCGTGGATGCATGTTTCATTATAAGAAATGAACTTTTCTTGTGCAAAACCTTTTGTGCTACCAATCTTGCCTTGTACTTCAATGTACCATCTGACAACACTTTGCACCTATTACACTATGTGATGGTGGTAAATCACTATAGCGTCCCTTATGTCAATGGTTCATGTTTGTTATGTTAATTATTTATGCAGATTCATGTTGCTGAGAGCTGGAGCCGAGAGAGAGGTGATAAGAGGCGGAGCCTGAGAGAGAGTCAAAGAGTCAGAGAGAGAGTATGAGTAGAGTGAGAGAAGGGAGAAGGAGATAGAGTGTGGAGTTTGGGGAATTCTGAGGTGTGACTAGAGTTAGGAGTGTATTATCAGATAGAAGGTTGTTAATTATAAATTTACCTAAAGAAGATATTAATGAATCTATATCAATTTATGTAATCAGTAAACAAAAGTCCTATTTAAAAGACTTTGAAGTGTGGTCTTGACGGTCAAGCAAGGGGCACGAGGGTGAACGCCACAATCACATACCTCAAACACTTTCTGTTTTACAAATGATTTGAACTCCGAGTCCATTGCTGAGTTCCATTTCTCCTGCTCATCCTCTGGCAGTTCTAGTATTTCTTTATAACTTTGAAGCTCACAGCCTACCTGGCATACTCTGATTTCATTTACTACAAATCTTTCTGGTGGTACACGATTTTTTGCTCTATTTGACCTGCAAGGAATGACCACTTGCTCAATTTCCTCAGTCTCTTGTACCATATTATCTGCATCTTCTTCCTGTTTAACTTTAGGCTTTATAGGAGATGTCTCTGTGGCATTGGGTGTATCTTTGCCAACTACCTTTGTCACAGGTGAACCTTGACCATTTGCCTGAGCTTGAGCTTGCACCTCAGTGTTAAAAGGTATAAATACCTCTGAATTAGTGTGAATTTCCTTCCACCCTGAGTGTATTTCAAAATTGGCACTTCTTGTAATTACTGTTTTGTTACCTCCAGCCCAGAACCTGTACCCTTTTGTACCTGCCTCATATCCTACAAATCTGAGGCACTGGGATTTAGGTTGACCTTTTCTCCTCTGAGTCTTGGGTATCAGAATGTGTGCAAATGAACCAAATACCCTTAGATGTTTAAGTGAAGGCCTCTTACCAAACAGTAAATAATATGGGGTTTCATTTGTGGTTGTTGACCACAACCTCTTGCTTATGTAAGCAGCTGTGATGATTGCTGCTCCCCACACTGCAGAAGGCATCCCTGCAATCCTTCATTATTTGAAGCACATTCAGTTTTCTCTCCTCAACACCATTTTCTAGAGAGCAATAAGGTCTTTATATGAATTATGCCCCTCCTTTTCACGCCACTGTTGAAAATCTTGATCCAGGAATTCCCCACCCCATCAGTCTGAAACTGATTTAACTTATGGAGAAAACACCTTTCAATCATTGCTACCCACTGTTTCAACTTTGCACATGCTTCACTCTTTGCTTTTATCAAATAAACATAAGAAAACCTTGAAAAATCATCAACAATTAGTAGAATTAATTTGGCTCCTCCTTCATTGGATTTGAATGGCCCTGCTAAATCTGCATGCATGAACTGAAATGGCCTAGCTGACATTCTGTCACTCTTCTTATTCACAGGAAACCTTTTTACCTTGATTTCTGGTATACTGCACATTCCAGAAACCTAGGATATTTTTGCAGGTTTAAATCTGGAGATACCTTTGCTAACTGGGATAGATGCCCAAAGCTAGCATGCCCTGTTTAATTGGTGTGTAAAGGTTCATTGTATACTTGTGACACACTCACAGACTGCTGCTCTTTACTTTCCATAATGTATACACCACCTTTTAACTTTCCTATGGCACACTGCATATTACGGTTACTTACCGAAGCAGAGTCATTTTCAAACATCACCTTGTACCCACACTTGACCAGACATGGTACACTTAATAGACAATAATCCATTTTGGGTACACATAAGGTATTAGGAATGATTGTCCCCAAACTTGGCACATAAACATTTCCTTGTGCTATTATCTCTACCTGAGATCCATCTGCCAAAGTCATACTCTTTACCTTGAGAGAAAAACTGTCCCTCAACAGTGACTTGTCACTGTCAATAGTCTGGATGCAAGCAGAGTCCAAAATCCAGACATAGTCTTTCTCTGGTGGTTCTTCTTCAGGCACAGGTGTAGCAATCATTTGTACTGACATCGACGCTCTTCTGCCTTGGCCACTCTGTTGCTTATCTCCGTGTTCCTCCTTTATCTGAGCTTTGCCGTTTCTTTTACGATGGCCAGTAGCACCACAATGAAAACATCTTCTTACTGCAAAAGCCTTTTCATCCTGACTCACATCTATTTGTTTGGCATGTGCTGATTTGTACCATGTGGCATTAGCATATTTTGCTGTCGAGTAAGCACAACAACAAAGCTGCTGTTCTCGTTGTTTATGGGTATGCACCTCTGTTTGACTCAGCCAGTTTCCTAAGTATTTTTTTTTTCTGGTGGCAACTTTCTCTTTGAAAACACATTTTTAAAAGGTCAGTGTTTGTTCCAGAGCAATGCCAAAAACTCTGGGGTAGGGGAATGTTCCAAAATCTTGTCTTCCCAGCTAATTCGGAGCTTCCTCTCTGCTTCTCTGTTCTTTAAGTGGAAGGTACAGACCTGTGTTTATGAAGAGTTTGGTTTCAGTTGGTTGTTTTTATAATACAAGGAAAAAACCTTCTGATGCAGAGGTTAGCTGGTGCTCGATGGCCTCAACGGTTTCCCCCTGGACTGTCAAGGCATGATCATAATCAAGATGAAATTCTTGGAGTATGGAAATGTTACTTGATCACTGTCTAAATGTTAAAAAGTAATGGTGCCAGGATCCTTCCCTGCAGGAGACCATTCCTTTGATGTCTCCAATGACTGTGCCTCCCTTGAAATTCAGCATAGAATCTTTGGTTTTGAAGTAAAATGGCAACAATTTCTGTTGGTCTGAAATGTTAATTTATTTCACATGATGGCTATAAATGTACTTTGTCAGAGGCTTAAAAGGAAATTATTTGCTCCTGTCATTTTTTACCATATCTACTTACAACTATCTTGTCTAGGAGTATTTTATGTATAGTTTCTCAAGTAATCAGTAGCAAAATATTCATGTTCAAAGGAAGTATTAGAATTAGAAGTCTTAAAACTGTGGAAATATTGTTATAGAATTTGCAAAAATCAGTTTGTTAAAGTATGTGTGCTACTTAAAATATTATGGCATTTGTAAATGCAAACTACCCTATTTTTGATATTGTAACCAATTCACATATTCATAAGTACAGCCACAGAACACTTCTCCAACTAACAGAAACAAGATAATTCAGAAACAACTGGCAGTCTCATTTTGAGAGACTTCTATCCCTGGCAATATGGGAGCTTTGTGATTGCACTGGAGCCCCAGCAGAACTTTGGACCTATGCTCTTCGAACTAAAAGGCCAAAATAGTTATCCTCCAAATGATACATTCATTAAGCTTTCCTTCAATGACTGGCTGCCCAAGTTTGATCTTTTTAGATGGATTGCATCACTGCTTTGATTGTGTTTTTAGTACTGCCTGTGTCTCCCATCTCTAAGAGTGGTATTTTGTTTGTTCTTTTAAAATATTTCAATATTTGGTGTTTTTAGCTTTAAATATTGCCTTTTAATTATGTAAACCGCCTTTGAATACTCATTGTTTTGATCTTAAATATTGTCTTTAAATGCTATAAACTGCCTTGGGTCCTTTTCGAAGGAGAAAGGTAGGGTAAAAATATTTTAAATAAATAAATAAACTCCATTGTGGTGGTATAGCTGGAGAAGTCCTGTGCGAGCAGTTATTTACATGCCTTTTCTGTGTAACTGGAGTTTGAATATTCCTTTTGAAATGCTAACACCCTAGCAAGTACATATATTACACAAAATGTATTTGAGACAAGGTTTGGAGAGTAGCCTAAACTGTTGAATCAACAGTTATATTGCTCACACTTTGTTAACTCTAACTAAATACAGCCACAGTAGGGCAGGAAAGTTGAAAAAATTGTGCTTTACACTGCTGCCAGTAAAAACTAGCCCTACCTCTCTGGGCTGAGTCATCATACTCCCACTGAGATGATGAAGTTCGGGCTGCAAATAGAGAGTTCCAGCTGGACTGAGGAGTGCACAGCACCACCCTGGAATGCAATGTACAGTGTCTCTTTTATATAGCCCCCTGGGGTGAAAATTTATAGCAAACAATGCTTATGAGGGAACTCTGTTAGCAAATGAGAAATAGCACCATAAAGTAGCTCCCCAGTAACTCTTAGCTACTAGTCCCACAATGCCGGCAAACTAAAAATAGTATTTTGCTAGTTCATGGAAGACAGCTTTAGACTGTACAGAATTAATTAAAAGGAGTTATGTCCAGTATACAATCAAAGGATTTAAATGCTGCCCTAATATATGGATGGAGAAGCTAATGCTAAATCAACTTAGGAAAGAATATAAATCAAAAAAGCCACTACCCATAAAATGTATTATAATTTGAAGATGACAGGTAGACAGAAAGATCTGCAGGGCCTACACTATCACCACTCTCAAACTTGGATTGGATCAGTGGCGTCTTCCTGTTTCAAGAGCGATGTGCCAGCATTTTAAATATGGCCACCATTGACCTATTAGCCAATTTCATTGTATCTGTGATAAGTTGAGCCCACTTTTTTCACATTTCTTTGGCAATATTTGAAATGGGATCTCATCCATAGTCAAAACGTAATACTTGAAATGCTTTCTGTCACTTCTGTTTCTGATAATGGGAGAAATGTCAGGATTTGTTCCTAACATGTGAACAAGGGCTAAATTTAATATTGTAGAGGGAATGTAAAATGGATGACAAATGTAAAGTCATGCCTGTAAAAGTCAAAGTGAAATGGCTGACTGATAACATGCAGCTGGAACAAGCTTAGGTAGTGCTTGTTAACCATGTTCAGCTGCATGGTCTGCAGTGATAGGCTGATCTCACTATATAAGCAGAGGCGTGAGAACAGCACATTGCCATTCAGTTGTGAGTCTGGTGGTCTTTACTTCTTTGAATGCCTGTATTGCTCTAAGTGATTTATGCACAAGCTATGTATATAATGCCATGCATATATGTATGCTTTATGCTGATATATGAAGTCTGAATATATCATGCCATAGGTTTCTTATCAAACTCTCTCTGTGTTTTTCCTAAACTCTCCACATCTTTATTCTGCTTATTAAAGGGGAGGATTTGAAGCTGCCTGATAAGAGACTCTGTTTGTTATCTTGGGCTCCAAGGTTTCTTTTCACTAACAGAGTGCTCTTGTAGCTTCAATATCCAAACGCTGACTCCAAGCTTCTGGAGAGGCAAACGCCACATTGGTGTTTGGAGTTGGCACTCAGCCATCAAAATGTGCAAGCTTCAGTTCAGCTGTAACAATTGATCTACAGGAAAAGGGAACAAGATTTATTTGGAGCTCTCTTTTCTCCAGCCATTTCATCACAGAGTATGATCCAGCTTTGGGAAGCAATACCAAATTGATACGATTTGCTCTCACTTCATCCTCCAGTGTCTGAAAAGTTGTGCTTTATCAGCTATTCTTAATATAAAGTTGTACAGATATGTTAAGTTGTCCGACCACTAATCCTGGTAGCATAATCTACATCAGGGATTGCTAACTGTTTGCTGGAGCCCCAGCTTGAATCAAGACTCAATGAAAATTAAACAAGCCCAGATCATCAGAAATAGATATTCCACCTAGCAGGACACCTTCTATTTAATAATATACAAATGAACATAATGCTGTGTTTCAGAGTCAAACTAGATGCAGAAAACATTCTATAATTCACAACTCTCACACTGAATAGAACTTTTAGATGGATGTACGATGATTTAGACTAGGGAAACAATTCTGCAAAATGCACGGAACATCCTCTATGTTCTTCAAGCAGAAAACAGAGCGGCTATTACATAAGACAGGTAAGTTGTAGACTTACAGTCAGAAGATGGTCCAAAACCCAAGCAGGAAGATGGAAAGACAGTGGGAAGCTAAGTAGCCAGGGACCATACATGCCTAAGACATGGCACAAAAACATTGTTCCAGAATTGTGCCTTGAACTGAAACGTTGTAAACCTAGGTTTTGAAAGCCCATTATTGTGATCTATATAAGCGATCTAGTAAAAAGTGTCCTATCTAGGAATACAGTATAGCCTTACTCATATGAAGCCAGGCGAACACTTCTACATCTGATAGCGTGCACAAACCAAAGTAACTTGTGTTTCCTATAGTTATATGGTTGTTCAGCATTCCCCTTAGATTCAGAAAGAGAACTCTCTGCACCTTGAGGGTTTTCATTTAATCTTCCTGAGGTCCCAGGATCCACCTGATCTACTTCAAGATCTCGGCATGGGTTGTTCCTCTTGTGACATTTGGTTTGGGGAATTCTAGGTCATCCTCTAATGAAAATGCATCCAAAAGGGTCATAGTATCTTTTGCCAGTGATATCCCTCAATTGTCAAAGTAACTGCATGGATCGCAACAGGGTTGTAGTGATCCCAGGACACACAGAATCAATACCTGATGAGGTTTTGATTAGCGAGAACTGTGAAAGAATCTGCCACCTGGTGGCAAGCTGAAATACCTTTTAGCATTCAGAACACTATTCCACTTCATTAGAAGACTTCTGCCAACTTCCATCAGAAGCATGGAGTATTGTCTCCATTTTCAGATTATTATTAACATAATTTGGTCGGTGGGTGAGTAGTGAATCGTGAACAATGGACATAGGTGGAACTGAATGCAAAACTGCAAATGGTTAATCAAGCCATCAGAACACAACTGCTTACTACTACTAAGAGAATTGCTTAATATTTTGCAGTTCACTTCTGTCTGACCCAAATGATTATGGCTGCCCACCTACTGAACTTTGTGTGTAAATCCATCAACCAAGATAACACTCTGTGTATCTGAGGAGACTAGAATCAAGTATATTCAAAATAAAATGGAATGTTAGCTCCTCAGGTGCTGTGGGACTTTTTGTTTTATTGTGAATATCTGGGGGCAATTAACAAAAGGATATGATGTGCTGGTATGCATTGTAAGCTGCCATCCCAAAGGGCTCTTTGTTTTGTGTGTGTGTGTGTGTGTGTGTGTGTGTGTGTGTACAATGCATAAAGTATGGGTGGCCATGGATTTAGTTGTCCCTTCCAAGTTTACACCTAAAGTCAAGAGGAGCATTATTCTTTTGGGTGGCATGTACTTTCCACTCCCCTGGAGAACTGCAATCCAAACTATTCAGTTTTTCAACCAATCTGTTTCCTAGCAGGTAGCTTTCTTGTTTTTTATTTTGTCACAGCCTACACATTCTGTGCAGGGTCAAACCTCTCCCTCTTCTACTTTGACTATTTTTTTTAAAAAAAGCAAACAAAGAAGACATCCCAAGTGCGGTCTTGTTCTCTCCCTTCATTCATTTAAAGCACTAATACATTTGCCAGGACAGAGCAATTGCAATGTTTGCTTCCTCTATTTAATTATCTCCAGCTGACCATCTCTCCGTAGGCTTGGTGTTAATGACATGTATGTGGGGTGGAGAGGAAACATCAAACTTTGATTAAGAAGTCACTGTAAGCAACTTATCTTCCTCTTTTTCTCAGCCCAGCCTCTTTGTGCAGTTTATTAACTGTTCCACACCAGTTTCATTTGTAGCCATTTCTTCCCTCTGGAAAGCCTGAAAAATAGGACAATAATCACTAAACATTATACAGACATGCAATCTCTTCAGAACTGTATGCTGCATGAAGACATGGGGACTAGCTGAACAATTAATTACAGTATACAGTCTTGCCAAATTTCAAAGCTGCAACTTGAAACATCCTTACACCTATGGAACTTTACCAAAATGTATGTTGGGTCACAAGCACTATGAAAAAAACCTCCTATTATCAAACATAATAGTAGTCTTGTCTAAATTTAACTGCATTTTTTTTGTTCTGGCATATGCCAAGTGTGTGCAATTAAATTTCATGAAGATTCATAAAAATCTCCAAAGCAGTAGCAGATGGATACATATCTGGAATCTTGTTGACTTCTCTTGCATGCAACAGCACTTTCTCTTTTTTGACAGCTGGGTGGGTGGCCCATAAACATGGTGTGGAAATAAGAGATGTAATAATTTTAGAACACCAGAACTGTAAGGATCCCTATGGATTATCAAGTCCACTCCGGTCAAGGAGAAACAGTGCTGAATTGAATTCCCAAACTCTGGTTCTACAACCAGATACAGTCATGGCCAAAAATATTGGCACCCTTGCAATTCTGTCAGAAAATGTAACACTTCTCTCAGAAAATTGGTGCAGTTGCAAATGTTTTGGTACTCACGTGTTCATTTCTTTGGTTTGCGTTGAAACAACACACAAAAACAGAGAAGAAAAGTCAAATCTGAAACAATCCCACACAGAAACTCAAAAATGCACTGGCCAAAATTATTGGCAAACTTAGTATTTGATAGCACCCCCTTTGGAAAAACTAACTGAAATCAATCGCTTCCTGTAACCATGAATGAGTTTCTTACACCTCTCTACTGGAATTTTGGACCACTCTTTTGCAAACTGCTCCAGGTCCTCCAGATTTGAAGGATACCTTCTCCCAACTGCTGTTTTGAGATCTCTCCACGGGTGTTCATTGCTGGCCATTTCTGAACTCTCCAGTGCTTTGTTTCTAATAGTTTCTGAGTGCTTTTTTTAAGTGTGTTTCAGGTCAATATCCTGGTGGAAGACCCATGACCCCTGGTGAAGACACAGCTTTCTGACACTGGCCACTGCGTTACGCCCCCAAATTCTTTGATACCATTCACACAGTCAAGGCATCCAGTGCCAGAAGCAGTAAAGCAACCCCAAAACATCTTTGAACCTCCACAATGTTTGACTGTCGGGACTTTGAATGCCTCGTTTCTTTTTCTGTAAACAGTGCCATGATGTCCTTGACCAAAAAGCTCTACTTTTGTCTCATCTGTCCACAGTATGCTTTCCTAGAAGGATTGTGGTTTTGTCACATAAGTTTTGGCATACTCTAGTCTTGCTTTTTTATGCCTTTGTGTCAGCAGTGGTGTCCTTCTGGGTCTCCCACCATAGCATGCCTTTTCATTCAGATGGCGATGGATAGTGTGAGCTGACACTGTTGTACCCTGTGTCTGCAGATCAGCTTGAATTTGTTTGGAAGTTAATCTGGGTTCTGTATCCACCATTCGAACAACACTTCGTTGTAATTTTTCAGTAATTTTGCTCTTCCATCCACGTCCAGGGAGGTTAGTTACAGTGCCATGGGTTGTCAACCTCTTGATGATATTTGCGCACAGTGGACACAGGAAAATTAAGATTTCTGGAGATGGACTTGTAGTCTTGATATTGTTGATGTTTTTCCACAATTTTTATCTCAAATCCACAAATAACTCTTTACACTTCATTCTTTTCTCCATGCTCAGTGTCACACACAAAACAAAGTTTGAATCAACTTTCTCCATCTCAACTGGTTGCAGGTGTGATTACTATATTGCCTACATCTCTTATTTGCGACACGTGTGTCTAAATACAAATTGAAGGAGCATCACATGCCTGAAAAACAATTATTTCTTACAATTTAGACAGCGTGCCAATAATTTTGGCCTCTGCATTTTTCGGTTTCTGTGTGGGATTGTATCAGATTTGCCTTTTCTTCTCTGTTTTTTTTGTGCTGTTCCAACGCAAACCAAAGAAATGAACACGTGAGTACCAAAACATTTGCAACTGCATCAATTTTCTGAGAGAAGGGTTGCATTTTCTGACAGAACTGCAAGGGTGCCAATATTTTTGGACATTACTGTACCTAAACCACTGAGCTATCTAACAGTTCTATTTACTAATAGTCTTAGAACCTCAGAGACGGAAAGAGCCCTATGCATCTTCAAGTCCAGCTTCTGTAAATAGGCACAGTGGGGAATTGAACTCCCAGCCTCTGGATCTATAGCCAGAGCTATCCAGTAAGGACTTGAAATTACCAGTTACTCAGTTCACATCTGTCTAAATATTTTAATATTCTAAATTATCTAAACTTCTTATGTCTGGCACAAAAGATATACTATTATTCCCAAATACTTATGGCCTTTCTTATCACAGTTCTGAAACACAATAAATGCTGTGCAAACATAATTTAAGTGAACATCTTTCAGCAGGCAAAGTAATGAGGCAGAACTGGTGAAATTTCTCCAGCCCATGAAGCAATAGGTTGGTCATGACTACATTGCTCTGTCACTGGTCTTCCGTCTGCAACATTTGTGGACTTTTACGTATTTCTTCCAAGATTGCAAGGGCAATGCATTCCTGTGCACATGTACTCAGAAGTAAGTTCCCTTGAGTTAAATGGGACTTATTTGTGCATTGGCTTAACACCCGAGATATTGACTAGAGCAACTACTAGCTTTTTCACCAATGCAAGTAGCTTCATGCCAAACCATTTTGTATCTACTCTCTATATTCTTCAGAAAATCGATCATTCACATCTTCGCCAGTTTGTAATCCACTTGGATATTTGAAAATTAACAATGCTTTGGGATGAACTGGGCTGCTTAAAAAGGGATAAATTATATATTAATGTTTCCTCATTTTTATGCAGGACATCTTTTAATTAACCAGAAAATAATATTCTATAAATGTAATTTCTTCATAATTGTATTATTTTACTGTACCTGCATCTTTTTCAGCATGTAATGCAAATTTACTTGGTTTTAAACTTGGTACATAATTTATTGACCATCAATGTGCCCAGCTTGACCCAGGGGATGCAATCTACTTAAGAAATTGGTGTTTATTTCCACTCAGTATGACGAGCTTGTAGCCTTAATATAAAAACTACTGAAAAGATATTTATTTATTTATTTATTTCATTTATACCCCGCCTATCTGGTCAATTGTGACCACTCTAGGCGGCTTACAACAAACATTATAAAACAATTAAACATATAACATACAACAAAACATAGTTTGCATAAATAAAAAGAAATAAAATTTTTCCCAAAGATGGCAAGAAACAGGGTATGTTGTAGACGAAAAGGAAAAAACAATAATTAGGAGTTAGCTGGAAAGGGGAAAGGCCTTATGTCACAAGGTGGAAAATATGGGCAGGGTTTTCAACCCTATCTGCTATGGTTATTAAATGGACTACAGTGGTGCCTTGACTTACAAACGTCCTGACATATGACCATTTTGAGTTATGACCAGCTCCGGCTGCAAAATTCTGCTTCAACTTGCAGCTGGAGCTTCCAGTTACCAACAGAAAAAGGCAGGGGGGAAAAAGGAGGGAAATTCAAATTGCTAACCATTGGTAGGCAAAGAGGCTGCTTTTTTGTAGTTCTTTCGCCCCAACTGTTAGAATGAATGTGATCGGAGGAGGTGATGGACTGCCTGGTAAGGTAAGGTGCTGCTTTCTGCTTTTTAAAAACTGTTCTGGTGGTTTTTGCAGCATGGTTTTGAGCTGGGGGGTTATTTCTGTGCTGTGATAGGTCTTGGGGGGGTTTGTTTGTTTGGTTTTCCCCCTAATTTCCGATGGGTCTTGGGGGGGTTTCCTTGCTTTTTAGGTTTCCCCCTCCCATTTCCGATGTGTCTTGGGGGCTTTCCTTGCTTTTTGTTTTTCCCCCATTTCCAATGGGTGCTGGGGGAGGGTTCCTTGCTTTTAGGGTTCCTCCCATTTCAAATAGGTCTTGCACGATCTGCTTGCTTTTTGCTTTGCTTTCTTTGCATTTCCAACAGGTCTTGCACAATCTGCTTCTTTTTGCTTTGCTTTGTTTGCATTTCCGATCGGTCTGGCACAATATGTTGTTTTGCTTTGCTTTCTTTGCATTTCCAATGGGTCTTGCACGCTCTGCTTGCTTTTTGCTTTGCTTTCTTTGCATTTCTGATGGGTCTTGCACGCTTCGCTTGCTTCCCCCCCCTTCAGCCTGAAGGCATTAATCGTGTTTCCGATGGGCCTTGCAGTGATTTTTTGTGATTTATTTTCTTTGGCTGGAACGGATTAATTGCATTCCTATAGGAAATGGTGCTTTAACTTATGACCATTTTGATTTACGACCGGAGTTCCGGAGCCAATTAAGTTTCTAAGTCGAGGCACCACTGTACTTCCCTCTCATCTTATCATTAAGGTAAGAAGCAAAGCTGACACATGAACTGCTTAAAATTGTTGACAACGTGTGAGAAGCCAACATAAAAGGTGACACAAATAGGGACAGGTTCCTAAATACAACTTTCCAGCAGCAGGCACATAACGACAGACTGAACTGTTACTAGCATCGTAGCAGAGATACAGAAAAAAAATAACAACAAAAAAAAAACAAAGAGGGAAAACAAGAAATCTCTAAGAGGGAAATTTGAAGCTACATTTGGTATGTTGAAATCCAGTTTAGTGGATAGAGTGATGGACTAGGACTCATGAGACCTGGGTTTGAATCCCTATTCAGGGACAGAAACATACTGAGGATGTGCAACTGGTAAAACCACCCCTTAAATATTTCACATACTGTACATTGAAAGTCCTATTAGGATTATTATAAGTCAGCTTCTATGTGAGGGCACATAACAGGGATGCTGAAGTAGGGGAATATATTATCTGATCAAAATAAATAAAAAAGACAAAACAATATATTAGAACAATACAAAACACAGGCATGGATGAAAGGTTTCTTGAAAGAAAACTCCTTTAATGAAAAACCTGCAAAGTTATAAAGTGAAATGACATCTGGTCTCTAAGCAACTAGAAGAAACAAATAACCAAGAATTAATGGAATATCAATACACCTGAAGGTTAAAGAAGAAATTGCCAAAATTGGATTGAGTTGAACATTGTTATGTGCCATCAGATTGCTTCTTACTTACAGCAACTCTATGAACTACTGACCTCCAAAGGGCCCTGTCATCAACATTCCTGCTCAAGTCTTGCGAAACTAAGGCCATGGGTTCCTTTACTGAATCAGTTCATGTCATATTTGATCTTCCTCTTATCCTGATGCCTTCAACTGTTTCTAGCATTATTATCTTTCCTTGTGAGTCTTGTTTTTTCATGGTATGCTTAACAGTATGATAGCCTCCGTTTAATCATTTTGAGAGATAATCCAAATTTGGTTTGATCTAGCGCTCACTTGTCTTACTACCAGCTCATGGTATTTATAAAGTTCTTCTCCAAGACATATTTGAAGTGGGTTTTTTTCCTTTTAACTGTTTTCACTGTCTAGCTTTCATATCCATACATGATTGAGAGTACAATAGTGTAAATGGTCTTGGCCTTGGTCTCCAGTGACGTATTCTTAACTTGTGAATGTTCCTTCCTCCTTGTACTTCTGAGTCTCAATCTTCTTGTTTCTTGTCTAGTCTCCATCTGGATTGACAAGTGAACTCTGATATTGAAAATCTGTAACAATTTTGATTTTATCACTGTCAACTATAAAGTGATGTAATTATGTAGTCATGATTTTTGTCTTCTTGCCTTTCAACTGCAAACCTGCTTCTGTGCTTTCTTGTCGCATTCAACTATAGTTGTTTCAAATTACTGCATTTAATATACACAATAAAAACTGAAATTATTAATAATATTTAAAGGTTTCCATAGTATGGGACATTAGTCATCAGTCAGTCAAATTGGAGCCAAAAAAATCAAAAGACTGAGACTTGGAAGGACAATTATGAAGGAACTAGGAAAGATTCTCAAGTGTAAAGAGCATGTTACTGGAGGCCAAGGTCAAGGTCATCTATACTATGGCAATCTTGAGTACTAAGTACACATGTGAAAGCTTGATAATGCAGAAAGCTTACAGAAAACAATTTATTCAAAATTCAGATTTTTAGACCAGCCATTCTCAACCTTTTTTTTTTTTTTTGGCAATGGCCATAAACAGGGAAGAAATACAGGTGAAATCAAGATCATATAAGCTGCACAACAACAAACAAGTTCTAGATCAAATGAAGCCTGATTTAGCATCAGAACCTAAAATGACTAAACTGGGGCTACAAGAAGACTCGCTAAAAAAGGCAATAGTGCTGGAGAAAGTAGAAGGTAGCAGAAATAGAGGAAGACCTAACATGAGATGGATTGGCTCAATTTAAAAAAATCATGTCTGTGGAGGTCACCACTGACACCCCTAATGGGCTGTGAGCATCAGTCTTGGAACCAGCAGCTGCTAAGTCGGAGGTGCACACTGGACTTGGGCAACCAGAGGGGGAGAGGACTAAGGTATGAGGGCCACCTGATGAAGGGGTAGGGAGGAGGCTAGCCTACAGATGGGGGCCATAAAAGAGGTCTTAGAGGAGTCAGAGGGGGATTCAGAGGGAGACGAGACACACCTGGGTCCTGTGGGAGAGTGCTCTGAACCAGAGTTGGTGGTGTGAAGAGATGTGCAGGAAGAATGGGAGGAGCCCTTGAGTGTAGAGGAATGTCAGGATCTGACAATGACTAGGACTACATATATTTCAAGGACTGTTGGATGGGTTAGGTTTAATATTTGTTTTAGGATTAGTTCTGCATCCCGTGGGAACAGGCTAGGGAATTTGAACAAGCGTGCTGTGTCCTGCTATCCACCTCACTGCAGAGGCCACCACCAGCCTCTGCCAGGCCAAGTTAGCCCCACTCCGTCTAGAGTCAACACTGGAAATGGAAAAGGCAAAAATAATGGCAGAGAACTCCAGCAGCACCTGCTACTTTCACCTCAGCTACCAGCGGTGGTGAGCCCTAGACCTTGTTGAGGCTGCCAGCCTACAAGCCCTCCTTCCTGTGAGCCCCAATCTTGTGGAGGCCTCCCTTAAAAGAGACTATAGACTCATGGGCCCCAATGAAGTAACTAGGGGACCTAAGTCTGATTGAGACCATGCAATGGAAAATATTCTTAACTTTGCCTCTGGCAGGAGCCTTAGGAATGGAGCAAAGTTGTTTCCCCTTCACCAGTTCTGATAAACCCCATTGTTGTTGACTCAGAGCAGGTGAAGTTGATGGGATGGTGAAAGGTTTATTTGTTGACCCTGGACCCAGCAGGATGCACTACTACTTGGTTGTTGCTACATGCCATCAAGTCACTTCTGACTTATGGCAACCCCATGAAAGAGTGACCTTCAAAATATCCTGTCCTCAATTGCCCTGCTCAGCTTGTGTAAATGCAAGGATGTGATTCCTTTATGGAATCAGTCCATCTCATAGTTGGCTTTCCTCTGTTCCTGCTGCATTCAACTTTCCCCAACATTATTGCTTTTTGAAGAAAATCTTCCCTTTTTATGATGTGCCTGAAGTAGGACAGACCCAGTTTCAACATTTTTGCCTGCAGAGGTAGTTCAAGCTTGATTTCCTCTAGGACCAACTTTTCTCTTTTTGGCAATCCAGGGTTATCTGCAAAACCATCCTCCAGCACCATATTTCAAAGAAATCAATTTTTCTTCCTGTCAGCCTTCTTCACTATCCAACATTCAAACCTTTACACAGTAACCAGGAATAAATAGTGTGGATGACTGTCTTGGCTTTTGTCTCCAGTGATACATCTACACTTGATGATTCTGTCTGATTTCTTCATTGCTGCCATTTTAAGTCTATCTTCTTCTGATTTCTTAGCTATTGTATCCATTCAGATTGAGCAATGCTCTTTAGTTTGGAATATATGATCATCCATTTTACATCATTAATTCGTACGATTTGTCCTTCAAATGTTGGAAACAATTTGGCTGTATAGAACAGGATGCAATCAGCATATGCCAAACAAGTGGCTGTAGTTCTCAGTGAATCATGCAGGATTCTTACTGGCTGCCTGAAACATATACTTATAGCAGAGTCCATTATTTGGCTGGCATTGCCCCTCCAGAAGCACATCCAGAGGTACTAGCAAATGATGAACAAAATAAGGCACAGCACCAAACCCATGCACTTCATGGACACCAACTCCCTATATTATGGCTAAAATTGAGGAAAGCTTTTCTGCACACATCTTAAGCTCTAAATATTAAACTGTAGGCTAAACCTACAGAGAATAAAAACAACAAACCTTGTCAAATGGAGGAACGCTGAAGAATGTCTCCTAATAGAAAGATCAAAGAATAATCAAGTAAAACGGAGCTATTTGGACCTTTCTGTGAATGTGTTGAAATTGAATCAATGCAGCACTTCTGTGCATGCAATTTATGTCCCACCACATATACAAAAGACCCAGCAAATGGCAGAAACATTATTGAAGTAGCCCGTTTCCGGTCAAAAATAGTCTAATAATCTTAAATTTGTTATTAATTTCACCTATATTTCATAAACGTCCATAAATTTAAATTGTGTAACGCTCCCATACGAATAAAGAAAGTACTGTATGCCATTTGCGGGAGAAGCTTCTGCCCTCATGGAGATATATAGTACGTGGTGAGGCACAACTACTTAAGACGCCGAGGTTCAACGATGGTGAAGCTGAACCCTGGACGAAGGCATGGCCTCTGCAGCCGAAAGGCATTAAAAGTTTATTGTGAAATACGCCGCCGGTCGTGATTTAATTGGGTTTTTGTCCCCGGGTCAATAATGCAGGAAGGCGGCAGCAGCCTCCAGATCCTGCCATGCCCTGGGAGGCTTCGACAGCAACAGCAGCCAACGTCGCTGGACAGGACAGACGTAAACTCCTCTCGGGATCCCGGGAAAGTTCCGTCCGGAATAATTCACCTATCTCCTCCTCCGAAAGAAAAGAGAAAGGCGGGACAGCGCGAGCTCCAAGCGCGAAACCTTTGCCCATGCGCAGTACGGACAACCGCCCCTCTCCTATCTATGAAAAGAAAAAAAAGAGTCCAACTTTTCTGCCTCCTGCCGCATATCCGTTAAACGGACCAGCAGACGCTACGTCATTTCTCTCATGTTTCGTAGCGCCGCCCGCATGCTTTTCCGCAACCAGCACCAAGACAAAAATGATGCGGAGTGGGGGGCAGGCTTTGGGAAGAGGAGAAGTAGGCGGGGGAGCGGTGAAGCCGTTCTTCTCATTGGTTTACAGCAACGTTTCCAATTCGTTTTTCTACTGGCGCGCCAAATAGGCGCGGGCGGTCTGTAAATATTTCTTCTTAGTAGTTAGTTGGCCGCTCTCGTCCCTGTGTCGAAACTCGGACTCCTCACTTTGTCTTTTTCCAGACCCCAGAGAGGGGGGGGGGCGGGAAAGTAAATACACTAATGGAAAAAAAAATCACTTTGCTTTATAAAGTTCCCGTGCTCAGCGCGGTGTCATAATTAGCATGACTTCTTCCCAACGCAAGGATGCGGCTTCTACAGCAGCATCCCGGGTTACTACTCTGCTGGAGGAAGAAGTCAAGAACCTGACTGAGGAGCTGAGCCAGTGCCAGGTCTGTACCGAAGCGGGTGGTGGTGGTGGTGGTGATGATGGTGATGCTGATGCTGGGGAAAAAGGACAAACACGCTCGGAGAGGAGGGAGCCGCGCAGGAGTTGGGGTCCCAGGCTCCTGGCAGCCCTCCCAGGTTGGGGTCCACCCCACCCCCCATATATAGAGGAGGGACGGGACGGAGGGAGAATAAATCTCAGTCCAAACGTTTCTTTGGGAGAGAAACTCCACCGCAGGCAGCGGGCTGAGGAAACTTGCGCAGGACAGGCCGACGCTCCGCTCGGCGCCTGACGTTGTGGCCCTTCCCGGGGACGCCCCTGCCCGGTGTTGACCTGGGCTATAAAAAAAGAATATAAAATATAACTGACAAGAGTTTGCGCACAGCAGTTTCAAGCGTTATGATAAAAAAGCCACTTGCAGATAAAAATTATTCTCCCCTGTGTGTGCTGCGTCCCTCCGCTCGGCACGCCAACAACTGAAAGTAAATAAAACAACCGCTTGGTCTTCCTTAAAAACATTAAATCACTTTTATTGTTTAGAACGCACGTAGAATAGAATAAACTCACAGTGTTTAGACATCTGGTCTGAATAGTCTGGTTAGAAGGACAAAGGCCCTGGGATGAGTGAAAATCCCACTTCTGCAGCTCTTCTCCACCTGAAGGACTGCAGAAGTGGGATTTTCACTCACCCCCTGGCCTTTATCCATCTAACAAGCCAATTCAGACCAGGGGGAAATGAAACCAATGTGGAGGGTATATCAGGTGTCTCCTACCAACTCTCCTCAGACTGAAGAAGCTGCTTGGATGTGTAGCAAAACCTTTCAACCTAACAAGAAAGAAGTCCAGTTGCCATGACTCAGCTTCCAGATAACCTCACCTCGATGACTGAGAATCTTCACAAATGTACCTGACTTAGTTATGTTCATATCTCATTCATGAAACTTGACATAATTACTCTTCAAAAACTATTACATCCTATAACATAGCTAACATTTGACAGACTGTAGCCTACTGTATATTTGCCCTATCAGTCTGAGGAACTGCTAACTGGCACTTGCTTCATATATCTGTCTGGCCGATGCCAGACACATTCTGTTTGGTCAAAATGCTTTGCTATGCAAATATATCATTCTAGTCCCTTCCGTGTTAAACACATATAAACATACTTATGCATATAGTATATACACATATTTCAGAATGGTTCACTATGTAAATATCACATTCTAGTCCTTCACATATGACATATACACACATTTTTCAACACGCTCGGGGGATGGATGGGTTTAAATTGAATTGCAGCAACATGATCCAGATGGCTGTAAACTGGAAGCCCCTTGATAATGACCATACATGACATTGCAACATCCCTCCTTTTAGCATGTTGTCACTGGAATTAGAAGAGGTCTGGACAAACCTCTTGGGTTGGTGGTGGTTGTAGGTTTTTCAGATTGTTTGGCTGTGTTCTGAAGGTTGTTCTTCCTAATGTTTCACCAGTCTCTGTGGCCAGCATCTTCAGAGGACAGGAGTCAGAACTCTGTCTGTGCTCTGGTGCAGTTTTGTGGGATAGGCACAAAACTCTTGGACTGGCCTTATCAGTATGAGAACTTTCCAAAGGGAGAGCTGTGTTAGTCTGCTGCAGCAAAAAGAAAGCAAAGTTTTATGGCACTTTAACAAGTTTTATTGGGCATAAGCTTCCGGGGACTTTTTCTAAAGAAGTGGGCTACGTTCCACAAAAATTTCTGCCAAGTAAATTTTGTTAATGTTTAAGGTCCACAAAGCTAGTCATTCTCTGAGGCTGTATCGTAAGCAGCCTGTGCAACCCACAGCCAAGCACAGAGCAAGTGTGTGTCTCATTAAAAAGTGCGTGTAGAACAAGTAGCCACAGGTGAATCAGGCAAATAAGCTGAGGTATATACAGTGAGGAAATGAAAGAAGATGAAATTATTGTAATATCTACTGTACTGAAATATTTACTAAAAGGGAGATTTGAATACCGTGTTTCCCTGAAAATAAGACAGGGTCTTATATTAATTTTTGCTCCAAAAACACATTAGGGCTTATTTTCGGGGATGTTTTTTTTTTTTCATGTACAGTATAGCAATCTACATTTATTCAAATACAATCATGTCATCTTCTGGTTGCTACATACATGTTGCTGCACAGTGGTGGAGGGTGGGGTTTCACTTAATTGGGGCTTATTTTTGGGGTAGGGTTTATATTATGAACATCCTGAAAAAACATACTAGGGCTTATTTTCAGGTTAGGTCTTATTTTTGGGGAAACGGGGTATGTTCAGGACAGGCATTGTTTGGTTTTAATCTTTGGCAAACACATATATGGAATTGCTTTCTTATACCATTTGTTTGATCACTCAGAGTATAACTGTAATTTCTACAAAGTTGAATATTCTTAAATATATGTACTATTATAATATTCTCAAATGTATGGATCATTACATGAATTATTCACTGAATAAAGGAAACCGTAGCCTTGAGTTTCCAAGAGCTGAGCAGGGTTGTTGCCAGTAAGGACCTTTTGGGAGTCACTAATTTATTCAAATACTCAATATGAATATTCCACCTTTTGTACAGTGGGGTCTTGACTTAAGAACGGCTCGAGTTAAGAACATTTTGACTTAAGAACCACTCATAGGAAAATATTGATTTGACTTACATACTTAGATTTGAGTTAAGAACTAAAAAAAACCACGCGGGAGGCAGGGAAAGTGCAAAATTTGAACTTTCAGTTAACTGTTGGCCAGTGAAAAGGGTGCCTGTCTGCTTCCTCACTCCTCCCAGCGTTTAGAGAGTGGATTGGGAGTCTTCAGACTGCCTGGTACTGCCTGGACTGTATTTTCCCTGCCTTCCCTGAACCTTTCTTGACCTAAGAAAAAAAGAAACAAAATATCCCCCTCTAGTGGTCGAAGGCAGAATAGCAGCTTCCCATTGGTTTCTATGGACGGAAAAGCGCAGATACGGATCAAATGGTTTTCAATGCATTCCTATGGGAAATGCAGATTTGACCTGAGAACTTTTTGACTTGAGAACCGCCTTCCAATACGGATTAAGTTCTCAAGTCAAGACCCCACTGTATAGTGAGCTCATTGTGGTGTAAATGCAGGTGTGTTCTGTGCTGTCAATTCAGAACCGACTTACAGCAACCCTAATACAGTGGTGCCTCGACTTACGACCATAATCCATTCCAGAAGATGGACGTAACTCAAAATGGTCATAAGTTGAAGCACCATTTCCCATTGAAATGCATTGGAACGCGTTTAATCCGTTCCAGAAGAAAAAAAAAACGCCCAATAAATAAAAAGACAACACTGCAAGCCCCATCGGAAGGCGCTGGGGCTGAAAAAACAAACCAACAAAAAATAAAGAACTGAGCAAGCCCTATCGGAAGGCGCTGGGGCTGCAAAAAACAAAAAATAAACAACACAGCAAGCCCCGAAGGCGCTGGGGCTTAAGAACAAAATCACCAAAAAACAAAACAACAACACAGCACAGAAACATAACCCCCCAGCCCAAACCCACCCTCCAAAACCCACCCAGAACAGGCAGTTTTTAAAAAGCAGAAAGCAGCACCTTACCTTACCAGGCAGCCCGAAGCGTCCCTGCAAACACACATATGAAGGGGTGCTGATAAGTATTGAGCCTTACCCAGAAAAATTGAGCTAGGAAGCTATAAATTGCAGGGTATATTGGCCAATTTGTCTATATTCAACGGTGCAAAAATCAACTACCTATGATTTTAACTTAACTTTCATTTTCTGGTCCAAAGTGAACATGGCGGCACCTCCAGAAAAGTTCAATGTGGAAGAGCATAGGACTATAATCAAGTTCCTGTTTCTCCAAGGGAAAGGTGCAAAGCAGATCCATGATGAAATGTCACAAACTATGGGTGACAGTGGCCCTTCATATGAAACAGTTAAACGTTGGGTTGTCAATTTTAAAACTAGCCATTTCGGTGTTGAAAGTGAGAAACCGAGTGGAAGGCCTATTTCTGTCTCTGTGCCTGCAAATGTCTAAGCCATCCGTGACATAATCATGGAGGACCGCCGAATATCAGCCAAAAGTATTGCTATATATCTTAGAATATCCTATGAGAGAGTTGGTGCCATTATCCACAACAGCTTGGAAATGAGAAAGCTGGCAGCAAAGTGGATCCCCAAACTTTTGACAACTGAACAAAAGAGGAAATGTGTGGAGTCATCGGTGGCTGTTTTGGAACATTTTGCAAGAAATGAGTCAGATTTCCTGGGCAAACTGGTAACTGGTGATGAGACATGGATCTACAGTACTGTTATGATCCTGAGACAAGGGAACAGTCTAAGGAATGGAGGCACAGCAGTTCCCTCAGGCCAAAGAAGTTCCGAGTACAAAGGTCGGTGCAGAAGCAAATGGCAACAGTTTTTTGGGATAACAAAGGAGTTCTGCTGGTGGAGTACCTCCAACAGGGTTTAACCATCAATGCAAAAATATTACTGAGCTTTGTTGAGAAGTTGAGGCAAAGCATCAAGGAAAAATGTCGAGGAAAGCTCTCCAAAGGTGTCATCCTGTTGCAAGACAACACCTTGTCACACACTGCAGGTGAAACAGTGGCAAAACTGACGTCCACTTTCAAGTGACGTGCCATCCACCCTATTCTCCTGACCTGGCTCCTTATGACTATTATCTGTTCCCCAAACTCAAAAAACACCTAAAGGGACAACGATTTGGGAGTTTTCTGGAGGTGACTAATGCTGCAAATGAGTGGTTACACCAGCAGTCAGAAGAATTTTATTTGCAGGGACTTAAGAAGCTGCAGGAGAGATGTTGCAAGTGCACTGACTTCCTGGGGGAATAATGTAGAATAGTGTGGCAGTTACAGCTTCCTAGCTCAATTTTTTTCTGGGTAAGGCTCAATACTTATCAGCACCCCTTCGTATAAGCTGTAATGAAGGAACAGCACTACTGTAGCATGCCAGTGAGTATGAAAATCCAGTCCCAAATGGAGGTCAGAGGAGCCCTGTGAGCAGTAAAAGCAAACAAGGCACCAAGCAGCTAAAGAGGAGCCACTCTAATTTTCAAGGCCGTTTTAAAGATTCAGACTTTGCACCCATCCCCTTTTAGGATGTTCTCTGAATCCTAATTGGCAGCTGACAGCTCTCCTCCTTAGACTTCTAATACTATTATTTCCTAGAATATCAAATGAAGTGATTTTGCATACAAGGGTCAAATGGAGGTAATCTGAAATACAAAATACATTAGAACTCTAAGTTTGTTAGCCTCTCTTTCAGAATCCCAACTCTATTTTTACTGGAGGTAAAAATAGACCGTAATCAAGTATTCATTCATTCCCAACTCTGTTATTTTGGAGACTATTGTAAAGCCACAAAAGACTCCAAAAATGAAAGGAGGAGCCTTTTTCATATTCCCCTCCCCCTCATTAAAGTTAGCTGAAAAGTCCCATTCTTAATAACTAAGCACTCTGTAAGACTGTTTTCTATGTTATTCTGGTTCAAGATGGGCAAAAAAGGTCTAAAGTAGAATTTTTTAAAAAAGAGTAATTCTGGTACTGTACACACTTGATTGCAATTTCTATCTCTTACCAGTGGAAGTGGTTGAAGACAAGCTAGGAATATTCTATCCTGGTTTCTCGTCGTTTAGTCATTCAGTCGTGTCCGACTCTTCGTGACCCCATGGACTAGAGCACGCCAGGTCCTCCTATCTTCCACTGCCTCCCGGAGTTGTGTCAAATTCATATTGGTAGCTTCGATGACACTGTCCAACCATCTCATCCTCTGCCGTCCCCTTCTCCTCTTGCCTTCACACTTTCCCAACATCAAGGTCTTTTCCAAGGATTCTTCTCTTCTCATAAGATGGCCAAAGTACTGGAGCCTCAGCTTCAGGATCTGTCCTTCCAGTGAGCACTCAGGGTTGATTTCGTTTAGAATTGATAGGTTTGTTCTCCTTGCAGTCCAGGGTACTCTCAAGAGCCTCCTCCAGCACCACAGTTCAAAAGCATCAATTCTTCGGTGGTCAGCTTTCTTTATGGTCCAGCTCTCACTGCCATACGTCACTACAGGAAAAACCATAGCTTTGACTAGGCGGACTTTTGTTGGCAAGGTGACGTCTCTGCTTTTTAAGATGCTGTCAAAGTTTGTCATCGCTTTCCTCCCAAGAAGCAGGAGTCTTTTAATTTTGTGGCTACTGTCTCCATCTGCAGTGATCATGGAGCCCAAGAAAGCAAAATCTGTCACTGCCTCCATATCTTCCCCTTCTATTTTCCAGGAGGTGATGGGACCAGTGGCCATGATCTTAGTTTTTTTGATGTTGAGCTTCAGACCGTTTTTGCACTCTCCTCTTTCACCCTCATTACAAGGTTTCTTAATTCCTCCTCACTTTCTGCCATCAGAGTGGTATCATCTGCATATCGGAGGTTGTTGATATTTTTTCCGGCAATCTTAATTCCGGTTTGGGATTCCCCCAGTCCAGCCTTTCGCATGTTGTATTCTGCATATAAGTTAAATAAGCAGGGAGACAATATACAGCCTTGTCGTACCCCTTTCTCAATTGTGAACCAATCAGTTGTTCCATATCCAGTTCTAACTGTTGCTTCCTGTCCCATGTATAGGTTTCTCAGGAGATAGATAAGATGGTGAGGCACTCCCATTTCTTTTAAGGACTTTCCGTAGTTTGCTGTGGTCCACACAGTCAAAGGCTTTTGCATAGTCAATGAAGCAGAAGTAGATGTTTTTCTGGAACTCTCTGGCTTTCTCTGTAATCCAGCGCGTGTTAGCAATTTGGTCTCTAGTTCCTCTGCCCCTTTGGAATCCAGCTTGTACTTCTGGGAGTTCTCAGTCCACATACTGCTGAAGCCTACCTTGGAGGATTTTGAGCATAACCTTGCTAGCGTGTGAAATCACAGTAGTTGGAGCCTTATTTGGCACTGCCCTTCTTAGGGATTGGGATGTAAACTGATCTTTTCCAGTCCTCTGGCCACAGTTGAGTTTTCCAAACTTGCTTGCATATTGAATGTAGCACGTTAACAGCATCATCTTTTAAGATTTTAAATAGTTCAACTGGAATGCCCTCACCTCCACTGGCCTTGTTGTTAGCCAAGCTTTCTAAGGCCCACTTAACTTCACTCTCCAGGATGTCTGGCTCAAGGTCAGCAACTACATTATCTGGGTTGTCCGGGATATCCAAATCTTTCTCGTATAATTCCTCTGTGTATTCTTGCCACCTCTTCTTGATGTCTTCTGCTTCTGTTAGGTTCCTACCATTTTTGTCCTTTATCATGTCCATCTTTGCACAAAATGTTCCTCTAATATCTCCAATTTTCCTGAACAGATCTCTGGTTTTTCCTTTTCTATTATTTTCCTCTATTTCTTTGCATTGTTCATTTAAGAAGGCCCTCTTGTCTCTCTCCTTGCTATTCTTTGGAAGTCTGCATTCAGTTTTCTGTAACTTTCCCTACCTCCCTTGCATTTTGTTTCCCTTCTCCTCTCTGCTACAGTGGGGTCTTGACTTGAGAACTTAATCCGTATTGGAAGGCGGTTCTTAAGTCAAAAAGTTCTCAGGTCAAATCTGCATTTCCCATAGGAATGCATTGAAAACCATTTGATCCGTATCTGCTCTTTTCCGTCCATAGAAACTAATGGGAAGCTGCTATTCTGCCTTCGACCACTAGAGGGGGATATTTTATTTCTTTTTTTCTTAGGTCAAGAAAGGTTCAGGGAAGGCAGGGAAAATACAGTCCAGGCAGTACCAGGCAGTCTGAAGACTCCCAATCCACTCTCTAAACGCTGGGAGGAGTGAGGAAGCAGACAGGCACCCTTTTCACTGGCCAACAGTTAACTGAAAGTTCAAATTTTGCACTTTCCCTGCCTCCCGCGTGGTTTTTTTTAGTTCTTAACTCAAATGTAAGTATGTAAGTCAAATCAATATTTTCCTGTGAGAGTGGTTCTTAAGTCAAAATGTTCTTAACTCGAGCCGTTCTTAAGTCAAGACCCCACTGTATTTCTAAGGCCTTGTTGGACAGCCACTTTGCTTTCTTGCCTTTCCTTTTCTTTGGGATGGTTTTTGTTGCTGCCTCCTGTACAATGTTACGAGCCTCTATCCAAAGTTCCTCAGGCATTCTGTCCACCAAATCGAGTTCTTTAAATCTGTTCTTCACTTCCACTGTGTTTTCATAAGGGATTTGGTTTAGATTATACAGTACCTGAGTAGCCCAGTGGTTTTTCCTAGTCTCTTCAATTTAAGCTTGAATTTTGCTACGAGAAGCTGATGATCAGAGCCACAATCAGATCCAGGTCTTGTTTTTGCCGACTGTATAGAGCTTCTCCATCTTTGGTTGCAGAGAATATAATCAATCTGATTTCGGTATTGTCCATCTGGTGATTTCCATGTATAGTGTTGTTGGAAAAGAGTGTTTGTGATGATCAGCTTGTTCTCTTGACAAAACTCTATTAGCTTTTGCCCCGCTTCATTTTGAACTCCCAAGCCAAACTTTCCTGTTGTTCCTTTTATCTCTTGACACCCAACTTTAGCATTCCAATCCCCTAGAATGAGAAGAACATCTTTCATTGGTGTCACTTCTAGAAGGTGTTGTAAATCTTCATAAAACTGGTCAACTTCAGTCTCCTCAGCGTTGGTGGTTGGAGCATAAACTTGGATTACTGTGATGTTGAGAGGTCTGCCTTGGATTCGTATTGACATAATTCTATCATTTATGAGATTATATCCCATTACAGCTTTTCTCACTCTTTTGTTGACTATGAGGGCTACTCCATTCCTTCTACGGCAGGGGTCAGGGAACTTTTTTACCTTTTACCCCCCCCCCCAATTTATATACGCCGACATTACCCCCTTGATTCGAAAGGAAGGAAATCATACATTATTTGAATTAAAAATATTATTGAATCTACACAGGCTGTGTACCGAACTAGCAGGATGCACCAAATTTGATAAAGATGTGCACTATTTTTGCTGGAACACATTGCACTCCAGCCATCGTGTGGTATAGGGAGTAGTAAGGTTTCTAACGTGCCTAGCAAGTTGCATTAAATTTTTGCTAGCTTACAGAGGATCATTAGTGGCTGCCAGAGTGGTGCTAGCAATGACATGCTTGCTAGAGACAGCCAACGCAGAATTGGGGGGGGGTTCCCTACCACTTTAATCATTCGAAGTGTGGTGTTCCAAAAGGAACAAACTAGGCTAAAGGTCATGTCACCTACCCTGGTGCCACAGCCCAATATTAAAGGACCAGTGTGCTTTTTTAATCATCATCAATGGAAAACTCAGCAGTGGTCAGAGGATTGGAAAAGATCAGTCTACATCCCAGTCCCAAAGAAGGGCAGTGCCAAAGAATGCTCTAACTACCATACAATTGCACTCATTTCACACACTAGCAAGGTTATGCTCAAAATCCTCCAAGGCAGGCTTCAGCAGTACATGGACTGAGAACTCCCACAAGTACAAGCTGGATTTCGAAGGGGCAGAGGAACTAGAGACCACATTGCTAACATGCGCTGGATTATGGAGAAAGCCAAAGAGTTCCAGAAAAACATCTACTTCTGATTCATTGACTATGCAAAACATGGCAGAAAGTGAGGAGGAATTAAAAAACCTCTTAATGAGGGTGAAAGAGGAGAGTGCAAAAAATGGTCTGAAGCTCAACATCAAAAAAAGGAAGATCATGGCCACTGGTCCCATCACCTCCTGGCAAATAGAAGGGGAAGAGATGGAGGCAATGACAGATTTCACTTTCTTGGGCTCCATGATCACTGCAGATGGAGACAGCAGCCATGAAATTCAAAGCTGCCTGCCTCTTGGGAGGAAAGCAATGATAAACCTAGATAGCACCTTAAAAAGCCACCTTCCCCCCCCCCTTAATTCAGTTTCTCTTTTGCTTGTCTCCCTGTTCATTTTCAGTTCTGAGTAATCTCTCTCTCTCTCTCTCTCTCTCACACACACACACACACACATACACACCCTCCCTCCCTCCCTCCATTTTGTACATTTAAATAAGCTTGATGATGTCCTCGGGTCTCTCGCACGTTTCTTTCTTCCATCCTTCCCTTGCTTGCTCCTTTCCCTCCTCCTGCTTCTTTGCAGTCACTTCCGGAGGAAGCAGTCATTCAGAAGCCCCAGATTGGCTGATTGCCCCGGGCTAATCCCCAGCTGCAACCAATTAAGGAAGCTTATCTCCCCGATCTTTGAACAAACGGAGCATTTAGAAGTGCCCTGCTGCAACGAAGGAAGTAACAGGGCAAGGGGGTTTACAATTAAAGCTTTGGCTGCAGAGGGTGGGGGTGGGTGGGAGGGAGGGGGATAGCAGCCTGCTCATTACCCCCAGGATTTTCACTTTTACCCCATTTGGGGTAATTTGACCCTGTTTCCCGACCTATGTTCTACGGGATTCTTGCCCACAATAGTAGATATGATAATCATCTGAATTGAATTCACCCATTCCTGTCCATTTTAGTTCACTGACGCCCAGGATGTCAATGTTTATTCTTGCCACCTTCTGTTTGACCACATCCAGCTTCCCAAGGTTCAGAGATCTTACATTCCTGGTTCCTATGTAGTATTTTTCTTTGCAGCATTGGACGTTCCTTTCACTTCCAGGCACATCCACCGCTGAGCGTCCTTTCGGCTTTGGCCCAACCACTTCCTTAGCTGTGGAGCTACTTGTACTCTTCCTCAGTAACATGTTGGATGCCTTCCGACCTGAGGGGCCCATCTTCTAGCGTCATATCTTTTAGCCTTTTGTTTCTGATCATGGGCCATTCTTGGCAAAGATATTGGAGTGGCATTGCCAATTCCTACTCCAGGTGGATTGCGTTTAGTCGGAACTCTCCACTATGACCTGTCCGTCTTGGGTGTCCCTGCACGACATAGCCCATAGCTTCTCTGATTTACTCAAGCCCCTTTGCCACACCAAGGCAGCAATCCGTGAAGGGATCCTGGTTTCTAGAGTCGCATTAAAACCAGGAACTCAGCTTGTCATAAGCTAGGATTCTTGACATGGTCAGTTTATTTGAAGTAACATGCTTCATATGTTACTTCAAATAAACAGAATGTCTGTGCTTTGTTTAATTGCTCCCACTGGGAAGAGGTTCCCAGTAGGAGTGAGCAGGGAGTGTGCACTGGCATGCTGGTATACTCACAGTAAGACAGAATTAAAAAAATTTACTGTGACACTATTGTTTATGGTAAACAGAGATAAACTTTTTCTGAACATGAAGGTTCAGTTTTTTAAAAAGCAGTTGTGGGTAATGCTTAAAGTATATTAAATTATTTATGTTTTGTGTAAAGCTGTTTTGTTATCTTGAATTTGTTGTTCATCAGTTTAACTAGCTAATCTTGAGTCCTATAGCATGAGAGAAAATGTATTTGCTTAGTCACTCTTCAGTGTTTTATATGTGTTAATTATGCCCTCACATCAGTTATTTTCTGTTTTTTTTTGGTCAACTAAAATCCCATTTCAAGTTTGGATTTACATGTGTTACTTTGTGTGGGTTTTTTTTTTTACTAATTTTCTGTCTTTTTGTCATTCCATTGGCAATTTGAGATTTTTTTGAACTCTCCCAATAACTGCCTAGTATCGCACTATCCTAAATAAACGGTGTCATCTGCAAACCTGTCTCTCTTACTGGTATTCCCTAACTCCAGATCATTTAAGAATAAGTTAAATAGTACCAGTTCCAATACAGATTCTTAGGGGACTCCCTGTTTTCCACGATTTTATCTGGGACAGATGTTAGGCTGACTGGTCTGTAATTATGTCAATCCCCCCGGATCCTTTTTTTAAAAATTGATGTTGCATTGGCTACCTTCCAGTCCTTTGCTAAGGAGATTTATTTTAGCGATAAGTTGCATATTTTTGTTAAAAGATCAGCAGTTTCACATACAAGCTCTTTAGGAACACTTGGGCAAGTGCCATCTAGCTCTGGTGACTTATTTTTCACTTGTCATTTAGTTCTAAAATGACTCCCTTTGTCAGCTCCATGTGACACAGTTCATCAAAGGCACTCTCACAAAGCAGTGGTTCAAGTGTGAGAATTTTTTGTAGCATCATCTGCAGTAGGAATTGATGCACAGAATGCATTAAGCCTTGACTTGCAAATAAGATGTTAAGAATTACTGCCTCACAGATGTCCTTAATAGGCTGCCTCATTCACAAATGTTAGTAATCTGCGGAACCACAAACAAACAGGAACAACAGGAATCTAATTTAGAAAAATGATGCTAACTGCATAAACTGTTGTTTATTAGATTATAAAAACAGTATTTTATGATGGGATAACACTTCCAGGACATGCGTTGCATCTTCACGTTTCTGCTTGATTTGCAGTTTTTGTGTTTGAACTGTTTTGTACTGACTTTGTATTGTTTTTGTGTACAGTGGTGCCTTGCTTAACGAGTGCCCCGTGTAACGATGAATCCGCATAGCGATTGAGTTTTTGCAATCACAAAAGCGATCACATTGCAATATTTTAAATGGGGGAAAATCGCTTTGCGATGATCGTGGGGAAGCGCTTCCCCACGATCATCCCAAAGGCCCCGCCGATCAGCTGTGTTGCGAGGGGTGGAGAGAGAGAGCCCCGAAGCACAGCTCATCGGTGGAGGTTTACAAAGATCGCGGGGAAGCCAGCTTCGCAAACCCCCGCCTCAGCGCTCTCTCTTTCTCTCTCTCTCTCTCGCCGACGCCTCTGGGCAAAGAGGGGTGGTGGGAAGGGGTGCCCCTGGGGGCCAGCCGCCGCTTCGCTTGGGGCACATCCCCGGCTCCCCTTTCTGGCTCCACGGACGTGGCCCGGCCAGGTGTGTGTGTGGGTCTCTCTTCCCCTTCCCCAGGGGCTTTCTTCTTTGAGCAGGGGAGCGCTCCTTCTTCCTTCTCTTCTTCTGCCTTTCCTGTCTTGCTTGTCGGTCTCCCTTCCTTCCTTCCTTCCTTTCCTTTTTCCTTCCTTCGCTCCATCCTCGATGCCTTCCTTCCTTCCTCGTCTTCCCTTTGGTCTTCCCTCCCTCCCTCCTTCCTCCTTCCTTTCTGGCGGATGCGCGCCCCTCTCCCAGGGTGTCCCCCTCTAGGGCTGCGTGCTCCCCTCGGGGGCCCGTGCGGGAGGGGACACGGGGGAGCAAGGAGAGAGGAGGCGGCAGGCGAGGCGGGCTGGGGTTTTGGTTCTCTCCCCTCTTCCTCCTCCTCCTCTTTTCGGGACACGGGGGAGTCCCCCACTCCCACCCCACGAAAGTTCTTTCCCGGGGCTTGCGGGGCGCCTGGAGGGGGCACACCACGACTGCTGGGCGGGCGGGTGAAAGTTGGGCCGAAGTTGGGCGAAGTTTGCGTGCAAAGCCTGGGCGGCTTCGCGGGCCGGGCCCGGCGGAGGTCCCCATGGCCCCGGCGGGGAGGGCGCCACTGCTAGCTGGCCCCTCGGAGGCCTGGCTTCCGGGACGGAGAGCGGAGGCGTCGGTGGCGGCCTTGCTGGGCGCGCCCTAGGTGCACAGCGCACGGCGGGGCACGATAGCCAGGGCGGACCTCTGGTTGGGCTGGGCCTGGGGCTCAGGCTGCTGTGCTTTGGCCTCAGCCTGGGCATCGGGGGCTCCCCCCCTCACGGCTGCTGAACGGGCCAGGGCGGGCGGGGAGTGGTGCCAGCGTGCCATGCCCTGCGAACCCCTGGAGGAGCGCGCCTGCCTGGGCGAGCCGCTGCCCTACGGCACCACCTCCACTCTCCTGGCTGGTGACTCCGGCTCCCAGGCCGAGGCCCGCGACAAGCTGCTCCTCTGGTCCAGTAAGCCCGGCAGGACGGAGGGAGGGATGCAGGGACGGAGGGGCCCCGGTGGGTGGGTGGGTGAGCCAGGCGGGCGGGCAGAGTGACCCAGGTCGACGGGACAGGAGTGCCAGGCCCCCACGGGGGAAGAGGGGGCTCCTCCGCCGCCCTCCAAGCCCGGATGCTCCCCGTCTCTCCTGCCCACGCCAAGAGTCCCGGCATCCTGGCATCCCGGAGTCTGGAGGGGCCCCAGAGGGAGGCCGCCCCATCGCCCCATGTTCTACTCCACAAGCCAACATCCTCAGCTTCTATGAGTCAATGGGGGGGGGCGGATTCTGGCCGTGGTGGCGCGGTGCCTCAGTCTCCCTGCCCAGGCTGGAGTTGCGAGGGGTGGAGAGAGAGAAAGAGAGCCGAGGCGGGAGTTTGCGAAGCTGGCCTCCCCGCGATGAGCAAACCCCCGCCGATGAGCTGTGCTTCGGCGCTGGCTCTCCCCTCGGAGCCAGCGCTGAAGCACAGCTGATCGGCGGTTCCAAAATGGCCGCCCTCTGTGTTGCCTCGCTTATCGGGCACTGAAAATGGCGGTCGAATGGAGGATTTTCACTTAAAGGTGAGTTTTTGCCCCGATAGGAATGCATTAAATGTGTTTTAATGTGTTTGTATGGGTTTTCTTGCCCCGCATAGCGAGGAATCTGGATAGCGACGTTTTTTCCAGAACGGATTAACGTCGCTATGCGGGGCACCACTGTATTTGAGTCTCAATACAGGCAGGCATTGAGGAAGTATCCTGTTGTATAGTTAGAGCTACACAACAAGATACTGGCCGAAACTAAGTTAAATTAAGCTAAGTTACTTTATCCCTGAGGTGTCATGGTGAAATTAAAATAAGGGTGTTTGGTAAAGTTAATTTGTGGTATGCTGATATATGGAAATAAGTGCAGCTTGTACTCTTGAGTAGAAGGAGTGACTTGCCAAAAAAAAATCAGTTTGAGCCTGTTGGACCACAGGATTTCTGTGACTGAAAACTCAATTTTCAATTAAGAAAAGATCCTCACTTGTGTTTTTTACCTTTGAGAAGCTGCCAAGGTAATAGTAACATACAAAGGTGCTACTTAACTTTCTTTAATATCCTACTGTTCTTCCATTCTGCTAGAGATACAAAATATTTAGAAATTTTGACACCATGAGAAAAAGTTTTAAACAATTTGAGGCGAAAATAAAAATTTGAGGAATATTGAAATATATACAGTATTTATTTTCATATGGAACTTGAAGTTGTTTTATTGCTTTAAGATAAAGGTTCCCCTTGACATTTAGTCCAGTTGTGTCCAACTCAAGGGCGCGGTGCCATAGAGCCAGCGTTTTTCCAAAGATAGTTTCCGTGTTCATGTGGCCAGCGTAACTAGACATTGAACACCGTGACCTTCCCACTGAGGTGGCACAGTGCCTATTTATCTAGTTGCATTTTTACATGCTTTCGAACTGCTAGGTTGGCAGGAGCTGGGACAAGCGACGGGAGCTCACTCCGTTGTATGGATTCGAACTTACGACTGCTGGTCTTTGACCTTGCAGCACAGAGGCTTCTGCAGTTTAACCCACAGCGCCACCACATCCCTCAGCGCCACCACGTCCCTTTTTTATTGCTTTAGCAACATACAGTATGCAGTTTAAATATACAATTGTACTGTTTATCATATAAAAAACTGTGAATGTACCCAGGTTTAAAAAGGAAGTGCAAACTACTGTACTCCTTGCTGTCTCAGCACTTGAATTTTGCTGCCATCTGAAAAGTAGGGGAAAAATGAACCA
The DNA here is from genome assembly GCF_051106095.1 of Pogona vitticeps. Taxonomy (NCBI): domain Eukaryota; kingdom Metazoa; phylum Chordata; class Lepidosauria; order Squamata; family Agamidae; genus Pogona; species Pogona vitticeps. The sequence continues at coordinate 221,528,018 of NC_135784.1, read as the reverse complement.
GAAAACCCACATCTTGTTATTTATAACTTCATGTATATTACTGGATCATGGCCACTGATCCCATCACCTCCTGGCAAATAGGGAAAGATATGGAGGCAGTGACAGATTTTGCTTTCTTGGGCTCCATGATCACTGCAGATGGAGACAGTAGCCACAAAATTAAAAGACTCCTGCTTCTTGGGAGGAAAGCGATGACAAACTTTGACAGCATCTTAAAAAGCAGAGACGTCACCTTGCCAACAAAAGTCCGCCTAGTCAAAGCTATGGTTTTTCCTGTAGTGACGTATGGCAGTGAGAGCTGGACCATAAAGAAAGCTGACCACCGAAGAATTGATGCTTTTGAACTGTGGTGCTGGAGGAGGCTCTTGAGAGTACCCTGGACTGCAAGGAGAACAAACCTATCCATTCTAAAGGAAATCAACCCTGAGTGCTCACTGGAAGGACAGATCCTGAAGTTGAGGCTCCAGTACTTTGGCCATCTCATGAGAAGAGAAGAGTCCTTGGAAAAGACCTTGATGTTAGGAAAGTGTGACGGCAAGAGGAGAAGGGTACGATAAAGGATGAGATGGTTGGACAGTGTCATCGAAGCTACCAACATGAATTTGACCCAACTCTGGGAGGTAGTGGAAGACAGGAGGGCTTGGCGTGCTGTGGTCCATGGGGTCACAAAGAGTCGGACACGACTAAATGACTAAACAATGACAAAAGTGCTTAGAGTATGTACAGATATTATTGTTCTTTAATTATATAGAGTGGCTTACTCACAGATGTTCAAACTGCAACTCCTGCTATCCTGAATGGGTAAAGTAATGAGTTAAAAACATTTAACACTTTCAAAAATATTAAATCTTTTTATCAAATTTCCCCCAGTGTTCCTCCAATTTTCATTTTTGCTGGTGGAAAAATAGAAAACTTTTCCTTGGCTGAAGAAAAGTACACACAAATACTTACCATTTTCTTCTAGGCCTTCACATCACTGCATGTTTTTGTAATGTTTTTATTTATTTCATTTTATTCATTTTCCAGTTTTTGTACCACTCATCTAGCAAATTGCTACTCTGGGCTTTATACAGAAAGTAGAGCATTTTGTTATCTGTGATAGCTTATTGTCTGTGATCAAAAGCAAGGCATATTGGGGAGCAGCGACCGTGTTTGAGTACTGTATGTGTTTTGCATTTAGGTTTTCCTTGGTTTTAGGCTCACTTTCCCAACATCTTCAATTAAAGCAATGGTTCCCACCCTTGGACTACATTTCCCGGAAATCCTGGGCAGCACAGCTACTAACAAAGGCTTCTGGGAATTTTAGCCCAAGAACCAAAGTTGGGATCCAAAGCAGCCAAGCTTGGGAACCACTGAATTAAAAGATGTCAGATAGGAAGACTGGGAAGCAGCAGTGCTGGAGAACTTGGACTGCTGCTGCCTGTGCCATTTGAAATAGGCAGTCTGACACAGTATACCATAGGTATACATGAACAAGTCCGTGTGCTTCTAATCCACTTAATGAAATATTCTCTAAGCATTTTAAAAAATCTGCATAATATTTTTTCATAGATACAACAGTGCATATTAGGGCAAGGGAACCTGTTGCCCTCTAGATGGATTGCAGTTCTCGTCCCTGACCTTTGCCTATTCTGGTGTGGGGTGACAGGAACTACAGGTTCCCACTGCTATTCCCATTGATCTGGTTTTAAGCTTCATTGGAGGCAGTAAGACATACCTGCAAGTTAAAATGTTTACATTTTTATTGCATACAATGAAACATTGAAATGTGTTTTCAAGGTAGCAGATCAAAAGCCTAATGCCACCTTGTCCAAAGGCATAACGAAAATAGAATGAAGGATAGACTGTTCCAGTGCTTGTAGCTTGATATACATGTTTTGCCACTGAGAATTCGTGGTGAAGCAGGAGAAACCATATAATCCTGGGCAGCTATTCTGAAGGATATCAGGGAGTCACATCTTTAGATTTATTATTCTGGTCGAAGTTTAGTTGCAGCCAACTTACCCTCTAATTTTCAGCCCCACTGGGCGGGGTTCCAGCTCTCTTTTGCATGGCTTTGCCCGTGTATTTCTGCAGGACTCATGCTGGTTTCCATTGCAACCAGAACCTAATGTGATCGCTCTGCAGAGAAGGAAGAGAGTTGTGTGGAGGGAAGCGGAGTCATGCGCATGCGCACCCAGCTTAGCAGGAACATTGGTTGCAGCTGAATTTCTGGTTCATACTGACTTGTTCAAGTTCAGTGACTAGTTTGGCATGCATGAGCAATTTCTTTAGTTTTACCTCACTTGAGAAAAATGTAGATCCGTGGCACATTATCTATAATCATTTGCATCATGGGGTAGTGCAAGTGAGTTAGTTTAAAATTGTCAGAACCATGTGCCAGAAACATATATCAAATATTTTCCAGTTCCATTTTGTATTTCTATACCTCTGTCTCACTGTAGTGTACATGCAAACATGTTTTGATAGACACCAAATAAATCCTTTGACCCAAGGATGGAGACTCAAGATTATATCACAATTTTTAAAAGTAAAGACTCATTCTTGCTGGTAGGTATAATCTTTAATATTTGTAACCAGGTGAAGATTTCATATTTAGAATAATATCCTGTCAGATTAGTAAAACAGCTATATCAGAACAGATTTTAATTTAATAGTTAAACACTTGTATTTTGAGAACAGCTTAAATTGTTCTATTTAAAACAATAACATATAGCATACATATTCTTGTATTTTCTTAAACATCAATGTGTTCATTCATTTTACATAGATTTGCAGAACAACAATGAGATTAAGGCCTTTTCCTGAACTTTGTTTATTTTATACCATTTTTACTGTGAAAAAGTGCATGTTATCTCTGCTTGGATAACTTGGATTAATTAGATTAGTTTTTAAAGATGTAAATATTCCATGAATATACAGCTTCATGCTACATATCTAATTTCTATTTCATCCTGAATAACCTTTGAACTATAATGTATTTTAAACAGAAAAATATCTTTAGATAGATTTTTCTTCCAAAAGCATTCCATTAAAATAAATTTGATTTAAATTTTAAAAATCTGATTTAAAAAGTCATCAATCTTAATCCACCTGATCCTTGCAATGACCTGTAATGATATACTGCCTCACATACCTTATACTAGTGATATAACTTGTCTGTTGACTTGTTCCCTGTCACAAAAGAAGCAAGTGTCAAGTCCAGTTCCTAATATTTTTTGAAGCCTGAGCCTTGAGAAGGGCAGAGGAGGAATGCCTTTACGAACCCCAAATACAAATCCATGAATCCACTCAGAAACTAGTTTTATTTTATATGGTCAGTTTACTTCTAGTTAAGTTAAAGAAAGTACCACATAATATGTCTTGTTTGACTGAATATTATTCTGAACTGAATTGTTTTCTAGTTTTGTTCAGGTTCAACAGCATCATTTAGTATAGATAATTGTTTAAATTTTGTTCAGCTTAGGAAAAAGTAACTCTCTTCTGGCACTTAGTTCAGTTTCGCCTCCTGCCCAAAATCTGGTTAGCATGCTATGTATTAAGATAACTGTGAAATTTAAGCAGTAAAATAAATGAGCGTCTAACAGGAAATATACTAGAACTTAGTCTGATCCACATTCTAAAGCATCAATGTTTGGCTTATAGACTGCATAAACTTAAATTTTTGATAGGGTCAAAATAGATTTATGTAAATATACACAACAGATTATTAGGATGGTTTATCAAAATCAAAAGAAACTGTGATCTGTGTTTTCCAGTAACTCTCTACCTTTGTGGAGTCTTCAAATATGGATGTATTTTCTTATACATGTATATTTGAATAAACACTGTACAAGGTAGGAATAATTCATTACATATGGTCTTTGTTAATTTTTGTTGTTGTTGTTACTCGTTAAGTTGTGTCCGACTCTTTGTGACCCCATGGACCAGAACATGCCATGCCCTCCTTTCTTCCACTGCCTCCCGGAGTCACACCTACTTTGTAGGATTTTGAGCATAATCTTGCTAGTGTGTGAAATGAGTGCAATTCTACGATAGTTGGAACATTCTTTGGCACTCCCCTTCTTTGGGATTCGGATGTAGACTGATCTTTTCCAATCCTCTGGATACTTCTGAGTTTTCCAAACTTGCTGGCATATTGAGTGTGGCACCTTAACAGCGTCATCTTTTAAGATTTTAAATAGTTTGACTGGAATGCCATCACCTCCACTGGCCTTGTTAGCCATGCTTTCTAAGGCCCACTTGACTTCGCTCTTCAGGATGTTTGGCTCAAGGTCAGCAGCCACACTATCTGGGTTGTCCCGGACATCCAGATCTTTCTGGTATAATTCCTCGGTGTGTCTGTTCTTGCCACCTCTTCTTGATGTCTTCTGCTTCTGTGAGATCCCTGCCATTTTTGTCCTTTATCATGTCCATCTTTGCACAAAATGTTTCTTTAATACCTCCTATTTTCCTGAACAGATCTCTGTTTTTTCCTTTTCTGTTTTTTTCCTCTGTATCTTTGCACTGTTCATTTAAGAAGGCACTCTTGTCTCTCCTTGCTACTCTTTGGAAATCTGCATCCCATTTTCTGTAACTTTCTCTATCTCCCTTGCATTTTGTTTCCCTTCTCTGCTATTTGTAAAGCCTCTTTGGACAGCGACTTTGCTTTCTTGCCTTTCCTTTTCTTTGGATGGTTTTTGTTGCTGCCTCCTGTACAATTACGAACCTCCATCCACAGTTCTTCAGGCACTCTGTCCACCAAATTGAGTTCCTTAAATGTGTTCTTCACTTCCACTGTGTACTTATAAGGGATTTGGTTTAGATTATACCTGACTAGCCCAGTGGTTTTTCCTACTTTCTTCAGTTTATGCTTGAATTTTGCTATGAGAAGCTGATGATCAGAGCCACAATCAGCTCCAGTTTTTGCTGACTGTATAGAGCAGGGGTGTCCAAACTTTCAACTTTCCTGGGCCACATTAGAAGATGAAAAATTGGTTTGGGCTGCATGGGGGGGCAGCCCTAGCCGTCCTCCACAGCCCCGCTCCAAGTGCGCTTACCAGCAGCTGCGATCTCAGATAGCAGACGCTGCCAGCTTTGACTCCGGTGGCTTTATGAGGCCAGGAGGGGGTCCACCTATTGACGGGGAGGGGGTAATGCTGTCACGCAGCTCCCCTCTGCTCCTGCTCCTTCCTTCCTTCCCTCTCTCCCCCCCCCCACCATTGTGACGTGCACCGGCCGCATTCCGGCCGCAAATGCTGGCAGTGTAACTTGAAACTTTGGAATTTCTTTAAAAATAAAAAATTGCACTGGGCCGCATTATGAGCCGACCTGGGCTGCATGTGGCCCACGGGCCACAGGTTGGACAAGCCTGGTATAGAACTTCTCCATCTTTGGCTGCCGAGAACATAAATCAATTTGATTTCGGTATTGCCCATCTGGTGATGTCCATGTGTTGTTGGAAAAGAGTGTTTGTGATGATCAGCTTGTTCTCTTGACAAAACTCTATTAGCCTTTGCCCTGCTTCGTTTTGAACTCCAAGGCCAAACTTTGCTGTTGTTCCTTTTATCTCTTGACTCCCTACTTTAGCATTCCAGTTCCTTATAATGAGAAGAACATCTTTCTTTGGTGTCTGTTCTAGAAGGTGTTTATGTTCCAGTATGTTTTCTGATTCAGAATATGCTAGTTGTTACTGTGACTGTATATGGTCAGATATAACTATCTCAAGTCATGGTTGGTGTGTCTAACTAGAAATATACCAGAACATAGCCTGAATTTGGTGCTGTGTGAATTATACTGGTGCTTTTTCATTTATTCACTCATTCATTCATTCAACATATATTTTGTGCCATAATGCCTGGAGCATTCTCTGCATGGTGTACAATTGATTAGATAAACAGTTCCATCCCCCCCCCCCGTACTTATTTTATCAACCTCTAAGTGATGGAAGGTTGAATCAACTTTGAGCTGCCTGCCTGAACCTGTCAGAATTGAACTCAGGTCATCCACACAGGCTTGATTGCAGTAATTTAGTTTAACCACTGCACCATGGTGCTCACTCCCCTTTCACGCTCAGTTCTGAGATCTCAACTCACTTACAGTCTAGTAGTGAGCCATAACTTGCTGACCTAGAAACAAGTGTTTGTCAGTAAAGTGTCAGTAAGGGGAAATCAGTTTTCACGAGGAGAGGTGGAGACATGAAAACACAGGGTCAGTTCACATAAATAGTTCTAAAATCATAGTAACACAGTTTGGAACACTCCCTCATCCAATTTATACTTCTTACTCTCTTTATATGGTGTGAATAATTACTTCTGATAATTGTTTGGGACAAATTTTATTTTGTCAAAGCGCCTAACTGTGTTTTGCATTATCCTGCAAATTAGTATAAAATCCTGGCTGTTGAATCATAGAAATACTGTACAGGGTTGTTAAGTAGCAGTGGCACAAAGCTTAAGCAAGGAGTATGGAATAGCCTAGATGTCATGCACACAATGATGATGATAGTGATAACTTGCTGTCAAGTCAGTTCTGACTATGATGATGCTTGCTAGAGTTTTTTGGGTATATAAAAGTACACATAAGTGGTTTTCCATTGCCTTTTTCCAGAGCTGTTCTGAGACTGTGCAGCCTCGCCCAAGGCAACACAGGCTGGCTCTTCTCAGAAGCCCAGTAGCAAGTCAAACTCTCAACCCCTTACCCTGCAACCAGATACTCCAACTCACTGACCTGGTTAGCTAGCACATTATACATATACAATATAAACACTGTATTCCATAATAGATCATGTTGGCCTCTTCCAATGTCTACTGTGATTTTCTTCTTGATTTTTTCAGTGGAAACATGTATGGGCATTGATGGTTGAAAAACAAGATAGGAGGTATCCTTTTCATAGAATGTCACAGACAAAACAAAAATTAAAAAAGACAAAAATGTTGTGGCATATTAAATACTATATTTTAATGTCTGTAGAGCTTTTGGACCCATTCACACTTATTGAAAAACAGTACTGACAATTGCTTTGTGTTTAGGCGAGAAATGGTTAAAGGAGCCAGCTTTTGTGTGGTAGTGAATGGTATCTTGTAGACCATCTCGACTGCTGCCATTGGTGTTGTCAACATTCAGGCTACTCTTTGCTATGTAAAGCTTGGGAACTTTTTTCCTGCTGGTAACTTAGGCAGCAATATTGGGCCATTTCCTGGCCTTTTGAATTGTGGATACAGAAGCCCAATATTCCACATTCATAAACCTTGTTTTTTTTTTTTTTTTAAAATGAATTGAATTTAGTATCATTGACAATATTTGGCTTAGGGCAATACATGTTCGTGCAGCATTCGTAAGTCCACATGATGCCTTTTCTACATTTTCTTATGTCATCATTCATGCAGTGTGTGATATATGTGTCGATGGGATCGTAGTCCAGTTCTTCTATTCTCTTTCACTGAGTTGAGGCTTATTTGACTTAATTCCTGAAATTATTATCAAGGGCAGCAAGAACAGCTCACCATCAGTAACCTTCTTTAAAATATATGCCTTATGGAGTAAATATGAGCAGTGTTCACTCTATATAAAATGATGAATATTCAATTCTCCCCAGAAACATGTACATTATCTTACTGAATACCCAGCCTGAACACTCTGGGAGTGATGTTTGCTTTGATGGTATATGTTTGCAAATGTATGCTTTCAGAACACGGAATCTTTGATACAAAAAACTGATGTCAACAAGAAGCACCTCAGCAGTGAAATCATGAACTCTTCAGTGCTCATATTTCTTTAAGATTTTTATAAAATACTTTCAAAAGTTTGAGATATTTTGGTCTGTTTAGCATTGTTTCTTCCCCAAATTTGGAAGAACACACATAATATTTTCTTCCACTCTTTCCCTTTAAAATTAAAAGATATTGCTATCATTTGGAAAGATTATAAACAGCTCATGAGTTTTGAATAGTGTACATTTTCTCATGAAGTCACATTTTACAATGCTTGTCCCTTTGAGAAATTCTTATAATTTTTCAGAATATATCAGATGTTTAGGGATGCTCCCTGTTGAATATTATTTTTGCTACCAAAAAATGAGCGGTCGGAAGTTATTGTGAATACTGTGCCCAGGAGATGACAAAGAAAGCTATAGTCACAATTCATTAACTAGCATTTCTGACACTGATGATTGGCATTTAAATCCCTCTTTCCTCTAAGGGGATTAAGGCACCATGCATGGTTTTACCCCTTTTAACCCTTGCAACAAACTGTGAGGTATGTTCATTTTAAGAGAGTATTTTTCCCCAATTTCATCATGCTAGTGACCCTAGAATGTTTACCACAGAGCTCTTCAAGCACAGATTTGGAGTGTCTGATGCCCTAAATGTTGGTGGATTTTTGTTCCTGTCATCCCACTCAGCATGACCAGTAGTTGACCTACTTGTCTTTGGGATGTGGTTTTGTGCCTGGGATAAACAGAGATGTATAAAACTTCTCAGTGGCTCTTTGATCAAAGCTGGAAAGTGATGACCGGTGTGTTGAAAATGATGATTCTGCATTGCAGAGAATTTATATATATAAATATATATATGGTCAGAACATCAGTGTGTGTATATATATATATATATATATATATATATATATAGAGAGAGAGAGAGAGAGAGAGAGAGAGAGAGAGAGAGAGACAGACAGACAGACAGACAGACAGACAGACAGACAGACAGACAGATATAGATATAGATATAGATATAGATATAGATATATAAAATCTTTTCTAGCCATATTGACTCTCAAAGCAAATGTGCCAGGTGTATGTGCTTGCCGATGCTATGTCTATCATGAGATTTCATTGAAGTTCGTATCTTCAAAACAGCTTTGAAATTTACAGACAGATGAGCACTATGCAAATGTTGAGCATCATTATCAAGTAACAAACATTCCCATCGGTCAGACTGATGTTCTGACCATTAGACTGCACTTTGCTCCCTGAGCCAAGTGATGGAAAACAAGCAAGCAAATGAGCAAACAAACAAAAACAACCCTGATTTCCTGATTTTTGTTCATCTAGAAAACAGATATGTGACCCCCCTGGGAAAATGCATTCATAGTTTTGCTATGCAGTGTGTTCATTAAATTTAACTTGTACATGCTGAGTTTTGTGAAATAGTGGCTCACTGTGGCTACAAACCACATATTTATTTTATACCTGCATTGTATCTTTATTCCAACCCCCAAGGACTCTCAAGGTAGCTTAAAGCACTTAGGTTGACATATTTCAATAGTAATACATTGGTGTATATCTGTGCTAGCAGAAGTACAAAATTTCCAGAAATTTTAATGTCTTCAGGGAGAAACATGATTTTAAAAGTAGTTTTTTTTCCTTCACAGAGGTAGAAAGTAAATAGAATGGGGATAAAAAAATTGAAATGCATGCCGTACTTAGAAACAAGCAACAAAGAGCCAACCCTAAATGTTCATTATGTTGTATACAATGTGTATTAAACCTTAAATACCTTAAATGTGTTATATGTTTGTCAGTTATATATCTGGTTGTAATCTTATATACATATATCTGGAAGCATGTCCCATTGGACATGTATAAGATTGCATGATTAGTCAGCACATAAATCTGTCCTGTTTAATATACATATAAATGTCTTCTTTAGATAGATATACGCCTCTGCACCTTGATGAGCCTACGCATATTACAGTTTTTGTTACTTCATAAACTAGAATAAAAATTTAGACTATTTTTAATGGAAAAGTCAAGCTTATATGTTGACCCTCATATTAGCCTGAATAAACAAGGAGAAAAGAAGTCAGGAAAAGTTCAGAAGATAAACAAGTTAATAAAATAATTGAGGAATTACTGTACAGGATATCATTTCAATACAGTGGTGCCCCACTTGACGACAATAATCCGTTCCAGGAAATTCAGTGTTAATCAAAATTGTCGTCAAGTGAAAAAAAATCCCCATTGGAATGCATTGAAAACCGGTCAGTGTGTTCCAGTGGGGGAAATACCTCATCGTCCAGCAAAGATTGCCCATAGAGAACCGCGGATCAGCTGTTCTAATTCTCTGTAATGCAAAGCTTCCGTCCGGAAAGCAGCCATTTTGAGAAGGGAGGGAAGCCATTTTGCGGAGCCGGAAAAAACATCATTTTGCGAACAAATGGTTCGCGAAGCAGGCTCCTAATCAACGTAATGCAAAAAACCACAACCCATAGGGAACCATTGTTTTGCGATCGCAATAGCGATTGCAAAAATGTCATCGTCAAGCGATTTCAACGTCATGCAGGGTAAGTGTCTAGCTGGGCTCCACTGTATTAATTTCATAATAAGACTTGACAGAACACTCCAGTAATGTGTCGTCATTCTTTACAAACCTGGTTTAGCTATTATGACCTGAGCTCCTTAGGCCACTGGTTCTTAACCTTGGGTTACTCAGGAGTTTTGGACTGCAACGCCCACAAGCCTTCACCACTAGCTGTCCTGACTGGGGTTTCTGGGAGTTGCAGTTCAAAAGCATCCGAGTAACAAAGGTTAAGAACCACTGCCTTAGGCTGTCATACACTCTAGACCTGCAGACATCTCAATGTGTACCTGCTCTCTCCCTTCCCACCTTACTATAGCCTGATAGCACTCTCTGCACTTTTGATTGTGGAAAGTATTCTTACAGCACTTTGAGTCATTAAATGCTCTTAGAGAGCCTTTTCAGAGCACCCTGCTCAACTTGGTACAGTGGGGTCTTGACTTAAGAACGGCCCGAGTTAAGAACATTTTGACTTAAGAACCGCTCCCATAGGAAAATATTGACTTGACTTAAGTACTTAGATTTGAGTTACAAACTGAAAAAAACCCACGTGGGAGGCAGGGAAAGTGCAAAATGTGAACTTTCAGTTAATTGTTGGCCAGTGAAAAGGGTGCCTGTCTGCTTCCTCACTCCTCCCAGCGTTTAGAGAGTGGATTGGGAGACAGTCTTCAGACTGCCTGGTACTGTACTGCCTGGACTGTGTTTTCCATGCCTTCCCTGAACCTTTCTTGACCTAAGAAAAAAAGAAACAAAATATCCCCCTCTAGTGGTCGAAGGCAGAATAGCAGCTTCCCATTAGTTTCTATGGACGGAAAAGAGCAGATACGGATCAAATGGTTTTCAATGCATTCCTATGGGAAATGCAGATTTGACCTGAGAACTTTTTGACTTGAGAACCGCCTTCCAATACGGATTAAGTTCTCAAGTCAAGACCCCACTGTAATGTTAGTAGTGGAGTTGGTGGTAAGAGTGTGGGCCTAATAGGCACGCTTTCACTTCCTCTTCTGTGGGTTTATATGGGAGAGGGCTTTATGTACCTGCCAGTACATACAGGATTGATTAGAAGTGTCAGCCTACCTAAAATGAAAAAAAACCTTGTGATAATGCTGAACTTTGGTTCCACCTTCTTTTTCCTCTTCCAGCATAACTGTGAAGAGGAGGTTGAATGTATTTTCACCTCCATTTAAAAAATACAATTTAGTGTCTTATTGGAAACAGGACAGATTGTGATTATCTATACCATGGCTACCCCTTGACCTTGGAAAACTACACTTGCTCCCATGCTCCAGAAATATTTTTCTTTAAAAAGACATAATGAAAAAATCCCTTTACATCCTCTAGTGGCAATAATTTTTAGAGCAAATGTTAAAATTAGGAGGCTATGGGAGAAAGGAGGCTGGAGTCCCCCAAACATGTCAAGATTGTCTCCTTGTCCCCTACAGTTCACAAAGGGACTTATTAAGCACTTTTTGTAAAACTGGAGGCTGAGGGATTGGTAGGTGCTGTAAGTCTGCACTATGTGAGCAAAGCCAGTTTCCTGAGAAACTGCTCAGCCACGGGACAGAGAGGATTCAGAATGATTAGCTCCTTTACCAGGCAAAACAGGGTCCAATAATTTTACCTTAGGGCAGCTACTTCACTCTTTCACCAAGTCTGACCCGATTTCATTAAGAACCAAGACACACACGTGAGTTCTAGGGAATCTAATTCTCCTAGCACTCAGGAATATGTTGGACCCAAATGGTAGCGTTAAGTATACGTGGCCTTATAAAGTACACCAATTTAGTTAAACCAATTAATTATTGTAGCATATGTTCTATTCAAGAAGCCAACTTCCAGATATTAAGCATATTTTGTTTTATTAGAAAAATAAAGTTATGAAAGAATAAAGTTTAGCGAAGCAAAGCATCTATGTACATATTTCCAACCCCATCCAGCTGACAAGTAACTGGATTCCTCTATAAGAAACAAAAATAACAAACTACTAACTAATAAAATTAGGGGAAGGTGGCCCTTCCCTCCAACTTCAGCAAAATCTACATCTTAAAACAAAACTGTAAATCCCATTGTCCATAATGAAAACAACAACATACCAAACTTCTGGAAAATCCAAAAATTCATCAGCTCAATAGGAAAAGTTCAGTCTTACTGTCCATTTAAAAACAAAGTCCATCCTGTGTCTTTTCTGTTGACGTCCATCTTCTCCCTCCTCGTGCTGGAATTCTCTCCTCCTTTCTTCTTCCCATGAGTCTTAAGGAAAATGTTGTGTCTTTGCTCCCTCTGTACCAGCCACTGTTGCTAAGTTACGAGATAAGGGTCACACTGCCCGGTACAGCGGTGCAAAACTGCAGAGAGTAACTGTCTTTGGAATTTTCCACTCTCAACCACACACACAGAAACCAAGATGGATTCATTCAGGATAACTTTGTACCTACATGTTCCATCAGTAAATCACTTTCTGGCTTTCATAACCAAATTCATCACACACTATACACTCTGAAGACCCAGCTATGCCCTGCCCACCCTGGTCTAAACTCATGTTTAAGGCTGGTATGGACACTTTGGTATATAGGCCTGTTTTCTCTCCTTTGGGCCTTCCAGGGGCCAAACAGACTGTCCCAAATGCTGAAGAACACAAGAAAAAAATGCTGAAGTGGTATTTTGAGGAGTTAAATTAATGAAGGAGGGTTTTCTTAACTACAGTAATTAAATGTGAATAACCACTCAAGGAAGCTTTTAGGAGCTACAGCTTACATTGTTGCACTGGAAGGAGAAAGGGCTGCCGGATGATTAGAGAAGCACAGAAACAGCCTTCCAGAGCTGTTTTCAACTCTTTACACATCAGTTTGTTTGTGATAATGTGTATATATCTTCATACTGTATATTCATTGTTTTTCTCAGTCAGTGCCAAAGCTAGAGGATTCTGAGCCAAATAAAAAACAAGAGAAATATAAGGCTGTGCCCTACAAATCTTGTCCCTACATTGAAGCAATATGCTTGTCAAGTTCCTTGGTTGAGTTTTTAGATAAAGTAAGATGTTATTTATTCTATAATATTTCTTTTAATTTCTTTTTAAGCTTCATTCTTTAAGAGTTCTGCTTACTTATTAATCCAATCAAATGCATTAGTAGTACTGACTTAATTACTAGATTACCTTTTAAATCAGAAGTAAGCAACCGTGACCCCTCTACATCTGTATTTCCCAACTTAGGTGTTGTGACTCTAGGGGGTCACAAAGTGTTATCTGGTGGGTCAAAGGTTGTCTTGTATGTGCTGCAACCCTTGTTGAATAATTTTTCCATGACCTTTCGGAGCAGGATGTTTAAGTTAGTGTGTATGTGCGTGTGTGAGAGACAGACCCTTCAGAGGAGAAAGAAACCTCTACTTCCTGAGAAGGGATGGTTTTACCCTATTAAAATGCCTTCTTATTGCAAATATGGGGGGTCCTAGGTTATGTGGCTATTATAAAAGGGGGTTGTGACTCAAAAAAAGTTGGGAATCATTGCTCCAGATTTTTGGCCTACAACTGGCAGCAGTTCCACCTGGCATAGCCAATTCTGAGGGGTGATGGGAAATGTTGTCTAAAAATATCTAATAGTGCAGTTTAAGTTAAATCTTAAATCTGAGAGATTTCCACCGGTGCGGACTGGCTATAGCAGTATTGTCTTAAAATGTTACTTGGAAGTCTTGTTGGTTAGTTGTTCTGAAATGAAAGGACATTAGGGTTTTGCTTTGTTTCATTTTCTTTTGTTTTGCTTTGCTTAATTTCAAGTCTTGGATGTGGGGGGATGACAAAATGAAGTATCTGTATCTCTTTTAGTTTATGAAAAAAGCCCTGGATTTGGAGTTCTGGTTCTACAGCTCTGCTTGATGTAATTAAGGAATGTAGTAAGAGAGGCAGTTTTAGTTACCTGGTGTACAGATATACCAAACTCTAGTGCTTATGCCACAATAAATTTGTTAGTCATTAATATTGTAGAGTCCCTTTTGGGTTTTTTTGCTACTTTAGAGACTAATGCTATCTACATATCTGAAAATTGTTTGAAACAGTTTTCTTTCCATCTAGTGAACAGCAATAATTCCAGAGTACAAAAGATGTAATAATGTGCTCAAGTTACAGGAAGCCAGATTTCAGTTAAGTGTTGGGGAAAACTTCCTGTTAGAGCAGTATGACAGTGTAAACAATTTGCTTCAAGGTTAGTGCCTAATACTATATTCAAAAGAAAGCTGGACGAGCACCTGCCAGATCTACTTTGATTTGGATTCCTGCATTTAGCAAGGGGTTGGACTCAATAGCCTTATAGACCCCTTCTTAATCCATTATTCTGTGATTCTGTAATTCTATGTTTAGTCTTGAATATTTATTTCAACTGTTTTCTTGTTGCTTTTTGTCATTAGAAATTATAGGTTGTTATGTAATAAATACCCAATAATTTAAGAGAAAACAATTGTTATTTTACAGAAACATGTTATACAGAGCTGCCGTAGCTAATGTTGATCAAGAAGTAATCAGTAGTTCAAGGAAAAGGCAACATGAAATTAACTGCTTTGGTTGGTCAGCCCAAATTCTGACTCTTAACAACTGGAGAGGAATCACAGAATCATAGAAAAGTGAAGTTGGAAGGGGCATACAAGGCCATCAAGTCCAACTCAGTGGAGGAATGCAATCAAAGCATATTTGCCAGGTTTTTCTTGAATGCTGAGTGTTGGAGCACTTCCCAACTCCCGAGGTAACTGGTTCCACTGTTGATTGCTCTAACAGTTAGGACGTTTTTCCGGATATTTAACTGCAATCTAGCTTCCTTTAACTTGAGACTATTGTTACGTGTCGTGCATTCTGGGATGATAGAGAACAGATCTTGCCCCTCCTTTGACAGCCTTTCAAATACAGTGGTCCCTTGAATTACAAACGTCTCTACTTGTGAATTATTCAAGTTACCAACGGCTCTGTTTGCAAAAAGTTGCTTCGACTTGCGAACGGAGCCTCGACTTACGAACCAAAACCCCTCCAACCCCCCCAAAACATATCTCACCTCAGCCTTCTTTTCTCAAGGCTAAACATGTTAAAATCTTTTAGTTTTTCTTTATAAGGCTTGGTTTCCAGTCTCCTAACCGTCCTTGTTGCCCTCCTCTGCACTTCTTCCAATTTGTCAGCGTCCTTCTTGAAGTGTAGTGTCCAGAACTAGACACAGTATTCAAGGTGAGGTGTAACCAGTGCTGAATAGAGAGGGACTAGCACCTTGCAGGATTTGGAGATTATACTTTTATTAATGTAGCCTAAAATAGCATTTGCCTTTTTTGCAGCCACATCACACTGTTGGCTCATATTGAGCTTGTGATCTACAACAATTCCAAGATCCTTCTCATTTGTAGTATTGCTGAGCCAGGCATCCCTCATCTTATTATTGTGCAATTGTGCAATTGGTTTCTTTTTCCGAGGTACAGTACTTTGCACTCATCCCTGTTGAATTTCATTCTGTTGCTTTTGGCCCAGTGCTCCATCCTGTCAAGGTCATTTTGAATTTTGTTTCTGTCTTCTACAGTATTAGCTATTCCACCGAATTTTGATTCATCTGCAAACTTGGCAAGCATTCCCTGCACTCCCTCATCCAAGTCATTATATTGAAGAGCACCGGGCCCAGAACTGAGCCCAATTATTCTTCGTAGTGGCCTCTGTGAATGCACACAAATGGGTTTCTTCTGCGCCTGCGCAGGATGTTTTGGAAGATTCTAGAGCTTAAAAAAGAGTAACAATTAAGATTCCCCCCCAGGGCGCAAGATCCGCCTCCTTAGGGATTTAAGAGGTCCTCAGTTTGTCTCTGAAAGATCCCATTAACCGATGGACATGGCAAATGTCTACAGTGGTGCCCCACATAGAGACGTTAATCCGTTCCAGATTAATCGTCGCTATCTGGAATCGTCGCTAAACGGAACTAAAAACCCTATAACTAAGAACTAAAAACTTCATTTAATGCATTCCTATGGGGCGAAAACTCACCGTTCAGCGAAGATCCTCCATAGCGCCGCCATTTTCGCCGCCTCAGTAAGCGAGGAAACCATGCGGAAATGCTTGCAGCGGCCATTTTAGGCACCCGGTGGCCATTTTTGAACCGTCGATCAGCTGTTCTAAAAACATCGCAATGCAGAGATCGGTAAGTGAAATGCTTACCGATCATCGCAATGCGATGTTTTACCATTCAAAACATGGCAAAAAATAGGTCGCTATGCGGATTCGTCGTTAAACGGTGCGCTCGTTATGCGAGGCATCACTGTATTTTGCCTGGGAGAATCCCACCAAACTCAGTTGTGTGCTGCGTGTAAAAGCCTATCTAAACCAGCAATTAAACTGAGGCTTCAGCACCTAAGATCCTTTTTGTACGAAAAGACTTTGAAACCAGCTATGGAAGTGGAGACCCCTCCTTTGTCTAACCCTCCACGGCCAGAGGCTGCCGAAACCACATCTAGCCTGGCTACCCAATCTCTGACTAGCATGACGTTGATACCTACCAAGTCCAAAGAATCACAAAAATCTTCTGAATTGGTCACCATCTCTACTAAGACTCAGTCATAGTCTGATGACCCTGCAAAAAAGAAAAAAGATAAGACTAGGAAACAAAAGAAAGCTACTAAATCAACTGTCGTAGTTCTTCCTCCACCCCTGCTGCCTATGGAGGAGTCTTCCAGAGAAGCGCCTATGCTCTCAGACAGAGAAGAATGCACGATCTCTTCAGCTCAGGCACCGCATGCTATTCTCAGCATGTCACCGAGCTCAGGCCAATCTGAGGCTAATGTATCTTCCAGCCTAGCCGTGGCCTACTATAGCCCTCGAACATCAAGGTGGGCAAATATCTGCATTGAGTCTGAATCGGAGTCTCCTGAACACTCTCTGAGAAAGAAAATGGAGAAGCGTAAACATACCTCTCCATACCAACCTTATCGACATGGTGAACATTGCTGCTGTGCCGAACATCCTCCTTATTATTATGGACACCACTACTTTGATCAGTACTATCCATATAGATACCATGACTATGGATACCATGATGACTACAGGGAACCCAGATACCCCCTGTAGATGTGGTACTCCCCCATGAGATCTTCTCCAACAACTCATTCTTGACACCGAGAGGATTTACCTCTCCTTCAAGACAGATTGTCACGAAAGAAAATGGCAGCACCAGAGATCACTGCATCAGCAAAACGACCCAAGCACAGTAGGGGCCAACCCACAGTCAACACAACAACTGTCTATTCCGGACCTCATAGACACGATGTTGAGCTTCTTTTGATATCTACGCAGCCGGATGACAACCTCATACCGAGGGCCCATATAGAAGGACCAGACCATTCAACCTTGATGGAAAACATCCATAAGATGAGAAAAATGGCAAAGTCTTACATACTGCAGCAACCCTACCCATATCAAAAACTTTCCTACAAGACGCTGTTCTATCAACAACAACAATATCAATACCAGCCTTTTCGTTCAAATAAGCAGCAACCTCAAGAAAGACCTTACCAACCAACGTAGACCACTGCTCCACAGTTCAGACAGCATCAGCATCAGAGCATTTGACACCCCTTTCGTAAGCAACAGTGAAAGGGTAAGCATTACTCTTAATCACTACCACTGTACTAGCCCCACAAGACTCTCCACTTTCCTGACAGAATGGCAGCGGATAACAACTGACAAGTGGGTCTTGTCTATCGTTGAGAAGGGCTACCTTATCGAATTCTTTAAAATCCCACCATCAAACTCCATCAAGAGCACCTTGTTCTCATTAACGTTACAAGAGGAAATATCATCACTCCTCCAAAAGGGTGAAATCAGAGTCCCATCTTCTGAAATAAATAAGGGGTTCTACTCTTGTTATTTCACGGTCCCTAAAAAGGATGGAGGTCTCCTACCCATCCTGGACCTGAGACACCTTAACAAATTTATACACCCCAGAAAATTCTGTATGTTAACCCTTGATACCATTATCCCTCTTCTATCCGAGGGAAATTGGTTCGTGGCCATCAATTTGAAGGATGCCTACTTCCACATAATGATACACCCTACTCATCAAAAATTTCTCAGGTTCTTCTTTGTGGCCTCTGTGAATGCACACATATGGGTGTTGTCTGCACCTGCACTGACATTCTCGGAAGATTCTAGAGCTGGAAGTAACAATTTAGTGGTGTGATTCCCCCACAAGGCATATGCTCCGCCCACCATCCCTTCCCTCAGTTCCTCTTTTCCGCCAAGCTGTTCAGTTGTCTTAGGAAGATTGGAGCACTTCTAATCTCTTTCTACTGGCTTTTAGCCTCTAGCTAACTTTCTAGCCTTGAGCTAACTAAACCAAAAGTCCTTTTAGGAACTATCCTTCTTTCTACTGCTTTTCTGGTGATTGGGAGCTATTTTTCTTCAGTTTTTCTTTCTCCCGCTGTTATTCCCCCCCCTCGTTCTCTCCTATGGCCTATCAGTTTCTTTTCAAACGCAGCACCGTCATACCACGACGCCATAGCTGCTCGAGACTTCACACTCCTCACCCTGCAAAGACTCGGACTGACTGTAAACACACAGAAGTCTCATCTTCAACCCAGACGGCCCTCTTTATTGGCGCCCACTTCGACTCCCTGCAGGCAAGAGCTTTTCTTTCTCATTCTTTCGAACCCATCAAACCGTCCCTGCTCATTGAGCACAGCGCCTTCTCGGCTTCATGGCATCCACCACATCGTTGATTCTCCACACCAGACTCAAAATGAGACCACTTCAATCTTGGTTTCTCACACTGTTTGACCCCATGTCAGACATTCCAACCAAGAGACTGCTAGTCCCGTGCGACCTAGTCACACAACTCATCTAGACTCACCTTCCACACCTGCTGACCGGCAGACCCTTTCTGCCCCTCCAGCCCACCATTCAGGTCACCACAGATGCCAGCCTGTCCGGCTTGGGTGCCCACTGCCTTTCTCACAAGTTCCATGGGCTGTGGTCAAAACAGGAACAAACTCTCCACATAAAGCACTTTGAACTTTTGGTTATTATCAGAGCCTTCAATGCCTTTCTCCCACTCATCAAGGGACAAGCGGTCCAGCTGGCCACGGACAACACAACAGCACTCTTCTATGTAAACAAGCAGGGAGGAACACACTCCCGCTTCCTACTTTATGAGAGCCTCGTGGCGCAGTGGTTAAAACGCTGTACTGCAGCTAAAACTGTGCTCACGACCTGGGGTTCAAATCCCAGGTAGCCGGCTCAAGGTTGACTCAGCCTTCCATCCTTCCGAGGTCGGTAAAATGAGTACCCAGCTTGCTGGGGGGGCAATGTGTAGCCTTTATAATTAAAATTGTAAACCGCCCGGAGAGTGCTTGTAGCGCTATGGGGCGGTATATAAGTCCAATAAATAAATAAATAAATAAATTTATGTGGCTGTCAACCTCTGGGAATGGTGCTAAAACAGACACGTTTACCCCATAGCTGTCCATATTATCATGGAGGACAACTATATCGTATGGTTGTTGTGGGTTTTTCGGGCTCATTCAGCGCTTGATTATTTGGCTCAGACAGTCCAACGCCCATGCCATTCTCATAGCCCCGAAATGGCCCCGGCAGCCGTGGTTTACTCATCTGGTCTCCATGTCCACAGACTGGATTCATCTCCCACCGATCCCGGACCTTCTCACTCTCAGCCAAGGCATGATCCATCACCCGGACCTAGCCTCCCTCAACCTCGTAGCGTGGAAGATATCCCCGAAATCATGATGATTCTTCATCAAGCCTGTAAGCCTTCTACCATTTCCCTGTACGAGAGCAAGTGGAAAGCTTTCCTGAAATATTGTGCTGAGCATAACTTACCTACTATACCAGTTTCACTTGCAACCTTACTTACCTTTCTTCTTTACCTTTTCCACACCGGCCTCACCCTCTCCACATTGAAGGTATACATTTCCACCATTGTTGCCCACCAACTGGCCAGCCCTCCATCAGTGAAACTCTTCTCGCATCTGACACTAAAGACGTTCCTTAAAGGGCTCTGCAACATTTGACCACCACTTCAATGTATCCTCCCTCAGTGGTCCCTGCAGATCGTACTTAACACCCTGACATGTCCTCCCTTTGAGCCCATGTCTTCCTGCAGTCTTCAACTGCTAACCTACAAAACGGCATTTTTGGTGGCTATCACCTCAGCTAAACGAGCCTGCGAACTCGCTGCCTTCGGTTGTGACCCACCTTTTACCCAGTTTCACCCTGACAAGGTGACTATGTACTTTGATGTCTCCTTCCTGCCCAAGGTAGTTTCTAATTTTCATATGAACCAACCTGTTACACTACCTTCTTTCTTCAAATCCCCGTCGGCTCTGTTAGAGCATATGCTCCACACTTTGGACGTCAGGAGAGCATTGTCTTTCTATATTCACAGGACTAAATCGCACAGACAGTCCAAGAGTCTTTTCTCTGCTTCTATGGTCCTCGTATAGGGACCCCTGCATCTCCCCAATCCATCTCCAGATGGATAGTTTCCACAATTTCTCCCGCCTATAGACTTTCAGGTAAATCACCTCCTGACCACTTGACGGCTCATTCCACTAGAGCCTTTTCCACATCAGTTGCCTTCCACCGCGGCACCGATATTCCGGACATCTGCCGTGCTGCCACCTGGTCCACACCGTCAACCTTTATACGGCACTACCGGATCGATGTCAGAGCGACACATGATTCCTTCAGCAGAGCTGTGTTGGCATGCTTCCTGCCGTGACTGATCAAAAAACGAGATCACATTAGTTTGGCAGGATTTGTTCTTGACAAATCTGTGTTGGCTTCTAGTTATTAATGCCTTGTTTTCTAGGTGCTTGCACAATGACCACTTTACGACTAGCAAGTGAAGCTTGCTATTCACCCATGTGTGCATTCACAGAGGCCATGAAGAAGAAGATAAGGTTACTTACCTGTAACCATAGTTCTTTGAGTGGTCCTCTGTGAATTCACACTACCCACCCATCCTCCCCTCTTCCGTCACAGCTCATTTAACTTTTTTTGTCATACTTATGCCTGGTGGAAAAGTTTGTGGAACTGAGGGGAAGGGATGGTGGGTGAAGCATATGCCTCGTGGGGGAATCACATAACTAAATTGTTACATTCAGCTCTAGAATCTTCCGAGAAGGTCAGCGCAGGCGCAGACAACACCCATATGCGTGAATTCACAGAGGACCACTCGAAGAACTATGGTTACAGGTAAGTAACCTTATCATTCTCTCCATCTATCAGTGAGGTGACCTGATCAAAAAACGAGATCAAATTAGTTTGGCAGGATTTGTTCTTGACAAATCCGTGTTGGCTTCTAGTTATTACTGCATTGTTTTCTAGGTGCTTGTACAATGACCACTTTACGATCTGTTCCAGAATTTTGCCTGGGAGTGATGTCAGACTGACTAACCTGTAGTTCCCAGGTTCCTCTTTTTCACCCTTTTTGAAGATATGGACAACATTAGCCCTCCTCCAATCCTCTGGCACCTCACCCATTTCCCATGATTTCAAGAAAATAATGGATAGCAGTTCTGAGAGTTCTTCAGCCAGTTCCTTCAGTACTCTCGGATGCAGTTCATCCGACCCTGGAGATTTAAACTCGTTCAAGGTGGTAAGGTATGTAACGACCCAGGTCCCCCCTAGAGGTTACCTAGTCGGCGGACAGAGAGTAATTAGGAGTTTGCATACCCTTATGGTGCTGAGTGAGTCCTGGAACCCCAGCAAGGCCTGTGCACAACACCCTCATACAAGTCTGCCCTAAAAAGAACACTCTTGTACTTTAGGATATTTCAGATAGAAAACCATGTGGGTTTTGTAGTCCTTGTTCATACTAAACTCCACAGGTTAGGACTCATTACGTAAAATTGGCCGAGGCAATACCATCATGGATGACCTATGACAGTTTACTGTTCAAGAGACCAATTGATTTTTATAATCATTGTTTTATTAAAGAAAATAGAAAATTCCATAAAGAAATAGTCAGCTTATGCAAAAGCATGCAAATGATCATTTTTCAAGTTGGTTACAAAATTGTAATGAAGAAAAGAATCCATGAAAAATATAAAAGTATTAAAAATAGTAAAAGTTCCAAAAGTCTAAGAAATCAAATAACAACTGGTTAGGAAGGCAAAAAGGCAGGTGCCTCCCCTATAATCCAAAAAGGTAATCCATTAGGAAAAGCAAAATGAAGAAAATAATCCAAATAAGTGTAAAAGACCAAAGTCCATCATTATCCTGTAAAAAGAAAAATCCTGTAAAAGAAATATCCTATTCTATTAATTTTACTACAGCTAATAATCACATCTCTCTAAAAACTAATCCATATTGTACTGATCATACTAAGCCATATTGTCCCCTCTTCTACTCCACTATGTCCATAGGCAAAAGTTCCTTTTTCAAGCTTAGCTGGCATATCCCTTATCTTCCTCTTCTCACGGTGTCATCCAATCACGGTATGACGTTAGGTAAACAGTCCTTCTGTACCTCCCGACTTTCTGCTCCATTTCTTTCCCATGGGTAACAGATGTTATTTGGGTTTGGCGGTCTGCAATAAGTCACAACAAAGTCCATCTATCTTATTGTGGAATGTTCTTCTCAGGCCTTCAGAAGAGCATTCTCCCATCCTCCTACTAGCAGATACTTTGTTAGCCTTGCAGAAATCATCTATGCAGAGAACCAATATGGAATCCCTCTTACATTGTTCACTACTACATAACCCATCTTCAGTACAAGATCTCAACCATATAACCCATCTCATCACAAGAAGCCACTGGCAATGGTGCGGCTAAAAAATATTGTAAATAAATAAATAAGGTATTCTTTGAGTATTTGTTTATCAGTCTCCAGCTGTAATCCTCTCCCCCCCCCCCCGTGCACTTCCAATTCGTTTGGAAGTTCATAGTCTGTCTTGTGGGAAAAGACTGGGCTAAAATGGGAATTGAGCACCTCTCCTTTTCTTTGTCCTCTGTTATCTCCATTGCGGAGCTGTGCCACTATGTCTTTTGTTTTTATTTTGCTACTGACATACCTGAAGAATGCTTTTTAATTGCTTTTTAGTGTCTCTAGCTAATTTTAGCTCATTCTCACCTTTTGCCCTCTTAATGTCATCCCTGCATTTCCTTGCTACTTGTCTGTGCTCATCCTTGGTGGCCTGGCCTTCTTTCCACTTCCTGTACATGTCTTTTTTGGTTTTTAGGCCCTCCCTGAGCTTTTTGTGAAGCCACACTGGCCTTTTTTTGCCACATCCCACCTTTGTTTCTTCTTTGAATTGTTTGTAGTTGTGCCTTTAGAATTTTTTTTAAGAAGCTCCCACCCTTCTTGGACTCCTTTTCTTGTTAGGATCTCCTGCCATGGGGCTTTACTTATCCTTGTTCTGAGATTATTGAAATTGACTTTTTAAAAATCCAGCAGAAGTATATGGCTAGACTCTGCTTTTGTTTCCTTTGAAATTAAGAATTCTAAAAGGACATAGTCACTCTTGCCTAGAGTTCTCCTTACTGCCACTTCCCCCACCAAGTCTGTTGGTCAGAATCAAGGATAGCAAATCCTCTAGTTTCTTTATCCACTTTTTGTAGGAGAAAATGATCAGACACACAAGCCAGGAAATTCTTTGAAGGGCCGTACTTGGCAGAATTTGCCTCCCAACATATATCTAGATAATTAAATCTCCCATCACTACAATGTCGTGTCTCTTTGAAAACTTTGCAATTTGTTTCTCAAAAATTCTGTCCACTTCCTCTCCAATTGGGCGGTTGGTAGTAGACTCCAAGTAGCAAGTTCCTTTTGTCTTTTGTCCCAACTAGATTGATCCAGGTGCTCTCGATGGGACAGCCAATATCCTCCTGTATTTCTGTGCAGGATTGCATATTTTTTACACATATTGCCACTCTACCTCACTTTTTATTCTCTCTGTTCCGTTTTGATCAGTTTATATCCCTCAGTTGCTGTATTCCAGTTATGGGAGTCATCCCACCAAGTTTCAGTTATTCCTATAAAGTCATAGTTACTCTCCTAAATTAAAATTTCCAGTTCTTCTTGTTTGTTTCCCATACTGCTGGCATTTGTATACAGACACCAGAGGTTGTGTGATTCGTGGCCTGTTTGTCTTTGTGCATTTTTATGAATACAGTGGTGCCTCGCTTAACGATTGCCTCGTTTAGCGATTAATTTGCATAACGATGTGTTTTTTTAGGAAATAATATGCACCGTATAACGATGTTTCCTATGGGCGATTTTCGCTTAGCGAAGTTTGGGACCATGCTTCGCATAACGAATGCGATTTTAGGTCCCCTGCTTCACTTAACGATGTTTCTTTTTTCAATTAAAAAGGTGTCTTAGAAGGGTCAAAAACGGTTCTAAATGCTTGGATTCGTTAGAGGACCCCCTAAGTCGTGTGCAAACCTGATTTGGCTTTGATCTGACTTTTCGTTAATTTATGGTTAATTTTTTTTCCGGCCCATAGGAACCAATGGACCTGTCAAAATCTGACAGCTCCATGCTTTCCTATGGGGGAGAAAACAATTCGCCATAAATTAACGAAAAGTCAGATCAAAGCCAAATCAGGTTTGCACACGACTTAGGGGGTCCTCTAACGAATCCAAGCATTTAGAACAGTTGGTGTGTCATCATTAATTTTTTGTGAATTTTTTCTTCCCCCATAGGAAATAATGGAGCTGTCTGATTTTGACAGCTGTCAAAAGTTGGGGGAAAAAAATTCACCATTAATTAACGAAAAGTCAGATCAAAGCCAAATTAACTTTTGCATCCGTTTTAGAGGGTGCAGAAGCTAATCCAAGCATTTAAAACCATTTTTGACCCTTTTATGACACACTTAATTTTGCAAAAATTGACTTCGCAAAGCCATTGAAATGCATTGAGTCAGCTTCAATACATTCCAATGGAGGAAACATTGTATCATTTAACGATGTTTCCTATGGGTTTTTTCACTTAAGGACGGCAATCCGTGCCTATTGGAACGGATTAACCGGTTTCCAATGCATTCCTATGGAAAATGTTGTTTCGCATAACGATGTTTCACATAACTTTTTTTTGGAACCAATTAAAATCGTTATGCGAGGCACCACTGTATTATGATTATGATTATGATTATGATTGTTAATGTTATTATTGTTGCCCTTTTGATCAGTTTGGTCCATTGCTCTTATTGTGTGTAAGGTTTCATCTACCCTTAACTCTGTGCTTGTGTCTCCCAATTCAGTTTAAAGCCCTCCTGATGAAGTTTTTCATGCTGTGGGCAAACACGTTCTTCCCAGTCTTTGTTAGATGCAAGCCGTCTCTTGCTAGCAGACCTTAAAGGAAGCTTAGCCTATGGTCCCAAAAACCAAATCCCTCTCATCAACACCACCTTTGTAGCTATTCATTCATCCAGAGGATCTTCCTTTCTCTTTCAATTCCTCTTCTGAGCAGCACGAATATGGATGAAAAAACTATCAGGGCCCCAAAGTCCTTGAGTTTCCTTCCCAAAGCTTCAAAGTCGGATGTGATCTCAGTAGCTCCCCTTGGCTGTTTCATCTGTTCCCACATGGACACTTCTTACATGTATACAGCATTTTATACTCAGGAACAAAGAGAAACGTAGCACAAACTTTGCAGGTAACCACAACAGAATTGTTTCCACACTCCATAATCCCTTCTAGCTTTTTTACTTCCAACTGTTTGTTTAGGATATGTGTCCCTCTTGTTTTGTTAGTTTAAATGTACAGTGGTTCCTCGCTTAACGATGTTAATTGGTTCCCAAAAAAACATCGCTATGGGAAAACATCGCGAAGCGAAACACCATTTCCCATAGGAATGCATTGAAAACCGGACAATCCGTTCCAATGGGAACGGATTACCGTCCTTAAGCGAAAATCACCATAGGAAACATCGCTAAGCGAAACAATGTTTCCCCCCATTGGAATGCATTGAAGCCTATTCAGTGCATTTCATTGGTTTTGCGATGTCTGTTTTTGCTATTTTTAAAGTGTCTTAAAATGTTCAAAAACTGTTTTAAATGCTTGGAATCGTTAGTGCACCTTGTAAAACCTTTGCAAACTTAATTGGGCTTTGTTCTGACTCTTCGTTAATTTTTGGTGAATTTCTCCCCCCCCCATTGAATTGCATTGAATAGGTTTCAATGCATTTCAGTGGTTTTGCGATGTCCGTTTTCGCTATTTTTAAAGTGTCTTAAAATGTTTGAAACCTGTTTTAAATGGTTGGAATTGTTAGTGCGCCTTGTAAAACCTTTGCAGAATTAATTTGGCTTTGTTCTGACTCTTCGTTAATTTTGGGGGAATTCCCCCCCCCCCCATTGGAATGCATTGACACTTTAAAAATAGCGAAAATGGACCTGTCAAAACCATTGAAATGCATTGAAACCTCATCAATGGATTTCAATGGGGGGGCGGAATTCACCAAAAATTAACGAAGAGTCAGAACAAAACCAAATTTGCAAAGGTTTTACAAGGTGCACTAACGATTCCAAGCATTTAAAACAGTTTTTGAACATTTTAAGACACTTTTAAATTAGCAAATACAGACATCGTTAAGCGAAACAGGGGACCCAAAATTCAATCACTATGCGAAGCATGGTCCCGAAATCGCTAAGCGAAAATCGCCCATAGAGAACATCATTAAACGATGCGGAAAATTCCTCAAAAAACACGATCGCTAAGCGAATACATCGTTAAACGAAGCAATCGCTAAGCGAGGCACCACTTTAGTGTGCGTATGCTCAAAGCAACCAATTTTTTTTCATTGGGGCCTCCCCCTTGGTCTCCCTTGGCGAACTCCTGCAGCAAACTTCCTGTTCTCGAGGTCTGGTCTCGAGCTCCCTGGGTCTGCCTTTAGTTTTATTTGTCAGCTATGCTCTGCCTGGAGTCAGGAATAACACTACTGTCAGTTCCTGGAAAGGTTCTATGCCTCGTACTGCTTGGACAATTACAGCGACCAGTGGATACATACCTGCAAGCAGGATTCAGAAAAGGACCCTCTTGTAACGAGCAGATCCTGACTTTAAGAAACATCATCGAGCAGAGCATAGAAACCACTAATAATCAGTTTCATCTGTTTTTAAAAGCCATTTGACTCTGTCCATTGCAAATCATTATGGTACATCATAAAGATCTATAATGTTTCATTAATATCTTCAAGAACCTGTATTTCAATTCTACCTGCTGTATTCAAATGGAATCTGGCAGTGCAGATTTTAAAACAGTAATCCAGGAGAAAGACAAGGATATATTCTGTCACCACTCTTGTTGCTCCTTTCCATAGGCTTTATTATGCTTAGAGTGGTGTACAGCTCCAATTTTGGCATTCCATGGGCAAGAACTCGCCTAACAGATTTTGCAGATGACATCACACTGCTTGATGAAATGAGAGCATGCTTATAAGAAATGGCCACCAGCATAGACAATGAAGCTAGCAAGATTGGCCTATGTATAAGTACTGAAACAACCTAGTTTATGCAGATTGGAGGAGTCCAAGATAGCATGCCTATAACTACCCATGCCAGGCTATAGTCCAACAATTATCTTGGCAACATTATGTCTTTTGACAGAGGCACAGACATCAACTGCTGATGAATTGGAATGCTGTCGGCTGTATTTCAGCTCATGTGCTCAGTTTGGTCAATGGAAGCCATAAGTATCACCACAAAAATAAAACTTTTCAAGAGTATTGTTATATTTACTGCAGTATATGCCTGTGAAACATGGAATTGCACAACCAAGATGACTAAATGGTTAAATGTTTTCCAATAACGTTGCTTTATGTATGTATGTATGTATGTATGTATGTATGTATGTATGTATGTATGTATGTATGTATGTATGTATGTATGTATTTATTTATTTATTTATTTATTTATTTATTTATTTATTTATTTATTTATTAGATTTTTATCCCGCCCTTCTAGACGTTGTCTACTCGGGGTGGCTTAAAATAAAATCATTCATAAAACTGTTAAAAAAACTGTTTTAAAAACTTTTTAAAAATCCTCCAGGTCTCATATTGTGATTATATAACTAATAAAGAAATACTACAAAGATGAGACACAAAACATCTATCGACAACTGTGAATGAGCATTGTATGCTTTTTTTTTTGGACAAGAAGGTAACAAAATTACACGTATTGGATGTAGATAAACCGCAGCATCCAAGTCAAAGTGGGACTGAGTAACTGTATCAGCAAAATGTCTTTCACACTAGTTTGAATTAATTTAAATGAAATTTTGTCCTAATTTTTGCAGCAAGCCATCAGTAAGTTGCCTCCAGGCCCCATTTGTATACGTACATGGAAACTGGAATGGAAAAAGTATCAGAATTACATTTGTGTTGCACCTGATTTGAGAAGTTTATTTACTACAAGTGTTTATTTGTGTAGTCTTTAAAAACTGATTCTAACTGATTATACAACTAAAAGAATATTTTTGGCTAAGAGTCAAGGTAAAAAAAGAAGATGCTTATAATAATTAATTTTTTAAAAGTCATCCTATTATGTGGTTTTAAGCCAGGCTGGACTAGTTGTTTCAGAACTGTATGTCTGGATAAGAAACTCTTACACTGTGAGAAATGAAAGACCCTTGTGAACTCACAGAACCCAATAGTAGAGAAGGCTGTGTTCTGTGTCTCTTCACTGTTCACTGTTCTGGTCTTACTTTCTTTTAGGACATAATACTTCTTCAACACCCCATGTGATTTCTTGCAGCAGAATTTCTGACCCAGTCAAAATAGCGGCTTTTGTAGAAACAAAAGTGTGTGGATGCATATTCATATGAGGATGAGTCATTCTTTGGTTCAAAAGCTATATATATTTTCAGTTGTAATTGTGCTTTCAGTTAAAGAGAGAAAAAGGGGTTTGCTTCAGTTATCAAAAGTTTAGAAATTGCTCTTCTAGACCAGTGGTTCCCAACCTTGGGTAACTGAGGTGTTCTTGGCTACAGTTCCCAGAATTCTTTTCCTAGCCATGCTGCCCGTGGTTTCTGGGAATTGCAGTCCAAGAACACATTGGTTACTTAGGCTGCCTGTGGAAGTCTAAGGCTGAAACATTAAGTACTCCACAGATCAATGTTTCCAAATAGAAGGGTCAAACAATATTTCTTTTATTGTTCCATTCTGCATGGTTTTGTATTTTGTACTA
This sequence comes from Pogona vitticeps, assembly GCF_051106095.1. Taxonomy (NCBI): domain Eukaryota; kingdom Metazoa; phylum Chordata; class Lepidosauria; order Squamata; family Agamidae; genus Pogona; species Pogona vitticeps. The sequence continues at coordinate 221,498,593 of NC_135784.1, read as the reverse complement.
CATGTAAGAATCTGCTCTCTTCCTTTGATGACACAACCATATTTGGCAGTGAGGATCAGATGCTGGATTGTTCTCCATTTCCATATGTCTGCTAATATGATGATGAGGTATAATTATTTTCGCTCTTGACTGAAGTACAATTCCATTGTCTTTCATAACTGTCACTTTTTCAGTGTGAGCCTTGACCTGCAATCATTGCAGATGCTGTACTGCACTGGGAAGAGCATCTCACTTTCAATATAGTTCCCAGAGCACTCTAAATATTTATGTTTTATACATCTCTCTTTCCAGCCTCCACACACATTCCCAAAGTGAGCAGCTTCTTTTTCTGATATAAAGTGGCAGAGTGAGTAATTTTATTTTTAATGAGGAAGTTCGGGGGAACTTCCAAATGACATCGGTATTCTGTCCTGTACATCTAAGTTCTCACCTGCTCACGGTACAGTGCTGTTGTGCTGACCTCTCTGTGCTGCTCACATACACAAAGCAAACAGAACAGTCCTTGGGCACATTGAAGATTGATATGTCCAAGGTTTGACAGCTGTAGAGTTGTATTGCTATGCCAAATGCAGACTAGATGGGCAGTCTTGTTTCAGAGGAAATTAGTTGGCTCTCTAAACCATTTGGAAAGGCATCTTAGCCAGGTTCTTCATTGTGCTGGGATTTCTCTTTCTTAAAACTCAGATTTTTATAAAAAATTCTAAAATTATAATAATTGCAATTACAGTGGTGCCTCGACTTAGAAACTTAATTGGTTCAGGAAGAAGGGCATAAGTCGAAATGGTCGTAAGTCGAAGCACCATTTCCCATTGGAATGCATTGAAATGCAATTTATCCATTCCAGCCGAAGGAAAAAAAAATCACCCCCCCCAAATCACTGCAAGACTCATTGGAAACGCGATTAATCCATTCTGGCCGAAGGGTGTGTGCGTGGAAAAGAAAAGCAATCAAGCATGCAAGACCCACCGGAAATGGGGAAAAAAACCCAAAAGCAACCAAACCCTCCAAGACCCATCGGAAATGGGGGAAAAAACCCAAAAAACCCAAACCCCCCAAGACCCATCGGAAATGGGGAAAAACACTCCAAAAAAGCAACCAAACTCCCAAGACCCATCAGAAATGGGGAAAAAACCAACCAACAAACCCCGCAAGACCCATTGGAAATGGGGGAAAAAACCCAAAAAACAAACCCCCAAGACCCATTGCAGCACAGAAATATAACCCCCCAGCCCAAACCCACGCTGCAAAAACACCCAGAACAGTTTTTTAAAAGCAGAAAACAGCACCTTACCTTACTAGGCAGCCTTCTCCAATCACACACTAACTGCTGGGGCGAAAGAGCTATAAAGAAGCAGCCTCGGCGCCACCTGTCATGGTTTAGGTTATTGAAGCTAGAATGTAATTTCTAAATGGGATTTGTAGTCATGAAATGGTGTAGAAAGAATCCATCTTGGTCTGTGTCATTTTACTAGAAGTATCGAGAAGCTGTTTTCTCTTGCAGCTAGTTAGGAATGTTATCATGTAGGTAGAGTGGCCGAGACAGAAGATGAAGAGCCGAGCCATAACATCGGAGGAGGAATGTCAACAACACCTGTGATCTCATGAGAAAAGGAGGTGGAGAGAGACGAGCAATCCTTCGTCCTGATTGGTGTACGCCAGTGGAGAGTGAAGAAGGAGGGTGGCCCAGCATGAAAGGAAAATGGAGGAATGCTGACACAGAGGGAGACTTTTTGTGCTTATGCATTTTTTGGATTTTGCCTTGGATAATGGATTTTTGAATGGACTTTGGAGTTCCCATTGATTTACTAGGATGTAGTTCATAGTAGAATAGAAAGGGAGGCTCAGCCTTACCTATTTTTCAGTTAGTAGTTTTCTTATTTTATTTTTGGTAGCTGGGATTTGCTAAATTTCTAACTACCTTAGTTAATGGAAATGTTTTTATTTATTTATTTTGAATGCTATGCTTTGCAATAAACTGAATATATCTAAATCTTTATTTTTCTAATAAAACAATAATACTAAAACTTATGCTTAGTCTCTTGAACAGATAACCTGCTACCATACTTAATTTGTTTTTCTTTAAGGCCACAAATTAAGCTACTTTGAGTCCAGTATTTTCCTGAATTTTGAGAGTTCTGGATGACTCTAAGACTCATGATTTTAACTTGGTTTCTAAGTGGTTTTTAAGTGGGGATAGACTTGGTAGAAGGGTGCCAGTTAGACAGCCTGGTTGAGACAAGGACTCGTCTCAGCTTAAATAGGGGTCAACTGGACTTGGAACCTCTCTATTCCAGCTTTCAGCATTCTCTTAGGAGAGCTGATTCTTACACCACCTACAGTTAGAAATTTGAATTTCCCACCTTTTTTCCCTGCCTTTTTCTGTTCATAAGCTCCAGTCTCAAGTAGAAGCAAAATTTTGTGGCCGGAGCTGGTCATAACTTGAAATGGTGCCCTATTCATATATCAGTGCTGCTTATGACCTATAAAGTAGTATATGGTGTAGGATCTGGCTGTTTAAAAATTTCCTCTCCCTGTGAAAGCATCTCTACATTTTAATGTTATGAGAGAAGGTCCTGTCTTGATTCTGTTGCCCTCACAGGCATGTGGATAGGGACTTGGGAGAGGGCCTTTTTAGTGGTTGCACCCAGGCCATACTTCCTCAGGAGTCTAGGCTCATCCCTTCCCTGTTGTCCTTCGGTCAACAAAGAAAGACTTTTAGATTTAGACAAGTTTTTTGCCACTGATTGTGCTGTAGAGAAAGGAGTTTTTAACAGGAGATACTGCACTTATTCTTCAAAACCTTTTTGGAGGGGTGTATGTGTATGCAAATTTTGTTTTTGTTTTTAAATTGTTTTATGTGTAATGGTCTTTTAATATTATTATATGTTTATTATTTTGTAAGCTGTGTTAGTTTCCTGAATTGGGAGAAATGAAGAAAATAAATTTAAAAATAAGCAAATCAGGCAAAATAAAATTCTGTTGCTTGCCTGTCTTTGAGCTCCCATGGGGAATTGGAAAGGTGTGGTATTATTACAGACATTTTGATTGTGGAGGGTCAAACTACAGAGATGTTCACATATTGATGAGGAGAGGTGGTATATCTGGCAACCATGTTCGTTCCCACTTGGCTATCTGGCCAGCATGCAGAAGGTTCAATGTGTATACCACTTCAAACATGCATATACAGTGGTGCCTTGCATAGCGAGGTTAATCTGTTCCGGATTAAGCCTCGCTATGTGAAAACATCGCTGAACGGAACATAAGAACCCATTGGAACGCATTAAACATCATTTAATGCGTTCCAATGGGCCCTAAACTTACTGTTCAGCGAAGTTTCCTCCATAGTGGCAGCCATTTTCGCGCCCTCGGTAAGCGAGGGGAGGGCGCGAAAACGCTGCGCGCGGCCATTTCAGGCGTCCGGCGGCCATTTTAGAACCGCCGAACAGCTGATCCGCGGGCACCGCAAAACGAAGCGAAACGCTTACCGATCATCGCTATGCGAGTTTTGCCCATTGGAACGATCGGTATGCCTCCACATTAGCGATCCTGAAAAGGGGATCGCCATGCGAATTCCTTGTTGTACGGTGCACTCGTTAAGCGAGGCACCACTGTACTGTATGTTGAGTTGAGATATATGGAGCGTCCCCTTCTTCTAATGTGAAAAGATCATGTGGATAATGGGATACATGGCCACTGGATGTATTGGCATAAAGTCTTAGCTAGCCCAAGTAGCCACACAATTCAATCCACACATCACTTAAATATGACAAAGGAGCGTCATTTGAACCTCAGAATACTTTGAAAGTGGTGTTTCAAATATTGGCTCTTCCAATACCATTTTTAATTCTAAAAACTGTTTTCCAGGCTGTTTGGCCATGTTCTTAAGGTTTTTCTTCCTAACGTTTCACCTGTCTCTATTGTAGGCATTTTAAGAGGACAATAGTCAGAACTCTGTGCTCTGTTGCAGTTTGTTGGATAATTGAGTATTTATAGCTGTGGGATCAGCTTTTGTCCTTTTCAGGAGATTGGGTAATTATGGTCATTAGCGTGTTTTTATTGTGGGTGTATTGTTGTGATAAGGGGGAGAGATGATCTATCACTGAGATTGATGGGTGTCATTGGCTGGTCTTTTGTGTGCAGTGATCTCTGGTCCATGTGGCTGGGTAGAGTTCATTACCTTTTGCAGACTGTATTTTTTAGTGCTGGGAGCCAGGCTTTGTTGAGTTTTAGACTTCTTTTTGGTAGAAGCTCTGCTGGTGTTTGTGAATTTCAGTGGCTTCCCTGTGCAGTCTAACATAATGATTCCTGGTGTTGTCCAGTACTTAAATATTTTGAAATACAATTTAATGTCCAGCTTGTTTTAGGGCATGTTCAGCGACTACCAATTTTTCCGATTGTTTTAGTCTGCAGTGTCTCTTACGTTCTTTGATTCTGGTGTGGATGCTACGTTTTGTGGTTCCAATATATACCTGTCCACAACTGAAAGGTATCTGCAGTGGTGAGGGGGTCCCTGAATACTGCATGGGTAAACTTTTTAAAAAACACAACCTACAAACAGTATTCAGGCCCACAACAAAAATACCTCAAAAGTTATGGTCAGCAAAGGACAAAAGGGACCCCCTCACATCTGGAGGACTATACCGGATTCTGAACATATTTTTGCTAACGTGTGAAATGAGTGCAGTTGTACGATATTTATTTATTTATTTAATTTATATTCCGTCTATCTGATCGGGTCAGGACCACTCTAGGCGATAGTTGGAGCATTCTTTGGCATTGCCCTTCTTTGGGATTGGGATGTAGACTGATCTTTTCCAATCCTCTGGATAATTCTGAGTTTTCCAAACTTGCTGGCAAATTGAGTGTAGCACCTTAACAGCGTCATCTTTTTAGATTTTAAATAGTTTAACTGGAATGCCATCACCTCCACTGGCCTTGTTGTTAGCCATGCTTTCTAAGGCCCACTTGACTTCACTCTCCAGGATGTCAGGCTCAAGGTCAGCAACCACACTATCTGGGTTGTCCCGGACATCCAGATCTTTCTGGTATAATTCCTCTGTGTATTCTTGCCACCTGTTCTTGATATCTTCTGCTTCTGTGAGGTCCCTACCATTTTTGTCCTTTATCATGTCCATCTTTGCGCCAAAGGTTTCTTTAATACCTCCAATTTTCTTGAACAGGTCTCTGGTTTTCCCCTTTCTATTCTTTTCCTCTATACAGTATATTTGCACTGTTCATTTAAGAAGGCCATCTTGTCTTTCCTTGCTATTCTTTGGAAGTCTGCATTCAGTTTTCTGTAACTTTCCCTATCTCCCTTGCATTTTGTTTCCCTTCTCTTCTCTGCTATTTGTAAGGCCTCGTTGGACAGCCACTTTCTTGCCTTTCCTTTTCTTTGGGACGGTTTTGTTTTTGCCTCCTGTACAGTGTTACGAGCCTCCATCCATAGTTCTTCAGGCACTCTATCCACCAAATCAAGTTCCTTAAATCTGTTCTTCACTTCCACTGTGTATTCATAAGCAATTTGGTTTAGTTTATACCTGACTAGCCCAGTGGTTTTTCCTACTTTCTTAAATTTAAGCTTGAATTTTGCTGTGAGAACCTGATGATCAGAGCCACAATCAGCTCCAGGTCTTGTTTTTGCTGACTGTATAGAGCTTCTCCATCTTTGGGTGCAGAGAACATAATCAATCTAATTTCATTGTTGCCCATCTGTCCATGTGTTGTTGGAAAAGAGTGTTTGTGATGACCAGCTTGTTCTCTTGACAAAACTTTATTAGCCTTTGCCCTGCTTCGTTTTGAACTCCAAGGCCAAACTTCGCTGTTGTTCCTTTTATTTCTTGACTCCCTACTTTAGCATTCCAGTTCCTTATAATGAGAAGATGTCAGTTCTAGAAGATGTTGTAAATCTTCATAGAATTGGTGAATTTCATCCTCTTCAGCATCGGTGGTTGGTGCATAAACTTGGTTTACCGTGATGTTGAAAGGTCTCCCTTGGATTCATATTGACATCATTCTATCATTTTTTAGATTATATCCCATTACAGCTTTTCCCACTCTTTTGTTGACTACGAGGGCTACACCATTTCTTCTATGGGATTCGTGCCCACAATAGTAGATATGATAATGGTCTGAATTAAATTCGCCCATTCCCGTCCATTTTAGTTCACTGACGCCGAGGATGTCAATGTTTATTCTTGCCATCTCTTGTTTGACCTCATCCAGCTTTCCAGGGTTCATAGATCTTTTAGCTTTTTGTTTCTGTCCTGGAGTTTTCTTGGCAAAGATACTGGAGTGGCTTGCCAGTTCCTGTTCCAGGTGGATCACATTTAGTCAGAACTCGCCACTATAACCTGTCTGTCTTGGATGTCCCTGCACGGCATAGCCCATAGCTTCTCCGAATTACTCAAGCCCCTCTGCCATGATAAGGCAAGAACTCGCCACTATGACCCGTCTGTTTTGGATGCCCCTGCACGGCATAGCCCATAGCTTCTCTGAATTACTCAAGCCCCTCTGCCATGACAAGGCAACAATCCGTGAAGGGGTTATCCCTTTTCTTCACCACTAAAATTAGTAACTGAAATAAAATTTTCCCAATAAACTTGAAGGGTTTAGCTGATTTGTTTAAGGATAAAAAAGTTGCCAGAGTGAAGGATTGGATCATTAAAAAGAGATTGAAGGATAAAATCATAGTTAAACTACAAACTAATAAACTATCAGGGTATAATTATATCCAAATAGATAGTTGGACAAATGAACGGTTGAAGACTAATTGCAAATGTAGAGAATGTACTAAGTATGAACAATTCCTGTCATCACATGAAGACATGCAGAAAGATTCTTTGAGGAGGGGAGTAGTAAGTAGAATATATAACCTAATTTTGGAACAAGAGGAAAAAGAGACTGAAATAGAAGGTTTGCAATCAATTTGGGAACATGATTTAAAGACAGAAATTAAAACAAAGGATTGGACAAAAATTTCAAAGATGAGAGTTGTAAGATTAATGTCATTAAGAATAAAGGAAATTTAAAAAAATAGTTTAAGGTGGTGCATGACTCCAGTGAAATTGAATATAATTGGAAATGTGATGAAGATATTGGCACATATCATATGTGGTAGGAGTGTAAATGGACTCAGAAATTTTTGAAAATGTTTAAAGAAATACAGTATGTGCTACATTTGGAAAAGATATCGAAATCAATTCTAAAATTGCTTTGTTGTCAATTTTTGATGAGATAGAACTTGATTATTGCTCAAAGGAATTGATTTCTAATTTTATGACAAGTGCTAGAATATTAATAGCTAGATTCTGGAAAGATAAAAATATTAAATTAGAAGATTGGTATAAAGAAGTATGGGACATTGCATTAAATGATGAATTGACTACTGAACTTAAGATGAAAAGAGGGAAATAAGTTCAAATATTTTATGCTATTTGGGGTAGATTTTATATATATTTTATATATATTTATTTTATATATTTATTTTATTAGATTTCTATCCCGCTCGCCCTTTTAGACAAAATCTACTCTGGGTGGGTTCCATTAAACATTGTAAACTAAAACAGTTAAAAACATTTCAAAACAACAGTGATCAGTAATGCTTAGTAATGCTCAAGATGGGAAAAGAAAAAAGTATAATAAACATAAAGTCAAATATTGACAGGAGGGAAGCCTGCCTAAAGAGCCAAGTTTTTAATTGGCTGTTAAAAACACCCAGCGAGGGAGCCAGGTGGATCAATGATGGGAGGTTATTCCAGAGCTGAGGGGCCACTGCCGAATAGGCCCGGTTTCTTGTTCTTTCTTTCTGGGCCTCTCTCAGCATTAAGCTCCTCAACCGTCCCTCCTGGCTATGGCAAGTGATTTGGGTAGATCTAGGTGGGAGAAGGCGATCTGCCAGGTATCAAGGTCCTAAACCGTTTTGGGCTTTATATGTCATCATTAACACTTTGAAATCATGCAGAAGTGAATGGGCAGCCAATACAAGGCAGCCAGAGTGGGAGAAATATGCTGGTACTTTCTCACCCCGCCAAGCAGTCTGGGTACCGCATTCTGCACCATTTGAAGCTTCCGCATCAATCTTAAAGGTAGCCCCATGTAAAGCGCATTACAGTGGTCTAATCTCGATATTATAAGCGCATGGATGAAAGTGGTGAGAGCCCCACCATCAAGATAGGGTCACGGCTGGACAATCCACCACAGATGGAAATAGGTGGAGCGGACCACGGATGCCACCTGGGTTTCCATGGTAAGCATCAGGTCCAGATGTATCCCCAAGCTGCGCACCACACTCTTTGCGGTGAGAGTCACCCCCCCAAAAAGGGAGAGTTTCCCAATCCGCCAATGGAGGGGCCGCCCACCCTCAAGACCTCCGTCTTGTCCGGGTTCAACCTCAACCCATTCAGCTGCATCCCTTGCAGCACAGCCTGCAGACAGCACTGAAGGGACAGAATGGCTTCATATAGATGTTGAACAGCATTGGGGAGATGATCGACCCCTGCAGAACCCCACAATTGAGACTCCACAGGGCTGAAAAGCTCTCCCCAAGCCGTACTCTCTGGGGATCGTCCTCCAAGAAGGATCGGAACCAGGCGAGCACCAGGCCACCGATTCCCAGCTCGGAGAGCCTCCCCATCCTGGAATCGGAATGGATCCAGTAGCCTTCAAGGGTGGACCATTAAAACAGGTCCCTGCTCCCTGCGGGGAGGGAGAGCCACTGAGAGGTTACATTTTATTAGGTGTTGATCTGACCATGATAATGGAACTGAAACAAGATCAGTCACCATCAGACCACACTTGGTCCGCTCAGTGGAGAACGCTGGTTCTTTCATATGACCACCCATGTGGGTGGGGCCATTAATATGTTGGGACATGTTCAAGGGAAGCCATGGTTTCTAGGAACTTAAGAGCTGGACTGGCAATCTCTGCCTCCACATGGATGTTGAAGTCACCCAGGACCAGAAGCCATGGGGACTCCAACAGTGCCGCAGAGACAAAGTCCGCCAGTTCTGGTACGGAGGTAGTTGGGTCATGGGGAGCACAGTAACCCAGCAAGATCCCAATACCATCCCTGGCCCCAATCAACACGTGGAGGGCCTCCAGACCCAGCTTCACCACCGAAGAGCGCCTAATAAGCTCCAAGGTATTTCTATAAATAATGGCTACTCCCCCCCGCCCGTCCAGTCTACCCTGGTGCTGGATTGCATAACCAGGAGGACAGGCAAGGGTCAGAGGAACTCCCCCTTCCCCGCCCATCCATGCTTCGGTTATGCACGCCAGCTCTGCATCCTCCTCCAGAATAAGATCTTGTATAATCCGGGACTTATTGGACACAGACCTGGCGTTCAACACCACCAGTTTTAGAGTGGAGGGCCGGCTGATCTGGCTACCTTGAGACTGGCAGTTGGTCACAGTGCCAGAACAGTGAGCAGCCTTCAAACATCTGTTCACTGTTCTTATAAAACGACTAGGCACTGTGCCAACGCCATGTCTCCCTCTAACTGTAATCACACTGATGTTAAACCCCCCGCTGGGGGGGGCAAGCCTTCCACTCCATGTCAAGAAAGAAGAAAACAAGATACACTAAAGTAATACAGTGAACAATAGTAAGAGAATTAACAAAATACATTCAACTCTAAACAATAATACAAGCTCAAACAATTATCAAAGTAATCAAATTATTAAATCAAACAATTTATCAAATTAGCAATTTAAATGAAATTTAAATTGGGCAACTTAAATAAAATTTTACATAAAAACATTTGTTTCAAAAATAAAAATAGAATAGAAACAGCATAATACAACTAATATAAACAAAACAAGAGATAACAGAAATAAATTAAACAAAAATAATGAAATAAACCCAAGATTCTCCCACACACAATTGAACCTGTCCCACCATGCACTGGCTGCAGATCTTCTTTCCCTCAAGTAGGCTGATGGAGATGAATTCAAGTTTATGGCGGCAGAGGCCCCAAGTCAAGCAGTCAGAAGCAAAGGCAAAGCAGGAAGTAACATCTGAAGGAGGGGAAGCTGAGGGAGAGCCACTTGAAACGACAATGGGGATACAGTCAGAAAATTCCCCCTTAAGCATGCCAGGGTCCGCTGCTGAAAAGGAGTTTCCCCTGGCCATAGGTATCAATGACTCCCAGTTCCAAACGGCCCCCCAGAAAAGTTTCCAAAAGTGTCCCACCACAAGTCGGCACCAGCTTCACTAGTCCTCAGGCAGCCTCTCGGTCCCCGACTCCAGGCTCACCACGCCTCCTCCAGCTGGCGTCCGCGATCTCTCCGGGGCTTCACTATTCGAGCAAGCGGGCTCCTCCGCACCACTCCACGCTGGGCTCGTCTCCAAGACCCCAGCGCCAGTCCCCCAAAACTAAGAGGTCCCTTCAGCTCTTCCAACCCTGCAGCACGAAAGGAGGCTCCCGTGATGCCCAGCTCCACCTTTCTACGACCAAGTTGGCTGCCTCAGCCCCAGTCTTCGGACTCACAGCAGCAGCTATGTATATAATTACAGAAATTGATTTCCTTCAATTATTTTGCTGAGAACACCATCCTTCTCTTTTTCCAAGCAACTAACTGTATTCCAGTCTGCCTGCCTGTTTCCCTAACAGCAGCAGCAGCTGCAGCTGCAGCGGCGTTGTTGTTCTTCTTACTCCCGGTGATAGTGGAAGCAGCAACAGTTGTGATGTTTGTAATGTTTGTTGCTGTTGCAGCAGAGATAAAAGAATAAAAAGCAGCTGCATCAAATAAGGGAGGCAAGAAACATAAAATAAAGCAAAAAGAAAGAGACCAGAAAGAAAGTGACAAAAAGCTGACTCAGCAGGAGGAAAAACACAACCTCCTCCTATCAGGTCACCATCTTGAGCATAGCTTGGAGTTAACTGAATTTATTGCATTTGTATTAGTGAAAGGAAAGGGGAAAGCCTTTAAACAACGATCAATACAATTTTGGAATAGAGATTCGTATTAAAAGTATTGCTCCCAAGGGTCCCGTGGGTATGGGGTGCACTGTGGTTTAGATTGTAATAGTTTTTTGTATTCTTAGTTTTGTTTTTTGAATTTTTTTAAAAAAAGGACAGTAGAAAGGTAGTCTATGAAGTCTTCCCTGAGATTTTCAGGATAAATGATAATGTTTTCCTAGGCATGAGAGAGACAAAAATGCCTAGGAAAGCAATGTTGAAGTAATAAATATGCAGAAAATCTAGCAACAAACGGCTATGGCAATTGCTTTGTATTTGGGTGAGATGTGATTAACAGATGAAAAAAGGTTTCAGATTCTGGGATTTTTCTTGCTTGATATCTCCTTTTAAACAATAGTAAGTAGAAGTGGGGATCCTATGGACCATTGTAATTGCTGACACTGGTGTCATCAACATATAGGCTGGCCTTTGTACAGCTTAGCATCCCATTTCCAAACAGCACAACGTTACAAGGCAATGTCCAACCATTTCCTAATAATTGGAATTGTGGACCATGGAAGCAATATCCTACTTTTGTAAATCATAGGTTTCCTGATGGGTTGAATTTTGTGGCTTTTTAGAACAAAACACTACACACCAAAATTAACAATGGAAGACATTCATTGGGAAGTTTGAGTTACTGTACAGTATGCTGTACTGTATATTTATGTATATGACCTCCCAGAGACTAGATTATGAAATAGCGTGACCTGGACATGGGGTGTGTGTGTGTGTGTATCTGCGTGCATGTATATCTGGAAATAAATCCCAATGAATTCAATAGGGCTTCCTTTTGAGTAGGTTTGCACAATATTACAGCAAAAATGTTTGTGGTATTTAGGCAACATCAGTCCAAGAAGAGAATGTACCTGGATACTATGTCCATGTATAATCTTGCCTTGCAGCATACTCAACCCAATCAAGTTCACTCACACACATTCCTATGGTAAGGCTGCAATATATTGCCTAGAAGTATGTCCCATTTACCTCAGAGACTCATTGCTGAGTTCATAGGTGCTTAACTGCTGACTGCTGACAAGAAATAAACTTGATTGATTGATTGACTGATTTCGATTTCAATCCCACCCATCTAGACCAAAGGTCTATTAAATGGAACAGGGCTGATATTAAAGTACTGTACACTCTATCCTCTATACCTGAGACAACAAAAATAAATGGGAGCAGAGGAAGAATTCCTTTGGATTCCTCCAACTAGAAACCATTCCAGAGAATCCCTCCTGTCTCTCGCTGTGACTCTCCTCTATGCCCATTGTCTCTGTTTCTCTATCTGTGACTCCCCATTTCTGTTTTCATGGCTCCATTCCCTTTCTACTGTGATGGAAGATCTGGAAAATACTTTAAGAGTATTGATAATATACAGATGTAAGGTACTTTGTTTTAAGTTTCCTATTTTTTTTCTCCACACAAAAATGAGAAAAAGACACCCTGAACTATCAAGTCCCTGAGAATTTCAATATGTTAAGAGTTTTAAATGAGTAATATTGCGGTGCCAAGGTGTGTAATATTCTTGTCTTCTGTTTTTTCCTCCCACCCCCAAGGCGGATAAAGAATTTGTGTGGTCTTTGTGGAAACGTCTCCAGGTTGCAAACCCTGATGTTACACAAGCAGTAAGCTTGGTTGTAGAAAGGTGAGAAATACATTTAAGTGTTTAATGGTTCCAGTTACCTGATCCAAATTTTTTTACTCTTAACCCCAAGGCAGACTTCTGGGACTAGCAGAGGAGAAGCCAGAAGTAAAAGAAATTTCTTTCTACCTCTATTTTGTTCATCTCTCCGTGTGTATTGATTGGGAAACAGAAAGTAATGCCCTGTCATTTGCACTGCTGTGAATTTCTCCAGTGGTCTATGGGTAGGGTACAGTGGTGCCTCGCAAGACGATTAAAATTCGTTCCATGAAAATCATTGTCTTGTGAAAAAATCATCTTGCGAGGTTCCCTATGCACCGGTCTCAAAAAAAAAAAAAAGTCTTGTGAAGCATCAGTCATAGAAAAAAGGTCTTGTGAGGCACCATAGTGATCGCAAAAACCCATTGTCTTGAAGGTTTTTCGTCCTGTGAGGCAATTGTCTAGTGAGGCACCACTGTAGTCTCACTACCCATTAGATTGTATAAGGGGAGTCTCTCACTAAATTACCCTTTCACAGAGCAATGGGGCGACTCCCAGGAAGCAGCACAACTAAGAAGGCATTCCCTTGTTTTAAGCTAAATCATGTGGAGTGAAACAGATAATGGTGGTAGAAAGGCATCTCTTTTGCCTTCTGGTTTCTCCCCTTCCAGCCCCAGAAGTCCGACTGGGGGATTCTACACAGTTTCTGGCACTAGAAGTCCCAGAATGACAAAAATTCCATCCATATCTATAACACTGTACTTGTGTGTGTGTGTACAAATCACAGTTGTAAACCAATTAAATAATTTTAGTTGATTAGACCACTATCTTGTTTTAGCTAATTTCTTTTTTAATCAGTTTAATTCAATTATCTCATTGTATCAGAGCTTCATGATAGAGGTTGTTTAGAGAAATTAAGAAAATGTTGGAAAAATTTGCACATACTAAATACATTAATTAGAAGTAAAAAGTGTGCTGCTTATATAAAAGCGTGCTGCTTATATACCACCCCATAGTGCTTCAAGCACTCTCTGGGCGGCTTACAAGTTAATTATGCAGGCTACACATTGCTCCCCCAGCAAGCTGGGTACTCATTTTACTGACCTCGGAAGGATGGAAGGCTGAGTCAACTTTGAGCCGGCAACCTGGGATTGAACCCCAGGTCGTGAGCCCAGTTTTGGCTGCAGTACAGCTGTTTAACCACTGTGCCACGAGGCTATTTTTGTCCATTCTTGATACGATAACAAGCTGAACCACAACAAAATCTCCCAAAAAGTATATCCTTAAATGATATCTATTAAAAACTGGTTTAATCCAATTAATTAATTTTAGCGGATGCATTTACGAATTAAATACTGTACAGACTTGGAAGTCTGATGTAACTGTATGTATGGAAACTATGGACGCATGGACAAATGAATTCATGTTTCTCCTGCAAGATATTATTCTTATTATTTAAAACAATATTTTGAATAGATCAAGCGTAAGCAATGTAAAAATACCAGTGAATTACTATATGCTGTATGTCTCTAATGCAATAACTTATTTGGTAAAACAGATCAAGTAAGTTGGAAAGGCCAGTTTTGCACAAGTTTAGTTGGAAGTAATTAAAAGCTTCCTGCCATCATTCTTTGAGGTTTCAAGGCTCCCTAGGATTTCCTTTTGCCCTGGAGAAGCCTTTGGAAGCCTCAAGATGGTGAGAAGAAGCCTTTAATTATCACTTCCTAAGAATGCAGTGATTATTATTATGCTGGCACAGCAAACTGGCATTCTATGAGCAATTCTGAAAATGGGGGCAACCTTTTTTGTCAGAAGATTTAAAACAGATCAAGTAAATTGGAAAGGCCAATTTTGCTTATCTTGAAAGAGAATGATTATTTCAAGTTGCTTTTTTATTTGGAAAGAATCCAGGCTGCGGGGGTGAATTACTGCTACTCAAAAAAAAGGCTTTTCAAAAGAGTGAAACATTTGAAATTCTTATAAACTGCCATACCAGTGGAAGTCTTCCAAAGTTACAAACATTGCTGCAGCTTGTATGTAAGAAGTGAGATCTGAATTTTTGACCTTGCTAGTTAGGACACAATTATCTGACTCTCAGGAGGACTTTTGAATGTCTCCCTGGCCAAGCAAGCATTCATGCCTGGAAAAGTGGTTCTGTATTTGGTTGTAAAAATGTTTCTTAAAAATATTTTTTAAAAGAATAGAGAACAAATATTCAGAAACTCACTTCTTTAAGCTATGAAATTATTGCTTCTTGCTTTGTGACTGGAGATAATGATTCTTGGTGTCTATATGCTGTCACAGTTTCAACCTTTCCACTCATCTTGTCACTATACATTTATATGGTAATTAAGAAAAATACTCCTCAAATGTTATGTGCCATCAAGGGTGACTATATGAGCTAATTGCTGAAGCTAGAAAAAAGTGGCAACCTTTGTATAATTGGATGAGAGATAAAAACATGAATGGGTTAAAATTATGAGAAAGAAAATATAAGATATAATTTTAGATTTTAAAAACTTAGGAAAAAAATTATAAGTGTGAAGTAAGCTTAGTAAGAAACATATCAACAAATGTAACAATATTTACTGTTCTGTATCACATTCTGTATTTTTTATTCACCCCAATACCCTGCTCCAAATTCCCTTCCCGATAATCTTCCATTACTTAATGGAAAATTAATTTTAAAAAAGGGTGACTATGAGGTAATGACTGCCAAAATCTCATATAATTAATTTATTATTTATTATCTGCTCAGATTTTGCAAACCAACAGCATTTCATGTTAGGTTGTTCTTTTTTCCTATTCACACTTGTTGAAAAGCAGCTGTGACAGTTGCTTTATATTTTAGTGAGAAGATGTTAACTGATGAGGAAAAGGAATCAGTTTCTAGAATTTCCCTTTGCTTGGTATCACTTTGTGAATGGTAGTGAGCACAAGAGTATCCTGTAGAGTAGACTATCTTGACTACGGCAGTTGGTGTCAACCTTCAAGCTGCCCTTTGCTTGGCATCCTTTTTCCTGCTGGCAACACGGGCACAATATTGTGCAATTCCCTGGTGTTTTGAATCAAGGATACAGAAGTTCAATATCCCACATTCAAAAAACTGAGTCGTTTTAAAAAAATGAACTGAATAATTTAAAAAATCACTGCTAGATTGCCACCAGCAGGGTCAGGACAGCCTTGGAACTTAAAATACGTATGTAATAGGAAAATTTTAATTACTTAAATTGAATGTGCCTGGGGCCTGAGCTGAGTTATCCAGCACAAAGTTATGCTGGCAAGATTCTACCCATTGAGTTTAATGGGACTTTCTCTCAGGTAAGCAAGAATATGATCATAGTCTTAATGACTTAGAATCAATCTAGTCTCTGGAAGAAGATAACTATTTAAGCACTGAAAAAAGAATGGGGAAGGAATTACAGCTTAGCTGTATAATTCAGACAAGCTTATGTTTGATTAAAATATAGAAGATTTGATGACCTGGCAAACTGGATTCTGATGAAATGCAAGCACAATGGAGAAATATGCCTTGCTATACTATGACAAAAATATGCCTTGAAAACCAGAACCAGGGAAAACCAGTGTGGGAAAACAAAGGAAAGCCTGACTTTAAAGCAAATTTACTTGACAGGTACAAGTATTTAGTCTAATTATTTCTGTTTAACCAATAAATATTGCAGTGGGCTTTTATTTGCAACCTTTTCAAAATACCTTTTTCTGTAAAGTATAATTAAGCTGTGGTGCTTGAAAAATCTTTTGGGGGGAAATATAACTTTGTACTAGTTAGATATGGGAATATTTAGCAACAAACAAAAAAAAAGTAACTTCTTTTCAGAATACTTCCATCTTTCAAAACTGGGATTGAGGTGCCCTAAAATTTTCAAAATGTAACTGGAACCTCATTGTTTCTATTGTTCATTCTTCAGTTACAGAGAATATATTTCACTTTTTAGCATTTATTGCAGTTCTTACTTGGTGACTGTAACTACATTTTCTATTTTAATATTCAGGTACAACCAAAAATATCTTTACTATGCAAATGAGAAAAGCCTTTGGGATATATTAAAGCCTCTAGATATTTTCAAACAAGTCATTGTAAAAGTATATCTATGCTAACGTACTTTGCAACTACTTTAAATACTATTGATCTCTGAATTATGTAAAAAAGGTGGATGGTATTTCTAGTTCATTTGCCTTCTGAAACTTTTCAAAAATAAAATCAAGCACAAATAAATACTTAATCAGTAATTTTGGATACCTGTATTTATCAGGTAAGAACTTGGAAGCATTTCTCTTGTATAATAAAGGTTTTTAACAGGAGAAACCCAATAATGTATGTTTTGAGAATAACATATTTTCAGGATCCTTCAAATCTTTTAAAGCTGGAATAAGCCTGGGAGATTTTTCATAATAAACAGTGGCCCCACCAGCTAGGAAATATTCTCTCTGAGCACTCCATGCATGTATCCCTTGGTAGATGAAGAATCATGCTGAATAGGGAAGGAACCCAGCCTGCTCCAGCTGCTAAGGTATCATATGTATTGCCCGGTAAACAAAGCAGTAATCTGCTGATTAGGAGGAGGCAGAATTCAGTCCATCTGCTGCCCTTTACTACTTCCTGACCAACAATTTGATGGATAGAAGCATTTATTTATGTTTAGAACCTATCTATCTATTAGAGAGATTTGTATGGGCTTCATTTTTTAATAAATGTTCAGTCATATCCTGAAGTTTTTGCAGAAGACAAAAGGTCCTAAGTACTTTCAACTGTGTTTCCTTAGGGCTCTTTCCTTTCCATTAACCCTTTGGTTGCTGTGACAGCCTCCTCTCACGTCACAAAGGAGAGTTACCCACGCTCTTCACTTCAGGTGACCCTAACTGAAATTGCTCTGGTCACTTTGGCCAAGGCTTTACTGGACAACTCGTATCCCAACTGCTGGACACCAGTTTTATTGTGACAGCCTCCTCTCACGTCACAAAGGAGCTGCCACGTCACTCTCACACCCTTACTTTATTCACGCTACCACCCACCATTCCCTCATAAAACTCTTCAGACAAAAGTATGATTTTTAAAATAAAAACTTATCTTTATTGATAATAACAAAAGGAATGGTAAATCACTATACTAATTAAAATAAAAGGCAATCAGTATAATAAAGTACCCACACACATACTCTCTCTCAGACCTTCACTCTATACAGTGGTGCCTTGCTTAACGAGTGCCTTGTTTAGCGATGAATTCGCATAACGATGTGTTTTTTAAAGAAAATAATATGCACCGTATAACGATGTTTCCTATGGGCGATTTTCGCTTAGCGAAGTTTGGGACCACGCTTCGCATAACGAATACGATTTTAGGTCCCCTGCTTCACTTAACGATGTTTCTTTTTTCAATTTAAAAAGTGTCTTAGAAGGGTCAAAAATGGTTCTAAATGCTTGGATTCGTTAGAGGACCCCCTAAGTCGTGTGCAAACCTGATTTGGCTTTGATCTGACTTTTCGTTAATTTATGGTGAATTTTTTTTTCAGCCCATAGGAACCAATGGAGCTGTCAAAATCTGACAGCTCCATTGGTTCCTATGGGCCGAAAAAAAATTCACCATAAATTAACGAAAAGTCAGATCAAAGCCAAATCAGGTTTGCGCACGACTTAGGGGATCCTCTAACGAATCCAAGCATTTAGAACAGTTGCTGAGTCTTCGTTAATTTTTTGTGAATTTTTTCTTCCCCCATAGGAACCAATGGAGCTGTCAGATTTTGACAGCTGTCAAAAGTTGGGGGGAAAAATTCACCATAAATTAACGAAAAGTCAGATCAAAGCCAAATTAACTTTTGCATCCGTTTTAGAGGGTGCAGAAGCTAATCCAAGCATTTAAAACCATTTTTGACCCTTTTATGACACACTTAAATTTGCAAAAATTGACTTCGCAAAGCCATTGAAATGCATTGAGTCAGCTTCAATACATTCCAATGGAGGAAACATTGTATCGTTTAACAATGTTTCCTATGGGTTTTTTCGCTTAAGGAAGGCAATCTGTGCCTATTGGAATGGATTAACCGGTTTCCAATGCATTCCTATGGGAAATGGTGTTTCACATAACGATGTTTCACATAACGTTTTTTTTTGGAACCAATTAAAATCGTTATGCGAGGCACCACTGTATATATAGCACAGTACTACACAACATGTACAAGCCCTAAGTCCCTATCAAGTCCCTATCTGACTCACACCTCTTTCACTCCCCCTTAAATACCCTAGCTCCACCCTCTTATGTCCCACCTCCCGTCATGCTATTGGCAGATGACAAACAACCATAGCAATGACAGGCAGATGACATCATTGTTACTGTAACATTACCTTCCCCCTTATAAAAGTTGTTTTGTGGGGGGAAAGCTAAGGTGCTTTTTACCCCAAAACAACTGCACATAAAACAAAACATTGCATACCACATTGTAACACTTACCACAACCATATTTAACACATTTATGCATAACTGTATCTTTAAAATATACTTACATTGTAAATAAACAATTGCTTATTTATATACACACATAATATATCAATAACAATACATTTTCCAACTTTTACACTTAGTTATATTTTAAGAATCCATGTTCGTTCAACCGTCGTCGTCGGATCTTCGGGATAAGGCGTCAGCAACACAGTTCATAGTCCCTTTGACTACCTTAACCTCAAAATCATAGTCCTGTAAAAGAAGAGCCCACCTCATTAGTTTGCCATTTTGGGCTTTCATAGTCTTTAGCCACATCAGAGGTGAGTGGTCTGTACACAGAATGAAGTGTCTCCCCCAGATGTAAGGTTTCAATTTCTGGATTGAGTACACGATGGCCCAACACTCTTTTTCAATGGTCGACATGTGCTTCTCGCCTTGTTGAAGTTTCTTGCTCAGGTAGGACACAGGATGCTGGTCTCCGTTGTCATCACACTGGCAGAGCACAGCTCCTACCCCGGCATTGGAAGCATCGGTGTAGATGATGAATTCTTTACTGAAGTCTGGAGCATGCAACACAGGGTGGTTGGTTAATGCTTCTTTTAGCTTTCCGAAAGCCACATCGCAGTCATTGGACCATGGAATGCGGTCATCGCTCCTTTTCTTCATCAGCTCTGTATCAATACGATGTAACACTCCCTTGGCTACACCAGGTTTGCTGGAGAAAACCTGTTGATACTTATTAACCAATGTTTTCAGATCACTCTGCTGTTCTATGGATAAGGCAGGGCTGATCTTCAGCTCCTCTGGGTTGAACTTTGGCTGACCCCTCCCTTCCCAGAAGGGTAACTCATGGTCTTCTTTATCAGCTGCTTTCATTGCAAACAGCACATTTTTCTTTTCTCTATAATAAGGCTTAAGGGCATTTACATGAACTACCCTTCGGCCTAAATGTTCATCTCCCTCAATAATGTAATTGACGTCACTCATTTTATGAATGACTATATGGTCCATTCCAACTCAGCTGTAGCTTGTTCCCCTTGATGGGCCTCAACATAAGGACCTCATCTCCAGGATTAAACTGACGTTCCCTAGCCTTTTTGTCATACCACATTTTCTGTTTGACTTTTTGTGCTTTTAGATTTTCAGCAGCCAAATCTAGATTTCTTTTGAGGCTGTTCATTAAGGAGTCTGTATAGGTGACTACATTTTGGCGGTCTTCTTCAATAGTCTGTTCCCAATTTTGCTTAATTAGATCCAGCGGACCCCTCACTTGTCTCCCAAATAAAAACTCAAAAGGGCTGAACCCAGTACTCTCTTGTGGGACTGATCTGTAGGCATATAAAAGTAACTGTAATTTTTGGTCCCAGTTATTAGGGTTCTCAGCTAAATAGGCTTTAATCATCCTCATGAGGGTCCCATTGAATTTCTCCGTTAACCCATTACTTTGAGGATGATAGGGGGAAGTTTGTAGGTGTTTTACTCCACAAATCTGCCACAATCTCTTCATAAGTTTGGATGTAAATGATGTTCCCAAATCCGTTATAATCTCTGAAGGAAAACCCATTCTACTCATAGTTCACCAGGGCATCAGCTACTGTATGGTTCTCAATGTTTCTCAAAGGAATTGCTTCAGGGTATCTCGTGGCATGATCTATAATGGTTAGATTAAATTTGTTTCCTCTCTTCGTGACTGTGGATAATGGTCCTATAATGTCTACTCCTATACGTTTAAAAGGTGTTGAAATTGCTGGTAATGGGCACATCTTTGCTTTAGTCTTGTCGCAGTTATGACCCTGTTTCTGGCACACATCACATCTCTGACAGAAATTTCTAATCTGTTTACCAATTTCAGGCCAATAAAATTTCTGGGTTATTCTCTGTTTGGTTTTATTTATACCCAAATGTGCAGCGAATATGTCTGAATGTCCCCTTTCCAAAATCATTGAACAATATTTATCTGGTGCAACTAACTGGCTTCTAATCTCAGGTCCCCCTTTTGAAATATTTATCAGTTTTTCTCTGTATAGCAACCCTTGTTTGATAATGAAACGTTCAGGGGATTCAGGTAATAATTCTTTGTCAGCCACTTTCTCAAAACAGACTTTTAAAGTGGGGTCTGCTAGCTGCTCTTGGGAAAATATACTTTTCTGAGGTATTTCTAGAGAAAATGCCTCAGCTTGGGGTATATTTCCATATCTCTCTTGAACATCAGTAACGTTTCTTTCTGCCTCAGTTTGTTCTGGTTGTGATCGTGTAACCACCAATGCACTCTTAACATGTTTTGAGAGATCTGTGCCTATAAGCACTGCTGCAGGGATTTGCGATGAAACTCCAACGCACCAATTCCCTTGCCATCCCTGATAACGAATTAAAACTTCTGCTACAGGCAAAATCCCTACCTCCTTCCCAATCCCTTTGATTGTCATATGCTGATTAGGAATTATGTGCTTCTGAGGTACTATATCAGAGTGACAAATGGTAACTTGGGAGCAAGTGTCTCTCAATGCTAAATAGTTGTGTTCAAATATTCCTATATTGTCTCCAGCTGATTCAAATAATTGAGAATCAGTTCTAATATATAAACAGTGTTTAATTTCAGCAATAGGAATATTATCGTCATAACTTGAGATCTTTCCACTTTATGTATCCATTTTAGAGAGCTCTGCTGACTCTGCTGTCGTTTCCATGACAACCTGCTCTTCTCTAGGGGGAGCCATTTGACTGTTCTGAATGCAGTACACAGCCTTAGCCTTGTTTAAATTCATTTTCTGAGGTAAAATTTCTTTATTTTGTTTTGTTTTAGTACACTGGGAAGCAATATGGCCCCTCTCTTGACAGTTGTAACAAATTCTTTCTCCCCATGAGCTTTTTCCAGCCATATTTTCTAGTTTTTCTTTTCCCTCCAAAATCTGGCTCTTGGCTTGGCCCTGTTCTGAAGACTTTCCACCAAAATGGCTGCCCACTTTCTGCTGATTCTGAACTTGCCCTTTGGAATATTTAGGGTAGTCTTTCCATGTTTTCCTCATGTTTTTCCCCTCAGAATACGAAGGCCCTCTTATTTGTGAAATAAAATCTGCAATCTCAGCTGCTTGTCTAACGTCTAAAGGTCTCTTCTCTTGGACCAGATATTTAATTTCACCATGGAGTAAGGAATAGAACTGTTCCAATCCTATAATATTTTTTAATTGTAGAATTGTCTGTACACCCTCCTGTGTTAACCACTTGTCCAAACATTTAACTAAATTGAAACCAAGCTGTGTGTAAGACTCATCTGATATCTTTGACAGCGATCTGAATTTCTTTCTCAGGTGTTCTGCATTTATGCCAAATCTAGCAAAAACCATCTTTTTAAATTCTGAATAATTTTTACTTAATTCGATTGGCATATCAGTGTAGACTTCAGCCATTTTCCCACTGATTAGAGACCTCAAAATTATCATTTTCTCTGACTCTCTAACAGAGAAATCTGCACATGCTCTTTCAAAAAGCGTAAGGAATGCTTCAGGACAGTCTCCCTGTTTATAAGAAGGGAATTTCTTCAGATCTGTTTTTGACAACTGTCCATCCTCAGAGCTAGAATTTCTGTTGTTGTTGTTGTTCTGGTTCATTAATTCCAGTCTCCTAATCTCAAAAGACATACGCTCTTTCTCCAGTTCAAATTGTCTCTCTCTCTCTTTTTCCTCCTTTTCCATTCTCTCTTTCTCTATCTCAATTTCTAGCTGTTTCATTTTGTACTCATGTGCTTGTGCTAATTCAAATTTTCTTAGGTCTGTTACATGTTCACTAGAGGACTCTTCCTCTTGCGCTGAGGAAAATCTTTCCTCTTCACCATTAAATTCCTCCTCTGAACTGGCTGCCATCTCTGCAGCTCTCAGCTCAATCTCAGATTTCTTCCTGCGAGTTAAGGGCATGTTAATCACAAAAAAGGCTCTGTTTTATTTCCAAGCCTCTGTTTAAATCACTTTTTTCCTTCTTGTGCTAAGGTCTGATATTTAGTTGCAGAGCACACCAGCTGGCCTAGCTGTGAGCTGGTAACTGTAACTCCACTTCTTTGGCGTCTTCTGCCCCTTATACTGGGCCCCTTGCCAAACTAAGGATACTTTATTAATCTGCCTTTGGCACAACTTTAATTTTAATACAGCTCTACTCACACTTAGGTTCTGCTGATTAAAATGGAGATCCCTCAGCTTTGCTGCCCTTGGTCTGTGTCCCCACAGAATTCTCCTAACTCTGGACACGCTGACCAAACTACCACAGCCTCTGCTTTGGGCCACTCTCCCTCACAAAATGGACACCACAGAGCTCCTATCTCAGTTCTCCCACACTGAAGCTCAAGCGCCTCTCCACTAGATTTGCTCCCCTTGAGTCAAATCCTAGAGAGTTACCCACGCTCTTCACTTCAGGTGACCCTAACTGAAATTGCTCTGGTCACTTTGGCCAAGGCTTTACTGGACAACTCGTATCCCAACTGCTGGACACCAGTTTTATTGTGACAGCCTCCTCTCACGTCACAAAGGAGCTGCCACGTCACTCTCACACCCTCACTTTATTCACGCTGCCACCAACCATTCCCTCATAAAATTCTTCAGACAAAAGTATGATTTTTAAAATAAAAACTTATGTTTATTGATAATAATAAAAGGAATGGTAAATCACTATACTAATTAAAATAAAAGGCAATCAGTATAATAAAGTACCCACACACATACTCTCTCTCAGACCTTCACTCTCTCTATATAGCACAGTACTACACAACATGTACAAGCCCTAACTCCCTAAGTCCCTATCAGGTCCCTATCAAGTCCCTATCTGACTCACACCTCATTCACTCCCCCTTAAATAACCTAGCTCCACCCTCTTATGTCCCACCTCCCGTCACACTATTGGCAGATGACAAATAACCATAGCAATGACGGGCAGATGACATCACCGTTATTGTAACAGTTGCTGATAGGTTATTTCAAGGAGAGTGCGGAGTAGATCAGCTAGAGAGCACTTAGGTGTCTTCAAACAGTTTATCTAATCTCGCTCTGGTTTCAGTGGATCACAAGTTACTGAGTATGACATAGTTGCATTTGTCACAGACGTCTGGTTGCTCTCTGCTGAGTACTGTCTCAAAAGGCTCTTGAAGAACTGAAAACTAAAAGAGAGGCATTATGTTCTCTTGGGGCATAACAGTAGTAGATGGTTTGTCTGAAGAGTATTACCATCTTTTCTTATATAGGTGACTATGTTGTTGTTGTTTAGTCGTTAAGTCCTGTCCGACTCTTCGTGACCCCATGGAAGAACCTTTGTGACCCCATGGAAGAACCTTCACACCAGGCCCTCCTGTCTTCCACTGCCTCCCGGAGTTTGATCAAATTCATGTTGGTAGCTTCGTTCATACTGTTCAACTATCTGATTCTCTGTCGTCCCCTTCTCCTCTTGCCTTCACACTTTCCCACCATCAGGGGCTTTTCCAGGGAGTCTTCTCTTCTCATGAGATAGCCAAAGTATTGGAGCCTCAGCTTCAGGACCTGTCCTTCCAGTGAGCATTCAGGGTTGATTTCCTTCAGAACGGATAGGTTTGTTCTCCTTGCAGTCCAGAGGACTCTCAAGAGTCTCCTCCAGCACCACACTTCAAAAGCATCAATTCTTCGGCGGTCAGCCTTCTTTATGGTCTAGCTCTCACTTCTATACATCGCTACTGGAAAAACCATAGCTTTGACTATGTGGACCTTTGTTAAGGTGATGTCTCTGCTTTTTAAGA
This sequence comes from Pogona vitticeps, assembly GCF_051106095.1. Lineage (NCBI taxonomy): Eukaryota > Metazoa > Chordata > Lepidosauria > Squamata > Agamidae > Pogona > Pogona vitticeps. The sequence continues at coordinate 221,473,805 of NC_135784.1, read as the reverse complement.
TGCTGTCTAGGTTTGTCATCAGTTTCCTCCCAAGAAACAGGCGTCTTTTAATTTCGTGGCTGCTGTCAGCATCTGCATTGATCATGGAGCCCAAGAAGGTAAAATCTGTCACTGCCTCCATCTCTTCCCCTTCTATTTGCCAGGAGGTGATGGGACCAGTGGCCATGATTTTAGTTTTTTTAATGTTTAGCTTCAGACGATTTTTGCGCTCTCCTCTTTCACCCTCATTAAGAAGTTTTTTACATTCCTCTTCAGTTTCTGCCATCAGAGTGGTATCATCTGCACATCTGAGGTTGTTGATATTTCTTCTGGCAATCTTAATTCCGGCTTGGGATTCATCCAGTCCTGCCTTTCGCATGATGTATTCTGCATGTAAATTAAATAAGCAGGGAGACAATATACAGCCTTGTATTCCTTTCCCAATTGTGAACCTGTCAGTTGTTCCATATCCAGTTCTAACTGTTGCTTCCTGGCCCACATATAGATTTTTCAGGAAATAGATGAGGTGATCAGGCACTCCCATTTCTTTAGGAACTTGCCATAGTTTGTTGTGGTCCACACAGTGAAAGGCTTTTGCGTAGTCAATGAAGCAGAAGTAGATGTTTTTCTGGAATTCTGTAGCTTTCTCCATAATCCAGCACATGTTAGCAATTTGATCTCTAGTTCCTCTGCCCCTTCGAAATCCAGCTTGTACTTCTGTTAGTTATCGGTCCACATATTGCTGAAGCCTGCCTTGTAGGATTTTGAGCATAACTTTGATAGCATGTAGATTGAGTGCTTTTGTATAGTAGTTGGAACATTCTTTGACATTGCACTTCTTTGGGATTGGGATGTAGACTGATATCCTCTGGCCACTGCTGAGTTTTCCAAACTTGCTGGCATATTGAGTGTAGCTACTTGACAGTGTCATCTTTTAAGATTGTAAATAGTTTGACTGGAATGCCACCATCTCCACTGGTCTTGTTGTTAGCCACGCTTTCTTAGGCCCACTTGACTTCACTCTCAAGGATGTCTGGCTCAACTACACTATCTGGGTTGTCCGGGACACCCAAATCTTTCTCGTATAATTCCTCTGTGTATTCCTGCCACCTCTTCTTGATGTCTTCTGCTTCTGTGAGGTCCCTGCCGTTTTATGTCCTTTATCATGCCCATCTTTGCACAAAATGTTAATAGCTCCTGTTTTCTTGAACAGATCTCTGGTTTTTCCCTTTCTATTCTTTTCCTCTATATCTTTGCACTGTTCATTTAAGAAGGCCCTCTTGTCTCTCTCCTTGCTATTCTTTGGAAGTCTGCATTCAGTTTTCTGTAACTTTCCCTATCTCCCTTGCATTTTGTTTCCCTTCTCTTCTCTGCTATTTATAAGGCCTTGTTGGACACCCACTTTGCTTTCTTGCCTTTCCTTTTCTTTGGATAGTTTTTGTTGGTGCCTCCTGTACAGTGTTAGAAGCCTCCATCCATAGTTCTTCTACCAAGTCTAGTTCCTTAAATCTGTTCTTCACTTCCACTGTGTATTTGTAAGCAATTTGGTTTAGATTATACCTGACTAGCCCAGTGGTTTTTCCTAGTCTCTTCAGTTTAAGCTTGAATTTTGCTATTTGAAGCTGATGATCAGAGCCACAATCAGCTCCAGGTCTTGTTTTTGCTGACTGTATAGAGGTTCTCCATCTTTGGCTGCAGAGAGCATAATTGTTACGTTTCTGGCGCAGAGTAAATGAAGACACTTTACCAGTTCTTCTTTGACGGTTATATTTACATATATGTACACTTATATACAGGCAGGTATCTACAGCACATCTAGAAGTCTTCACACAGTCCGACAGCATGCGTGGCAGAAAATCACATCAGAAGAAGAGAGCATTCTACAGACACAGTCCATATTTATACATAATCTTGTCTCTGTCCAGTCCAATCGGGTTCCAGGTGACCTCATCTCTGCACCTGGGCTCTTTCTGGTTTCACCTCATTGCATCAGCTTAGGATGATTCAGCTTTTCTCTCATCTGCACATAATGGCAGCTCGTTAATGAAACATATATGGGTTCAGGCCTATAAAATTCTATACCCTGACACCCCTCCTAATTTTTTATGCCTGAACACAGCATAATCCCAACACATTTACACATTATTTTTTAACTTTTAATTTTAACACATACTTGTTACCTGTAACCTCTGTGTGTTCTGTATGCACCTTTGCATCTGTGAACACCTTACATTTCTTCATGTACTTCATTTCCTCATCCATGGGCTCTAACCATTTTCTTTTTTCAAAAGCAGGAAGTTCTAAAACTTCTTTGTAATTTTTTGGTTCTATATAAACATGACACACTCTCACACCACCCATTCCAAACCTCTTGGGTGGTATACCCTTGTTTGTCCTTTGGGACCTTCTGGGACCTTGTGTTTCTGTCTGTGCCTCTGTCTCACTAACCTTGCTAGCATGTGTTTCTTTGTGTTCTTCGTGTTCTTCAATAACTTCTCCATCTTCATCTTCTTCATTTTCATCAGCAGAGGACCTTGTGTCTTGCTCATGTGTTTCTTTCTGTCTAAACTGACCTCTTCTTTTTTCACTCAGTGGAATGTATAATTGTGAATTTGCGTGTACTTTGTCCCAGTTCTCCCCCTCATTGAAACTGGCAGACCTAGAAATTACAACGCTTCTATCACCATCTAGAAATCTATACGCCTTTGAGCTAGGCTCATAACCCAGGAACCTCATTTTCTTTGTTTTCGCTTGACCTTTTCTCCTGAGTTGCTTTGGCACATGTACCCAAGCGGTGCACCCAAACACACTTAAATACTTCAAACAAGGTTTCTTACCAAACAGTAAATAATATGGGGTTTGATCTATCGAGGATGACCAAATTCTGTTAATTAAAAAATTCGCAGTTTTCAAAGCTTCGGCCCACAGCGCATGATGCAACCCTGCGTCAGCCAGCAGTGCATCTTTCATGTTCTGGAGCACCCCATTCCTTCGCTCCGCCACTCCATTCTGAAATGGACTATAAGGGCTTGTTTTTCTATCTGATTCCTGTGGATTCTAACCACCTCTGGAATTGTGTATTTGTAAACTCTGTACCTCGGTCAGTCTGCAATTGCGCCACCTGGTGGCCAAAGCGCCGCTCAATAGATCTAAGCCAATTCTTAAATGTTTGAAAAACTTCTGTTTTGGATTTCAGTGTGAAACAAAACGAAAATCGTGTATAATCATCCACAATTACCAATGCAAATTTCGCTTTTCCTAATGAAGATGGAAATGGCCCTATTAGATCAGCATGTACCAATTCAAATGGTCTATTTGTCTCTCTGGTACTCTGTCTCCCTTTTGGGGCAACTTGTGTTTTGCTTTGCTTACAAATTTGACAGTCCAGGTAATTCTTACAGTCTCTTATGTTCACATCTCTAGCCATATTTTCCATTTTTTGCACTGTCTTAAAGTTTACATGACCCAGTCTTCTATGTAGTAAGTGTATACAATTGTCATGTTGGGGTTCATTTCTGTGTACCATGTGTGTGTCTCTGTATGTTTGGCCTTTTAATATGTATAAATTGCCCTCTTGCTTCGCTCTGGCCACTACTTTGTTATTTTTCTTAATTATGCATTCTCCTTTTTCAAACATTACACAAAACCCCTGTTTATCGAGTGCTGACACACTTAGAATATTATAATCAATTGTGGGTGTAAGTAACACGTTACTTATCTCCAACTTCAGACTGGGAACAAACACTCTCCCTTCTCCTGTTACGTCTGCTTTTTGTCCATTTGCCAGCGTCACGTTCTTCAGCTCCGTCTTTCCTAGAAAACAAAACATCTCTACATTGTTAGTCAAATGATTTACGGCCCCCGAGTCAATTAGCCATTCAGCTGCGTGAGTGTCCTTGAAGTTATCTGTTGTTTTTCTGCTGACAAGAGAGACCGATCTCTTGCTGCTGCTCTCTGCAGAGCACCTGCAAACTGCTGCCTCGGAATCCTTTCTGTTTGGAAACGTCTCTCCTCTCAAACAATCTTTTTGCAAATGATTTTTGGACCCACACTGGTAACAGGCTTTGATCATCATCCCCTAATAGACTGGACACGAGGAGAGTTAAGTTTCAGAGATCCGTGTCCACATTTGGATCCACCAGTTACCTTGGCCGTAGTAGGGTCAGCAGATAAGTCCACAATACCCTCGGAGTATGAGGACTTTGCTGATGTCTTTGAAGAGAAGGGGGCTGACCGACTACCTCCGCGCCGACCCTTTGACTGTGCTATTAATTTGGTGTCTGGGGCACCCCTTCCTGTGGCACAGATCTACCCCATGTCGGAACCCGAACTCGCAGCCTTGAGGGCCTTTCTGGATAAAAATCTGAAACGGGGATTCATCCGGCCATCCACGTCACCTCTGTCTGCCCCTGTCATCTTTTAAAAAGAAGGGTGGGGAGCTCCGCCCCTGCAATGGCTACAGGGCTTTGAATAAGATAACTGTTAGAGACCGTTACCCTCTACCCTTGATCGGCGAGCTTCTGGATCGCCTTAAAGGGGCCCAAGTCTATACCAAGTTGGATCTTCGTGGCGCCTATAATTTGGTACAAATTCGTGATGGTGACGAGTGGAAGACGGCTTTTGGAACACGTTATGGCCAGTATGAATATCTAGTCATGCCTTTCGGATTAACTAACACTCCAGCGGTGTTCCAGCGATTCATGAATGTCATCTTTTGGGACTTGCTCGATCGGTTTGTAATTGTTTACCTGGACGACAATCTGATTTATTCCCGAGCCCCCGCTCGGCATATGGAACATGTTCGCCAGGTTTTACAGCGATTACGGGAACATCGACTCTACGCCAAGCTGGAGAAATGTGAATTTAACCTGCGAGAAGTCGAGTTCCTGGATCACATTGTGTCTCCCCAAGGAATCCAGATGGACCCAAAGAAGATCAAGAAGGGTATTAAACTGGCAGAAACCTCGGAATCGTAAGGATGTGCAACGGTTTCTTGACTTTGCAAATTATTATCGTCAGTTTATACCATCTTACGCAGATGTAACCACGCCATTGTCCCGTCTCCTCCGGCCCAAGGAGCCGTTCCTTTGGACTCCGGAGGCAGATCATGCCTTTACCACCCTAAAGACCCGTTTTATCACTGAGCCCATCCTACGCTATCTGGATCCCCAGCTTCTATTTACCGTGGAAACAGATGCCTCCAGTGTTGCCCTGGGGGCAATACTGTCCCAGCGGGAGGACCCCTCACAGCCACTACAGCCCTGTGCGTTCTACTCCCGGCAGTTCACACCCTCGGAGCGTAACTACACCATCTGGGAGCGAGAACTTTTGGCCATCAAAACGGCGTTTGAGGTTTGGAGGCATTACCTCAAAGGGGCCCATCACCTAGTCCAAGTTTTGATGGATCATCGAAACCTGGAACACTTACAAACAGCCCGACGCCTTAACCAATGCCAAATCCGATGGAGTCTCTTCTTCTCACGGTTCGACTTCCGTATTACTTATGTCCCGCATACCCAGAATTGGAAAGCTGACGCCTTGTCCCGCAAACCAGAATACGCTGTTCTGGCTTCTGAAGAAACCCCGATTTCACCGATTCTGCCTCCCTCAGTCTTTGCAGCCGTAACTACTTGCTTCCTGGCTGACGAGATTTGATCCAGCCAAGCTCGAGATTCCTGGGCCAAGCAATGTCTGCAGGAACTTCAAGAGGGCTCGGACAATGACTTTACCAACCACCAGGGCCTCCTATTACATCATGGACGCGTATATATTCCTCCGGGACCCCTCAGAGCTCAGGTCCTCCATCTGACCCATGACTCCCCTCTTGCAGGACATTTTGGTCAATACAAAACCCTGCACTTGCTCACACTAGAGTTCTGGTGCCCAGGTTCGAGCTGACGTCGCCCGATATGTTGGATTCTGTGAGGTTTGCCGTCGAGCCAAGGACGTACCAGCTAAACCTTCAGGTCTGCTACAACCTTTACCTGTACCGGCTAGCTCTTGGGACACAGTATCCTTGGATTTCATCACAGATCTCCCGCGGTCACAAGGGTATACCTGTATCTTAGTGATTGTGGATCTGTTTACCAAGATGGCTCATTTTGTCCCATGTTCCAAACCTCCCACAGCTCCTGACACCGCTCAACTCTATCTCCAGCATGTTTTCCATTTACATGGTCTCCCGATGCACCTAATCTCTGATCGTGGTTCCCAGTTCACTTCCCGGTTCTGGAAAGCCATGCACTCCAGTTTGGGCACCCAGGTGCACTTGTCGTCAGCCTATCCCCCTCAAACAGATGGACAGACCGAGCGTACCAATGCCAACCTAGAACAGTATCTTCGTTGCTACACGTGTTACCAGCAAGATAATTGGGCTACCCTGTTACCCCTGGCGGAATTTGCTTACAATAATGCGATACATACATCTACTGAACAGACATCCGAAGACCTGAAACCAGAAGGGTTAACTGTGGCTGAAGAGAATGTGAAGAGATCGGAAACACCTGAATCACCTCCAGATTCTCCCTCCACAGCAGACAGGCTGCGGGGCAGGCTTCGGGAAAGAATCAGGACAAGAAGATCAGAGGATCGCTCAAAGGCTTTCCACAGAGACCTGCGTTCATCTAGTCCTGAGTACTAGCAGGATAGAAAGCTTTCCAGCAGCTCAAGGAGCTGTTTCATTATAAAACAGTTTCCAGTGGAGCCAGAAACTCCGTGGAAGCAAGGAATCAAAACCTTGGCTTGCATCCACGTTTCTTGTATCGTGTTCCTGACCCTGAATTCTGCCCTTGAACTATGTCGGTATTGGACTTCGGACTCTGACTCTGGACTACGCTGTGTATCGGACTCTGGACTTTGACACTGGACTTCCTTCTGTGAGTTAATTTATGGACATTGGCTTGCATTCTTGGTATTCTTGACCCTGGACTGGTTTATTGGACTTTGGCTGTTGTAAACCCCGGGAACGTGACAATTGGTCAGTTATTTAAGCTCTAGAATATTCCAAAGAATCCTATGCAGGTGCAGTTTAACCCATTCATGTGGATTCACAGAGTACTACTTGAAGAACCATGGTTATAGGTAAGTATCCTATCTTTTTATCCTATATTGTAGCCATTTAGCTTTGTTTGTTTGTTCAGTCGTTTAGTCGTGTCCGACTCTTCGTGACCCCTTGGGTCACGAGCTTTGCAAGTATCTTATTGCAATTTAAATTGGTGTGAAAGATACACATAAGGTAAAGATAAAGCTTCCCCTTGAGAAATTGTCCAGTCGTGTTCGACTCCTGGGAGGCAGTGCTCATCCCCGTTTCCAAGCCATAGAGCCAGCATTGGTCCGTAGACAGTTTCCATGGTCACATGGCCAGCGGGACTTAGACACAGAACGCTGTTACCTTCCCACCATGGTGGTATCTATTTATCTACTTGCATTTTTACATTCTTTTGGTCTGTTAGGTTGGCAGGAGCTGGGACAAGCAACGGTAGCTCACTCCATCACGTGGATTCGAACTGCTGATCTTCCAACCTTGCAGCCCAGAGGCAGTTTAACCCACAGCGCCACCACATTCCTATATACTGTATTATCCTATATTTTAGCTATTTAGCTTCACAAGTATCTTATTGCAGTTTAAACCGGTGTGGAAGATACATATATCTGTCCTTAAATAGAGTAGTAATGAGTTCAGACAACATGAGACATCTGGTCTAGTGCAGACAGATGCTTGCAAAGATGTAACCACTGGAACTGCTGTTATAAAACTACTTGGTCTAATGGGTTTCCAGTCAGAGAGAGACTAAAGACATTTTTAATCACATGTTTAAATTCATGAGCAGGGCATCTGTGTTGGGTTTATGTGTCCTCTTCCTCTAGAGATTGTGGATTGTGCCCAGTGTGGTCCATAACAGTATGATTCAGTCTTGTAAAGTTGAATGTGGTGTCTTCTTACTATTTAGATGAGTCTGTTTATTCCAGTGTCTGTATAGCCTACTTGATGGTTCCCAACTTAGGGGGAAATTATAATGATGGGGCAGAATTTAAATATCAAGTTAATTATCTCTGAACTTCTGGTGGCAAATTAAATGGACTTTTTTGTATTAAATTATTTACCTATGCTTATTGATTATGCTGCCTATAGGCAGTAGTTCAGTTAGTGTAACTTTATCATTTATCATCTTTTTTTCAAGGAATATAGAGAACATTCAGACTTTTCCACCTTAGTATACATTAATATCATTTGAAAAATATTTTGTTTTTAAGATAAATTACAAAATTGACATTTTTTTTTATCCTGGACAAAGTACCATTCTGTCGAAGTATATAACACTTTTGTCTAAGGTCAAATAATTGTGACTGTCCGCAATTGATGAAAGTTTAATATCCTGTTTCATTAAAAATTCTCAGAACATTGAACATAAGTCAACATTCCATGGAGAAGAAAGTATTACGCAGCTTGCATGTGTGCATATCTGCATATCAGAGCACAAAATATTGACATGATAATTGCAGTCAAGCCTGAGTGAACAGTGGCCTGTGGGAATTCAGCTGGTGTTGTACCAACTGGATGGCTGCTCAGGACACAGTTTGAAATGCAAGGTGCAAGTTAGCACTTTATTCGACACAGGCAGGCATCATTTAAAAATCCTTGGGGGAAAGCCTGGTGATGTGCAGATGTTAAAGCAGTCTGTTTCGAAGCTCTGATATTCTGAGCACTGTAAGAAACTTGTGCATTTTATAATAGAAGATGCTTTCATAACTAAAACAAAAATATGATGTTTAAGCTGTTTAAGTTAGTATTTCAGCCATAACATCTACAGTATTTAGCAATGGTCATTTGCACACATAATGTTAGAAATAGTATTTGATTTTAGTTGTTCTGTTTGGAAATGTAAAGACAGTTCATTTTGTTGAATGAAGTTTCTTTAGTAGACAAAGCAATAGATAGAGAATATAGTACAGGTTGCTTTATTTAATATTTAATTTTTATTTGAAAACATGATAGAAAGATACAATGTACATTGATTGTATATCCTTAAAATATTCATTATAATATAAAAGTAATTGTCATTGAAGCTCAGACATTTCCATACTTTGTAAGTTAGGATTTCAAAGTATTTATTGCTTAAAACTTTGCAGAACATTTAGCGTCTAATTTAACTATATCGGGCCTTCTCTTCTTTTAACACTTTAACATGTATTATCCTATGCAGTTTTATACATGGGACCTCCTGTCTGAGAGGCTGTAGGATTCAAAATAAATTCCAGTGTATGATGAAGAGTCAGCTAACACCTTTCTATTGATAGATACAGTGGAATATCTCAGATGTGTTGGAAAGAACAGGTCAAAGTGCCGTTGATACCAAAATGTGGAAAAGGCAATGAAGATCAGTTTGACCAGGGATATATAGGGTAAATAAGCGACACAGCAGGAGATTCTTCTCCATAATTTTGTTGAAGCAGCTGTACTTTCCTTGAGCAGTTGTATCTGCTTGTTCTGAGGAACCATATGTGAACAATGATCACTATAATTTGCACATGGGCCTATGTCCAGTTTTATTTTCTCTCTCTGATATTCTGAAGCCTAGATGAATAGATTTTTCCTAAACGTATTTTCCATGCCTAAAAATTCATTGTTTACAGAGGAGTGATTAGAAAAATTCAGATTCCAGATTCATTCTCTGGTTTAGGAGTCACTAGGATCTACCCCTGTTTGAAATCCTGGAACTCTTCTGCTAATTGTTTTACTGAGCAAGATGGACCAATTGTACAACTTGATGTAAGGCTGTCGCTATTTTTTTCTGAGTGGCTTATATACGGTCCATCCAATCTCCAATTCAGGCACCCTTTGGAACTAGACTCCTTTTGAATACAGCAGTTTCCAAGTAGTATCACAATAATTTCTTCGTTCTCCTGTTTTCCCAAATGCAAAGTTTTTTGTGGGAGTTTAAAAAGCACTTTCAGTTGAAAGTGGGAGGGGGCTCAAAAGAAACAATATGCAGAAAAGCAGTCCTTTTGGCCTACTTCTTGGCAACTCATTGAGTTGTGGTCACTGTTTTATCAGTTAAATTTCTATTACAGGAACATGAAATAGCACATTTGCCTTGTTCTGTGTTTTGCTTTATGTTATGCAAAAGTTTTTATTGATTTGCATCACAGATCTTTATTTGTGTGTATGACCATAATTTTTATTTAACATTACTGCTTAGCATATTTATTATAGGAAATGTAGTATTTTATGAACTTCGGGAGTGCACCTTTGAAAATATTTGTGGTTTTTTAGAAACAGCAGGTTCTGTTTTCACACCTCATTCGTAGTTAAATGCTTCCTGGTCGTCTCCAATATTTCATTTTTGACAACTCATTAAAAATGGGCCAAATCCCAGAAAATATGATCCTGTCACATTGTATAATATATAGCATGGGCTGTATGCAATAGAAAATTGTTAGTTAATGATTTAGAATAATTTCTCAGACTTTTTGGTTTTCAGTGGCTGGCGAAAACTGACTGTGAAAAATCCATGTGGTTAAATACAGCTCTGTTAAACATTTAAAATAGGCGGTACTCGTGGGAAAAGTGATTGGAGCTTAAAACTTGTATAAATTGACAGCCTCTCTTCACTCCATTTTTCATCCTAAAGAAGTCTGCAAATATTCTTAGCTCACATCATTATTGCTCATCAGTGGTTCTAATTAGCTAAACTGGAGTTTGTCTCGGTCATTGATCATCATCAGCTCTTTGACAGTGCTTGAATATATTTTTTTCTGATTTGGGTGAACACTTTTTAATGTATTGTAGGCATGTATGGTGTATATTAACAGAATCAAACATTTTTCCACTATGCTGTTTACTTTCACAAACAAGCCTACCTCTTGCTACCCCCATTTCCTCCCATTTATCATACTTAAAATGTAGCATTGGGTTCAATGATATGCTAGTAACTTGAAGTATACAGCAATATTACCTGGCTCTTCTGGGAGCTTCCCTGTAATGAGTGTTCAAGTTATCCTATGCCACCAGGAGGAGCTGGTGATAAAATTCCATACCAGATTTTAATTCACGCTGAAGTCTTCTACTAACATGCACTGTATGTAGAAATTATAGAATTTAGACTTTGGAATGCATTATTTACAAGTATTCTGTTAGCTGAAACACATTTCTAGTTTGTATCATGTGTTTGTAAGCTACAAAGAGAATTCAGTTTTTAAAAGAACAGCAAAAAATAAATCTGGTATCTGTTTTATTTTTAAAATTGTTGTATGGAATGAGGATATGTTCTTGCTAAATGTGGTTATTCATATTTGTATCCTGGGGATACGAATATGAATCGTAGGCATGGAGGCCCACTCCCTTCCCCCAGAACTGGCCAGTCCACTCGCCTCATGCCACTCAGGTCATTCATAGTCTTAATACAGGAAGGAGCCTAGTTGGCCCTCCCTCCCTCCCTGCTGGTCTTGCATTATAGCAGAAGAGGGAGTGCCTAAGCAAACAGTGACCAGGCCTAATGTTTGATATGCATGAAAAACTGTAGTGGTGGTGGGGCTTAGGAAAGAATTGGATTGCATTCAGGCCATTTGTGTATTTGAGAAAGCAAAATACTAATTCTGCTTGGGATGGAGTACGGGAAGGAGTAGGAAAGAGGTGATGACGTGGCATTCAGAGCTAGGGGGAATAGCCTGCTCTCCCCCTTGCGTATGTCATTACAGTAGGGGCTCCCTATCCGCAGAATTGGTATCTGAAGTTTCACTTATCTTCAGTTTGCCACAGCCCTATATACAACATACGGGGGCACCCCCTTATGACTTTTGTCCCACTCCTTGTACAGTATACAGGGTTCCCTGATATCTGTAGTTCATAGTAGATTATTATGCTGCGGAGTTTTGAATTTCTACAGTGTAAGTACAGAGACTCACAGAGAATAGCTAGAGGTTCCCCAGAGTCGACCTCTTTCTCAGCAATTGCCACTTGAAGTCTCAGTAACCCACTCTGAGTCGTTTGTAGGAGAAAGAATAAAAATGTTTCTTTGCTTACAGTTACTTGAAATTACAGGCTTGTGTATACTGTTTTCTTTACTGCACATATAGTAGGAACGAACTGAACAGGTGAACAGCAGCAAATAACTGCCACCAACTGATGAAAAAGAGGATAGAACACTCAGCAGTGAAATGGGTCTCTTCGAATTTTAAAAGCTGGAAGGAATAGTTGGTTAGTGTTGGACAGATAGATGATCACCTCAGAGCAGAAAAGTTGTTCCCAGTCACTCAAACTACAGACAGCATGTGAAGTTGTAAACAAAACTCCAGTAGATCATGGAACTCATCCCTCCATGAATATGTGGCTCCTATTCCAGTTAATTTAAGGCTATTCAATGTAATACTGTAATACTTTCTGGGTGTTTATTTCTTTTTGTGGCATGTTAACCTTGTGGTAGTCTGTTGTAATATTATGGCTCCTAAGCAACAGTGGTCAGAATCCTACTATATGCTCCTGAGGTCCATTGGTGTGAATCTCAACAGCAATTTTCTGCTGTTGAGATTATGTTGAAGCTTGCATTTCTTCTTGCATACCATTTGTGTGACTTAGCATGCAACTAGATATAACAAGCGTTGACTACTTAAATAAGAGCAATTTGCTGCTGAAATTTGCTCTGTTGGATTTAACGCCAGCATAAAAATTCAACTGGATTCTAATCCTTGTTTCCTTCAGCTATCGTCCTATTGTACTACATGTTCTCCTGGAAAAACACTGTAAGCACATAAGAATGCGCTTACATGTAGAGAATGTAATAGAATAGGTTCTGTGGTTTCCCCCCACTTACAGTGCTTTTTGTCCCAGTGCAAGACACTTCAAAGAGGATCAGCTTTTTGTGTCTGTTCTAGATTTGTCTACCTTGAATATTTTTTCTTTTTAATTCACATTTTATTTTTCTGTAATTTCTCTTCACTGTGAAGGGTCTGCTGTTTTTGTCCATCTACTACTTTTCATCCTTTTATTACTCCAAATATTTAAGAGTTTGATGGCCCAGCTCCACCTGTTATTCGTCATAATGGCTAGTTACTAAATCAAGATTTTATGTCCATATTATTTTTGAAAAAATAACATAATTCATTTTCTCACTTTCTTTTCTCTCCAACCATTGCTGATAACTGCTTTATACATAATAAATATTTCTCTTGTTGCTGTTTACTTTAGAAAGTAATGAAAATACAAAGGCATGAAATAGTTGAAATAAAAGGTGTTATTACTAAAGATGTGTTGTGGAAAACTGCTCAACACTGGGTGGATATAAAAGCTTTATGTGAAGGGCTTATTCACTAGTATTCATGCACTAAAGAGGTAAAGGAAGTATTTCTTCACCTAGCCTATAGTTAAATTGAAATTTTCTACAAGATGTAGTTATGGCCAATTTGACAAATAATTAAATTTAATTATTTGTACCCTACTTATCTAAACTACCAGATTGGCAGTCTTCATATTGAAAATGTTACTTCTCCAAACTGTTTGTAACTAAATCAAAACACTAGTAGTCTTATCACCGCGTGATTTATTCAGGAACTAAACAACTGACCAAAAAACGAACCAGCAAAATTGTCAAGCATTGCTGAAAAGTGGAAACTTTTTTGCTACTTGTGTTGCTACATTATTGCCTTAGTTGAAGTTATGATACATTGTAATTTTTTTCCACATCTGGAACTTGATTGGGGAGATGCAGGGTAAGAAATCATTAGGGAACATCTCTGCCCCAATTCTACCAGCTGTTGACAATTTTAACACAATATACCTCTTGAGGATTCCAATGGGAAAATACTGATGTTCTTCAATATTCTAATCTTCCTGTATCTCCAGCATGAAACAATGGTTTGATATCTATAACAGGGGAGCAAAGAGGTTCAGCTTTTTTTGGACGATATCCCACAGACCTCTCTCTTTAAGATAAGGATGTCAAATCTTGGCATCATAAATACAATTTTACTTAAAATAAAGTTGTTTTGTTGTTTACTGGTAAAATTTGCTGTCATTTGCCATATGTTCCATGATTAATTTTGCAAGGGCTGTCGGCCCCAGATAATTTAATTTCCCATGCTTTAAATGACATTCATTATCAGGACATGAAAAATTCAAATGATTAGCGGCAAATTATGAGTAATAAGTATCAATATATTTTTGTTGTTTCTAGAGAAAAGCAGAAATCTGAACTCAAGGACAGAAAGGTTTTAGAGATTTTAAAAGTTAAAGATGACAAAATACAGGCATTGAAACAGGTGAGTGTTATAGTGCTACTGTAATTTGACTTAATTTGTATTGCATGAATTATATTTTCAACATGTATCACTACTGAAGATTCCAGAGAGGGATATAGCTCACTGAGTAATATCAAATGATGTTCCCATTTGTCAAATAAGAATCAAGAGAAGAATGTCATTGCTGTGGCAACAGGATTTCATCATCTGTCATTCTTGAGACTGATCCCCATAAACTTGTTGCTAATCAGGCTAATAATGGCAGGATGTAGTTTGGATGTAGTGCATGGGTATGCATTTATGCCATCTCCCACATTTATACCATCTCCCGCTGTTCACTGTACAAGAAAGTCTGGACGCCATCTTTCTACTCCCTGCACTTCATTCTGTTTACCTCTTCTCTGTTTTCCAAAAGAAAAAAAAAACTCAGACAATCCTGCAAATAGCAGGGCAAATACTTAATACTGTTGTGGTGTTAGGCCATGATATTACCCCTCTGTTTTCATTACTGATGTATTTGTGTACCTTTAGAGTTTTTTTTATAAAGTATGATGGATTTTTGTTAGTTCTGTCCATATCTTGTTAATGGCTGTCTTAATCTCTTCTACCTTTTTTATTTTAGAAGAAACAAGATTTGAAAATCTGCTTAACGATCAGATCAAGATCTTGTTCTCCCCTTGCCAATTTTAGATAATAGCTCAGCATTCATTAGAGTAGTTCTACACACAGGTATTGTTTGTTGAGCAAAATCATTTTAATGGGAGAGATTGAAGTTTGTATTTATGGGGAAGATACATGACTGATGCACAGAGATTACAAGAACAGAAAGGGACACAGCTGGAATTCAGAAGAAAAGAGAGTGTTAGTGAGGATGCTTTATTAGTGGGTTTCTTCTGCACCTGCGCAAGACGTTTCGGAAGTTTCTTGAGCTTCAAAAAGATTTGACAATAAGATACTCCCCCTGGAGTGCAAGTTCCACCCCTCTGATCTTCCCCCCAGTTGCTTTTTTTCTGCTGCAAGGTCAGGATGCTAGGAACACTAGAGCGATAGAGAAAGGAAAGTAGAGCTATTTTTTCGTCAAATTATTTCCTCACAATAATTACCATATTAAGATCATTAGACTCACCTCCCTCTATTACCATCTCCACACAAGAATTGGAGGTTGTTCATGACTTTGTGTACCTCGGCTCAACCATCTCTGACACCCTCTCTCTAGATGTCGAGCTGGATAAACGCATTGGCAAAGCAGCCACCATGTTCTCTAGACTCACAAAGAGAGTATGGCTCAATAAGAAGCTGACGACACATACGAAGATCCAGGTTTATAGAGCCTGTGTTCTAAGCACACTCCTGTACTGCAGTGAGTCCTGGACCCTTTGTGCACGGTAGGAGAGGAAGCTGAACACCTTCCATATGCGTTGCCTCCGACGGATTTTTGGCATCACCTGGCAGGACAAAGTTCCAAACAGAGCAGTCCTAGAACGAGCTGGAATTTTCAGCATGAATACATTACTGAAACAGCGACATCTACGTTGGCTTGGGCACATCGTGAGAATGGCTGATGGTCGGATTCCAAAGGATCTCCTCTATGGAGAATTAGTGCAGGGAAAGCGCCCCAGAGGGAGACCACAACTGCGATACAAGGACATCTGCAAGTGAGATCTGAAGGCCTTAGGAATAGACCTCAACAGATGGGAAACCCTGACATCTGAGCGTTCAGCCTGGAGGCAGGCAGTGCATCACGGCCTCTCCCAATTTGAAGAGACCCTTGCCCAGCAGGCCGAGGCAAAGAGGAAGTCACATAAGCAGCAAAACCAGGGAGCCGGACAGGGGACAGACTGGGTTTGTCTTCAGTGTGGAAGGGACTGTCACTCTCGAATTGGCCTTCTCAGCCACACTAGGCGCTGTTCCAAGCCCTCCATACAGAGCATGCTACCATAGTCTTTCGAGACTGAAGGATGCCTAAAGTTGTTTCCTGTAGTTATTGATCATTTATTTCCCCCCTTTACAACTGTTTTTCGCTTTCCTGTGTTTTTTATCCCCCAAAGCACTTTCCCCCATCTTTTCCCTATTTTATGGCCCCTCCGGGATTCAAGAGGTGCACTTTTTGCCTAAAGAAAATACCTCTTACTGACGGGCACAATAAATGTTTATTCTGCCTGGGAGAATTCCATCAAACCCAATCGTGTCCCGATTGTAAAAAGCTAGCTAAACCCGCGATCAAGCTAAGACTCCAACGCCTTAGATCATACCTGTACGAAAGGACCCTTAACCCAGCCATGGAAGTGGGAGCTTCACTATCGGCAGACCAACCAAATCAGTCTGAAACAACTAGAGCCATGTCTAGCCCAGCTACTCACTCCATAACAAGTGTGATGTCGGTACCAAGTAAATCCAAAGAGTCACAGAAGTCATACAAATCTAACTCGACCTCTACAGCTAGAGCCCAGTCCTGTTCAGATGACCCTACAAAGAAGAAAAAGGATAGGGTAAGGCAAAGAAACAAAAGAAAATGTCTAAGACAACTACCATAGCACCTCCACCAGCTCCATTGCCTTCACCGGTATTGGAGGAGTTGTCTCGAGAAGCACCAGTCTTCTCAGATAAGAGACAACCACACTCTTGCATCAGCACAAGCAGCACATGCAGTTCTCAGCTTTTCGCCAAGTTCAGGTCAATCTCAGGCTGATATACCATCCAGCCCAGCCATGGCCGTTTATAGCCCTCAATCATCAGGGTGGGCAATTACTCATCATGAATCGGAATCAGAGTCTCCTGACCATTCGCCTAGAAAGTGTAAAGAAAAGTGGAGACATACCTCTCCAGTCCAACAATTACACCAACATGGAGAGCATTGCTGCCATACCAAACACCATCCTTACTATAGGCACCACTATTACCCGTACAGATACCAGGAATATGGATACTATGATGGCCTCAGGCGAGCCAGATATCCACTGCCTCCATGGCACTCACCCTCTAGATCATCTTCCCCGGATCGTTACAGATGACACCATGATTTCCCACAGCATCCAAATAAACCATCGCGTAAAAGACCTGCAGCCCCAGTAGCCACTGCACCGATGAAGAAATACAAACAGATGAGACGACAACCCACCGTCGATATGACCACTGTATACTCAGGACCTCCCAGATACCGAGCCAGGCTACAATACCGGATTACGACCCATACCAAGAATCCATAGAGTTAGACCACACTGCTCTCCCTCTGTACTTTCAACATCATCATGAAATAAAGATTCATCATTGTCGGAAGACTCAACAATACAGCATCCCACTGTGATTTCAGATACACTTGACAATCATCTTCCATCACTCTCCAAAGATTACACTTTGTACGCACAATTTATACAGTGGTGCCTTGATAGCGAGGTTAATGTGTTCCGTAAAAAAAAATCGCTATTCAAAAAATTCGCTATTCGAAATATGGTTTCCCATTGAAATGCATTGAAAGCCGGCTAATCCATTCCAATTGGAATGAATTGCCGTCCTTAATGGAAAATCTCCATAGGAAACCTCGCTATTCAAAACGCGGTTCCCCCATTGAAATGCATTGAACCCCATTCAATGCATCTCAAGGGGGGGGGGGAATCAACCACAAATTAACAAAGAGTCAGAACAAAGTCAAATTGGGTTAACACAGGGTTTATTAACTGCACTTTATGATCTCAAACATTTCAAACAGAAAACCTTAACTTTAAACCCTTTAAAAGTAGCAAACACGAAGAGCGGTTCCTCCATTGAAATGCATTGAACCCTATTCAATGCATCTCAAGGTGGGGGAATCAACCACAAATTAACAAAGAGTCAGAACAAGGTGAAATTGGGTTAACACAGGGTTTATTAACTGCACTTTACGATCTCAAACATTTCAAACCCTAAACCTTAACTTTAAACCCTTTAAAAGTAGCGAACACAAAGAGCGGTTCCTCCATTGAAATGCATTGAAACCTATTCAGTGCATCTCAAGAGGGGGGGGGGGAAATCAACCACAAATTAACAAAGAGTCAGAACAAGGTCAAATTGGGTTAACAAAGGGTTTATTAACTGCACTTTACGATCTCAAACATTTCAGACAGAAAACCTTAACTTTAAACCCTTTTAAAGTAGCGAACACGAACCGCGGTTCCTCCATTGAAATGCATTGAAACCATTGAAGATCGCTATCCGATAATCGCCCATAGGAAAAATCGCTAATCAAGGCTTAAAAATGCCCCGAAAACCACATCGCTATTCGGTTTTTTCGTTAATAGAGGCGCTCGCTTTCGAGGCACCACTGTACTCCGAATGGCGAAAGTTTTTCAACTTGATAGTCAGCAACCTTCTCAACAAGAAAATGACTTGGTATTTCATGAGTTGGAGCAAGATAAGACCCCACCACCCAGCTTAAGTTTAATGCTGGCTATGCTACAGCTCGTTAAAAAATCGTGGGACAAGCCACCCTCATCTCTTCAAACTCCACATAGGGTGGTACACCATTATAAAACACATGGCACAGATGCCACTTCTTGCTTAAACACCCGGCACCTAACTCAATTGCGGTGGAATCCACACAATACAGCACACGCAATAAATCATCTATGACCCCAACTAACAGAGAGGGACTCAAACTTGATGTCCTTGGGAGAACATTATATTCCTTTACATCCCTTCTCATACGCATCTCCAATTACCAAGCAGCCATGGGTGTGTACCAAAGACACCTTGGGACAAGATACTACCAACACTGCAGGCAGCATCTGAAATGACCAAACCAGATCTGCTAAATACATATTCGGAGGCAACAACTCTCGCTAAACAACATAGAGTGGCTGCTATACACACCTCAGATATGGCGTCTAAGGCAATGGCTACATCCATTGCTATTAGAAGGCACGCTTGGCTTCGCTCATACAATATCCTTGATGATATTAAGGCCATAATCTGGACCTTCTGTTAGATGCCGTGGGCGTATTCAATTCCAAAACTAATGAGATGATGAAAAATATTCACAAGCTTAGAAAAATGGCAAAATCTTACATACCTGTGATAAGCGGGACGAGAATATAGAAGCTCTCATTGGAGTGCTGTCCCCAAGTAAGACATCCCAAGAAGTACAGACCACTCTGCCGCCAACCCCCTCCAAGAAAGATACACCAGGGGATAGACACCCAGGAGCTGGAAACAAATCTACAGGGTCTGACTGTGGCAATGCAAACGGACTGGGAATTGGTGGGAAAAGAGGAGAAGGGGAGGTACATAGTGGAGGCGGGAATGGGGATTATGAATAGGGACCGCGACAACATACCGGGGGGTTGGGAACTCATCTGGGTGGAAGACCCATGGATGGGGAGATGCGAAAAGGCAAAGGTGTCCCGGGAAGAGGCAGATTACTGCCGTAGATGGGGACTACCCCAGAGACCATTGTACTGGGGTGAAACCGAGGCACAAGTGGAGGAGACGACTGAGAGAGGAGAAAGAGGCGGTGGCGAGGGAAGCCAAGGCACGTCAGGCATGGCGAGTGGAGGAGGCATGGAGGATGATGCACCTCCGGGACCGTGGGGATGCTTTACAGGAGAGGGAGACCCGATATGGAGAGAAGACAGAGACAATGAGACACTACTGCTATTGAGGGAAGAAGGAACTGAAGTTGAAGTTCCCAGTTATGACCCCTTTGTTTCAGGACCTTGGGAAATTAAATTCCTCAACCCTTTTGACTCTGATTTAAGGTTGCCCTTGCGAGGCCCATTGGCGTCACAAGAGAAGTTACAAAATGACCTGTTGAGAGATGTTATGCCATTGACGAGAGAATTAAACACAATTTTGAATTTTGGATTAAAAACTACTCCTGGTTTATTTGAACAAAAGTTGGAGGCTAATAGCAAACCCTCACAATACCACAACAGACTTAACGGTATCAAAAGCCTCAATATCGAAAACCGTACAGTGGGGTCTCGACCTACGGAATTAATCCGTATGGGAACGGAGTCCGTAGGTCGAAAAGTACGCAGGTCGAAAATGCATTCCCCATAGCAATGCATTGAAAACCATTTAATCTGTAACACACATACAAAATAAAAATAAAAAATTTAAAATAAAAACTTACTTTTCTGAAGTCTTCCAGGGGTCCCCCGCTGCTGCCATCGCCGCTGCTGGAGGACTCCCAGGGCTTCGGCGCCGCTGCCGGAAGCCTCTTGGAGCTCCCCTGACGCCACCATCGCCATTGCAGGACTCCGAGGGTTTCGACGTGGCTGCCGGAGGCCTCTTGGGGCTCACCCCCCCACCAATGCAGGCTTTCCCAGGGTGGACGGGCCTACCCGGGAAATCCTGATAGACCAGGCCTACCGGAAGAAGCTCTCCCCTGGTAGACCCGGTCTACCCTGGGAAAGCCTGCGTTGGCGGGGGGGACCTCCGGAGGCCTTCCCCGCCACCATGGGAGGCTTCTTGGAGGTCCTACGCTGCCACCGATAGTGCTTTGGAGGCACTATCAGCGGCGAGGGCAACCTCCAAGAGGCCTCCCATGGCGAGAGGGAAGGCCTCCGGAGGTTTCCCGCTGCTGCTGCTACTCGTGCTGCTAGCCTTCGGAGGTCTCAAAGGGCTTTCCTCCCGACATCAGAGGAAGCAGTTTGAGAGCTCCGAAAGCAAAAAGGCCCTTTCCAGCCCTTTCTCCCTACCTTTTTGCTTTCAGAGGTCTCAAAAGGGTTCCTCTGATGTTGGGAGGAAAGCCCTTTGAGACCTGTGAAGGCTCGCAGCAGCAATGGTGGTGGCGGGGGGGGGACCTCCGGATACCTTCCAAGGCTTCTCTGGAAGGCATCTGGAGGTCCCCCCTGCCACTGCCGCCGCTGGGAGCTGAGCCACGCCGGGCAACCCCAGCCATGCTCGGACTCCTGGGAGTCCAAGCATGGCTGGGGTTGCCCAGCGCGGTGCGGCTCCTAGCAGCGGCAGCTATGGCAGGGGACCTCCGGATGCCTTGCAGGGCTTCTCCACCCCCATGGGAGGCATCTCTGAGGTCCCCCCCACCGCCAATAGTGGCTCCGAAGCACTATCGGCAGTGGGGGGGACCTCCGAGATGCCTCCCATGGCGGTGGAGAAGCCCTGCAAGGCATCCGGAGGCACAACCTACAGCCAACGGACTTGAAGGGGGAGGCGGGGAAAGCTCCAAATTTGAATTGGGCACTTTTCCCGCCTCCCTCTTCTGGTCCGTAGGTCGATTTTCCGGTCGCAAGTCGAAGTGAAACTTTGCGGCTGGAGAAGTCCATAGGTCAAAAAGTCCATAAGTGGAGCCGACCGTAAGTCGAGACTCCACTGTATTTCCAACAGCAACCATACCAATACCAGCAGCCCTTTTTTACCATATCAACTACACCAGGAAAGGTCTTATCAGTCGACCTCTATATCGACTCCACAATTCAGACCTCACCAACCACAGAATACAAGACAGCCCTTTTGTAAACAGCAAAGAAAGGGTAAGCAATACTCATAACCTTTCCCAGTTACCTTTCCAAACAAGACTTGTTGGGAGGCGGGGCTTGTCACAGTGAAGCCAGCAGCTCCAAGGGGAAGCTCCCTGGAAAAGTTGGAACTGCCCGGTTTGGGATCCCCTTAGAAATAAGGGGATCGAAGGAGAGACCAGGAGAGGTGGGGAGAGAATGGGGAGCAACCCAGTATTTCTTCCATCTGTAAGATTCACTCAAGCACGAACAGGATGCGGGAGCCATTTTCTTGGCACGGAACCATGAGTACCCAGGAGGAGAAGAGAACAAGCGTTGCAGCATAGAAAATAAGTTGAAGCATTTGATCTATGAACAGCCCCATTAAGCTGAAAAAAAAGCAGAGTGAAAAAAATTGTCCAAAGGAGGAAAGAAGAGGCGAGCTTTTGCTTACCAGTCTGCTTCTGACTCTCGGACTCTTAAACTGACTCTGAAACAACAGGCTGGCTCACAGCCGAAAGAGGGACAGTGACTGAAAACTCTTGTTCTTAAAAAATCCCGGAGGGAAATACCGAGGGACAGGATTTATGAGACTGAAACTTTGGGAATGCGGCTCAGCGTGGAGGAACTAGTCTGTGTGGGACTCTGAAATGGATTTTTATCTGGTTTTTGGAGAAGATGGAATGAGTTTCTTTTTTTAGAAACATGAGAACAGACTGAGGAAGAAACAACAGCGAGACCTGACTAACTGGATCGAGCAGCCAGGAAAACCAGGACTGGAGTTTTTCTTTATGGATTCTTTGGACTAATGGAAAGAATATCAGTTGGATTATAAGGGGATCTGCTGGAGAGATTGAAATCTGGTGATCGTGGTGTAGTTTGGACTCTTTTGGCTTGACTGTGTGGGATCTTGATAATAGAATTTTGTTGGCTTTTTGCAGAAAAAAAAGGCTAATTCTGCCATGGTTGTATTTTAAATTTCTGGACTTAAAGTTGATTTATATATGATAGCATCTGTGTATGAATGAGAGGAAGAACTTAGGGGAAATTTTTGATCGCGGGTTTGGTTTGTGAAGGATATAGTAGTATCTTTATAAACCTTATGCATCGGAAAGACTGAAATGGCTCAAAATTTGGGAATAATGGCACAAAAAATAAAGGAATGGCAGATTAACATGCAGAAGATAATAATAGCAGGATTCCAGCAAATAAATGAACGTTTTAATCAGATAGAAAATCAGATGAAAGAGAGGTCATCAGATGCTAAACAACAGTCAAGTAAAACTGTATTAACTCCAGAACAGCCCATATTGAGTAAGATATCAAGCAATATAGATGGGGTAAAGAGCTATCCAGTGATTTATTCAGTTACTGCAGTCAGAAAATGTGATACTGAAAATTAGATGTTTTGGATTCGTTCTCCCCTTCCAAAAATTGGAAGAAAGCTGGAGTCACTGAAACAAGAGGAGTCTATTGAGAAAATATGGAATGAGACAGAAATGGGTAATTATTTAGATGTGATTAATAACTGCCCAATTCAAAAGGAAATTGAAGGAGGGGATTTATTACACAAATGGCTATGGTTCTCAGACAGTGTTGGAGTGACATAGAATTAAACTAAAATAAAGCTGTAGGTGGATAGCTGAAGGGCAACCGAATTACAGAAAAAAGCTGAAAGTGGATTTGTTTTTGTAATATGACTTGATTGGATGATTGTGTATTTTGTGTTCTCCTATCCTCCCTAACCCTTTCCTTTTCCTTCCACTCCCTTTCACCTTTTGTATTCCCTATCCTATTCTTAGATAAATAAAAATATATATTAAAAAAAGACTTTCTACCAGAATGGCAACGGATAACAACTGACAAATGGGTCTTGTCTATAGTCCAAAGGGGTTATCACATTAAATTTTTCAAAACACCAGCACCTAGTACTATCAAAAATACTACTTTTTCATTAGCCCTACAGGAGAAAATATCACTCTTCCAAAAACAAGCCGTAATTAGAGTCTTACCTTCTTCAACAAATGAAGATTTTCATTCTCGTTATTTTACAGTCCCAAAGAAGGATGGAGGACTTCACCCCATCCTGGATCTCAGAAAACTTAACAAATTTATCTGACACAGAAAATTCTGTATGCTAACTTTTGATACCATTATCCCCCTTCTCTCATAGGGAAACTATGGTAATCGATCTAAAGGATGCATACTTTCACATATTGATACATCCTCTTCACCAAAAATTCCTGAGATTCCAGTTCAAAGACACGACATATCAATTGTGTGCCCTACCATTCGGACTATTGATAGCCCCAAGAACATTTACAAAATGCATGGCTCCAATAGCAGCCCACCTATGACTTTGAGAGATTGCCATCTTCCCCTACATTGACGATTGGCTTAAAGTGGCTCGATTGTACCATGATGCTGTCAGAAATCACCTTAGACACACTGCAAAGACTAGGCTTGAAAGTAAACTATGACAAAACTCAACTAGAACCATCTCAAAGGATCAGCTACATAGGAGCAGATCTAGACTCTATAAAAGCAAGAGCATTCCTACCTCTTCAAAGAATTGTCAAGATAGAACATGCAATTTGTTCATTCCATTCGCATACAACAGTATCAGCAC
This sequence comes from Pogona vitticeps, assembly GCF_051106095.1. Lineage (NCBI taxonomy): Eukaryota > Metazoa > Chordata > Lepidosauria > Squamata > Agamidae > Pogona > Pogona vitticeps. Next base: position 221,449,535 of record NC_135784.1, on the reverse strand, counting down.
GTGAAGCACAACACGTGCTAATGGCCTCTACAACCGCAGTTATCACACATGCAAGGCTAAAAATGAAATTGCTACAAGCATGGTTTCTATCCCTATTTGACCCCTTGATAGACCACCAGTCGAAACGCCTCACAGTGACCCCAGAATTAGCAGACCAACTTACCTGGTGGACATCCCTTCTGAATCTGACCATCGGCAGACCCTTCAAGATTATCCATACAAGTTACTATAGATACCAGCCCCTTGGGATGGGGAGTGCATTGTCAAGAACTCCGAATACACTGTCTGTGGACAAAAAGAGAAAAACTGTTACACATAAATCAATTAGAAATATTAGCCATAATAAAAGCATTTCAAGCCTTCTTACCTCGCATCGAAGGACAAGCAGTTCAACTAGTCACGGACAACATCATGGCTATGTATTATATAAAAAAACAGGGAGGCACTCACTTACTCTCCCTCCTGTGTCACGTTCCCGGGGGTTACAACAGCCGAAGTTCGATAAACCAGTCCAGGGTCAAGAATACCAAGAATGCAAAGCCAATGTCCATAAATTAACTCACAGAAGGAAGTCCAGTGTCAAAGTCCAGAGTCAGAGTCCGAAGTCCAATACCGGCGTAGTTCAAGGGCAGAGTCCAGAGTTCAGGGTCAGGAACATGATACAAGAAATGTGGATGCAAGCCAAGGTTTTGACTCCTTGCTTCCACGAAGTTTCTGGCTCCACTGGAAACTGTTTTATACTGAAACAGCTCCTTGAGCTGCTGGAAAGCTTTCTATCCTCTAGTACTCAGGACTAGATGAATGTAGGTCTCTGTGGAAAGCCTTTGAGCGATCATTTAAGTCGACTACCCACCCATACACACGAGTGGACACTGGACAATTATACTTTTCAAACTATTTGTCATTGTTGGGGATACCCATCAATAGCAGGCATCAATCCCAAGTCTCTAGGAGATACCTTCGTGATAGATTGGACAGGAGAACTCTTATACATGTTTCCACCAGTATCAATGATCCAGGAGACAGTAATCAGAATCACACAATGGCAAGCGGATGCAATAATGATTGCTCTATGGTGGCCACGTCAACCGTGGTTTACCCACCTAAGGATGATAGCAACAGATATATTTATTACACTTACCATCAATACCGAATATCCTCTCCCAGAACAACGGCTCGATTTTCCATCCAGACATTCAGTCTTTGAGACTGACAGCGTGGAGAATAACTCTTGAGTTCCACAAAATCCTAGATTGGGCCCGCAAACCCTCCATGCAAAAACTCTATGAGAACAAATTGAAATCTTTAAAGAATTTTACAGATCCCAAAAATTTAAGCCCGAACCCGGTCTCACTTACAACAATACTCACCTTCGTTCTTCACTTGTTTGATCTTGGACTGTCTTATTCTACTACTGAAGTTTATATTTCAGCGATCGTGGCACATCAACCACCCCACTCGCCATCAGCAAAACTTTTTTCCCATCATATTTTGAAAACAATTCATGAAAGGACTTCAAAATATCGGACCCCCCAACTCAACAAATTGTACCTCAGTGGTCCTTACAGCTAGTTCTAGGTGCTCTAACTAAACCTCCTTTTGAATCAATGGCTACCTGTAATGAAAAACTATTATCTTTAAAGACAATCTTCTTGGTAGCAGTCACATCTGCGAAATGAGCCAGTGAACTGGCGGCTCTTAGATAGGATTTTCCATATCTACAATTTCATCCTGACAAGGTTACTATGTACTTTGACGTATCATTTCTCCCCAAGGTGATATCTGAATTCCACATGAATCATCTGCTAATACTACCAACATTGTTTCCATCCCCATCATCATCCATTGAACGCAAGCTCCACATGCTGGATGTCTGAAGAACACTAGCATTTTATACTAACAGGACAAGGGACTTAAGGAAATCTCCTAAATTATTTGTGTGCTATCATGGCCCAAATAAAGGTGCTCTGGCTTCAGCACAGACCATATCCCGATGGATAGTTCATACTATATCTTTAGCGTATGAACTGTTGGGCAAGACAATACCTCAGCAATTGAAAGCTCACTCCACTAGAGCAATATCAACATCAACTGCTCTACTTCGTGGACTAGAGATACCAGGCATCTGCCAAGCAGAAACATGATCCAATCCAATGACCTTCATGAAACATTACCGCCTCGATGTCAGGACAAAGAATGATACCGCATTTGGCAGAGCGATCCTGACATCTCTGCTACCATGACGTGCTACCATCTGGTAAGTGAGCTTGTTAGTCACCCACTTGTGTGCATTCACAGAGGCCACGAAGGAGAAAGAGAAGTTACCTACCTGTAACCATGGTTCTTCTAGTGCACCTCTGTGAATTCACACATTCCCTCCCTCCCCTCTGTCTGTCACGTTGTCTAATTTATGAGCATCCTACTTTGACAGTGGTGGCCTATAGAAGGAACTGAGGGGAAGATCGGAGAGGCGGAGCTTACACTCCAGGGGGAGTATCTTATTGTCAAATCTTTTTGAAGCCCCAGAAACTTCTGAAATGTCCTTGCAGGTGCAGAAGAAACCCACTTGGGTGAATTCACAGAGGTCCACTAGAAGAACCATGGTTACAGGTAGGTAACCTCTCTCTTTCCCCCACCTTTATTCCAAACACCTCTGGGGCACATATAAGATCATTCTCTGCATTATCCAATTTGTATGAGGTCTAGATCAAAGTAGAATGGTTAGATTTGGGCCTAGGGCACAGGGAGATGATCTGAGGAAATTCAGAACAGTTTGCAGATTTGGATGTCTAAAATAAGAAGGAGAACCCAAACTATGTGGAGAAATGATGTGAAACTAAGAACATAGGAAGAGCCCTTCTGGATCAGGCCAAGAGCCCATCTAATCCAGCTTCCTGTATCTCACAGTGGCTCCACCAGATGCCTCTGGGAGCACACGAGACAACTAGATACCTGTCTCCTGATATCCCTCCCCCCCCCTGCATCTTGCATTTGGAGATACCTTTCTTCTCAGCCTGGAAATTAGACATCTCTATCATGGCTTGTAACCTGGGATGGACTCTTCCTCCAGGAATCTGTCCAATCCCCTTTTGAAAGCATCTAGGCCAGATGCCATCATCATATCCTGTGGCAAGGAGTTCCACAGACTAACAGCATTGGGGTAAAGAAATATTTTATTTTGTCCTCACTTTCCCAACACTCAATTGGAGTGGATGTCCCCAGGTTCTAGTATTGTCATCCATTATCTGCATAATTTTATACATCTCAGTCATGTCCCCCCCTCAGGTGCCTTTTCTCTAGACTAAAGAGCCCCAAGCGCTGTAGCCTTTCCTCATAAGGGAGGTGCCCCAGCCCAATCATCATTTTAGTTGCTCTCTTCTGCACCATTTCCAGTTCCACAATGACTTTTTTTAGGTGTGGCAACCAGACCTGTATGCAATACTCCAGGTGTGGCTGTACCAGCATTTTCAGGACTGCCACTTTCTGGAAAGTCGGAAATGGAAATTGGTCAGGGAAAGTCAGGGAAATTGTGACTAAAATCTATTCAAACAGTGGATTTTTGACCTGCTGCTACAAGAGCATGATCTCTCCTTGTGGCAACTGGAATAGAGAAGTAGCAGAATACAAGTAAAACTTAATGATGTCCTTTCCCAGCTCCACCTCTTTTTCAGCTCCACCCCCAGCAACCAGCTTAATGTGTTTGCTGAGCTTTGTCTCTGCATGATTTCCAAGGTCTGCCTGTAGCATTTGCAAAGCAAGACTAGTTTAAAAATTTAGCAAGGTACAAAGTTTAAACATCTGTTTTCATCCCTACCTGCTAGAACTGCATTGAACTTACATATCAAGATAAGCATGTTTTTGGATCATGATTATGTATGGAATGGACATTTTGTTTCCTGCTAAACCCAGCACATAGTTGCAAATGAGTTTTGTTCCTGTTGGATTTCACAGTCAAGTAGCACTTTCTACTCTGCACCATGCAAAGTATTTTTTTTCCAAATGTCATTGCTTGTATCTATGGGTATCACCTTTTTCTGAGAAAATGAAAAGAAGAAATTACAACCAACCTTGACTCTAAAGGAGAAGGAAAAGAACTGATTGACTTTGCAACTTGTACCCTTCATGTTGTACATGGGTCTTTTAAAACAGGATTGAAAACAGTGAAATGAGACCTGAATTCAGTCTTGTGCAACATGTATGTCCAAAGATTCCCCAGCTAGGAGGGCATCATACAGTGGTATAATTGGAAGCACACTATTTCCCCTGAAATTTTGGTCCACTAGGTTAGTGGTTCCCAACCTTTTAGACTCAGGGGACTGGTTTAGTTGAAGACCATTCTCCAAAGGACCGGGGGGGGGGGTTATTTGTGGCATGCAGGAGCAGGAGGTGAGGTACAATTGAAGCTCCGCCTCCTCTTAGATCAGCAGTGGCTTAGAACCTAATAGGAGTGCAGGCTCCTATTAGATTATAATGCCACAGGCACAGCTGATCTAGCAGCAACAGGAGAGGAGCAGGGAGTGAAGCTCCGCCTTCTGTCAGATCAGCAGCACCATTAGAAACTAATAGGAGTGCGGTTACAGGAGACGGAGCTTCGCCCACCACTCACCTCCTGCTCGCTGCTCATCTGTCCTGGCGGCCCAGTTCTTCCAAGGCCACAGACTGGTACCAGTCCGCAGCTCGGGGGTTTGGGACCCCTGTACTAGGTGGTTGGAGAATATTAAGTGCCTTGATAGAGCTATGACTGTTTTTGACAACATCAAGATGTAGAAGAAGCAAAACTCCCCTACAGTAAACCTGCAATTTGTATAAAAGCTACAATGCAAAATCCACCTATGAAGTGCAGAATGGCTTTCATGAAAATGAATGTTCTTCTTCATGGCCTCTGTGAATGCACACATATGGGTCTTGTCTGTGCCTGCGCTGACATTCTCAGAAATATTCTAGAGCTAAAAGTAACAATTTTATGAGATGATCCCCCATGAGGTACATGCTCCTCCCACCCAAGATTCCCTACAGTTCCTTTTTTTCTACCGTGCTGAAAGGTTCTTAGGGAAAACAGTGACTTCTGATCTATTTCCAACGTTAATCACTACTTCCTCTTTTGATTACCAGCTTAATTTAATACAGTGATGCCTCGCTTAGCGATTGCTCCGTTGAGCAATGAAATCGCTTAGCAATGGACTTCTGGCCATCGCTGGAGCGATCGCTTAGCGATGGCCCCTATGGCTAAAATTCGCTTTGCGAGTATAGCGGGGAAGCGATCCTGGCAAAGCAAACTTTTTTAAACAGCTGATTGGCAGTTCCAAAATGGCTGCCAGCTCTCCCAGGTGCCGGCGCCGCAGCTCCTCATCTTTGCTCGTTGGTGCGCCTCGGGGCAGAGTTGGCTGCTGGTGCTTCCTCGAGGGAGCAAAGGGGGCGGTGGGCAGTGGTGTTGGGTGCCTCAGTCGCCCCTCCGTGTGTCCTTGTGCCCGCCCACCCGCCCACTTGTCCGCTTGGCTTCCCTGTGCCTTGCCCCTGGTCACCCCTCCACGCGTCCTTGTGCCCGCCCGCCCACTTGTCCACTCGTCCGGTTTGGCTTCCCTGCGCCTTGCACCCAGTCACCCCTCCGCGCGACCTTGCGCCCGCCCACCCGCCCGCCCGCCCGCTTGTCTGGCTTGGCTTCCCTGCGCCTTGCCCCCGGTCGCCCCTCCGCACGTCCTTGCACCCGCCCGCTTGTCTGCTCATCCGGCTTGGCTTCCCTGCACCTTGCCCCTTTCGCCCTCGCCTGGCTGGGCTCCGAAACCCGTCCCTCCGTGGCTCAGGAGGTGTCCCGTCCCCTCACGCGAGCCCGCCGCCGCTGCCAAAGAAAACTTTGGGCAGGCGGGACTTTTCCGCGAGAAAAAAAGAGGGTGGGAGGCACAGAAGGGCAGGGGGGAGAGAGAAAAGACCACCATCAAAAATTGGATGGGGGAAAAGCCACCCAAACGCCTCGCTACACAGCCTCTCCCGGGCTGTCCCACGCTCGGCAGCTCGCTTCACCTCCACTTTCCTTCGGTGGTGCCGTGCGAGGAGTGACTCCTTAAATCACGAAGAATTCCTGCAGCATTACCCACACAGATTGACAGCTCATCCAGCCAGTGGGAAGCTGGGAGGGAAGGAGTGAGAGAGAGATAGGGGGGCTGGCCGTAGCAGCCCTGGGCCCTGCGCTTGGCCTTTTGCAAAGCCAAACTAATCCCTTCCCTGCCGCCATCGCTACCACTCACGTTTCTCGCCCGCCCCCGCCCGCCTTCAACTCTCCAGGAACACAGAGCGAAAGTCCTTGTAGGAGGGGAAATACAAAATCATGTTGGAGGGATTTCTCCCCACCTAGTGGACAAACACAGCTTCTGTTCTTAGTAGAGATTCCTTCTCTTTTCCTTGCCTATGCCTCCGGGAGAGACGCAACTCCTCACAGTTGTCCTCCTGGAGGGTTTTTTTGCTTTTGTTTTGAGGACATGCTGGCTAGGAGGGATACAGGACGATGACGTTTTGCCTTGCTTAAGAGGCAGCCAAAATGGCCGCCACAATGGAGGAACTTCGCATAAGGTCACTTTTTATGCCCATAGTAACGTATTAAATGCATTTTAATACGTTACTATGGGCATAAAAAGTGACCTTATGCGAAGTTCCTCCATTTAATCGCTAAGCGATTTTAAAAAGCCCATAGGAACGTATTAAATGCATTTTAATACGTTCCTATGGGCTTTTTAAAATCGCTTAGCGATTAAATCACTTAGTGACGTTTTTCCTGGAACAGATTAACGTCGCTAAGTGAGGCACCACTGTACTTCTTTTTCAGTCAACCAATTTACAATCCCCTGTGAGCTGTTTGTTTTCACTTTCACAGTTTGAAATTTCCACCTCTCTCCCCCTCCTCCTCAGGACTCTTCAACTATTTTCCTCTCTTTTTTCTCGCCATGTATGTCGTTTAAAAAGTGTGTTGGCTGCTACAGTAAGGTTCCGTACTCCGACGGCCACGACAGGTGCCTTTACTGTCTGGGTGAACAACACCAGACCAGTCCTGTGCAGCTTGTAAAAAACTTACAAAACCCACACTTAAATAAAGACTCTGGAGATGTAGATCTCAGCTCTAGAAAGTTGCAATGAACCCAGCAACTTCAGATTCATTGGCTGTGTCATGGTTTAGGTTATTGAAGCTAAAATGTAATTTCTAAATGGGATTTGTAGTCATGGAATGGAGTAGAATTAATCCATCTTAGTCTGTGTCATTTTACTAGAAGCATCGAGAAGCTGTTTTGTTATCATGTAGATAGCTTGGCCAAGGCTGAAGACGAAGAGCCGATCCATAACATCGAGGAAGAGTGTCAACAACACCTGCGATCCCATGAGAAAAGGAGGTGGAGAGAGATGAGCAGTCCTTCATCCTGATTGGCTTACGTCAGTGGAGAGTGAAGAAGGAGGTGTTACCAGCGTGTGAAGAAAATGACAGGATATTACAGGGACAGAGACTTTATTTATTTGTTTGTTTGTTTGATTGATTTGATTAGATTTTTACCCCGCCCCTCTAGACAATGTCTACTTGGGGCAGCTTACAAAGATTTTTAGATTCATTTTTGTATTATTGGATGTTACCATGGATTTTTGAGTTTTGAATAGACTTTGGAGTTCCCAATGCTAAGATGTAGTTTATAGTAAGAGAATAGAAAGGGGGGCTTAGCCTTATCTGCCTTTCTAGCTATTAGAATTTTCTTATTTTAATTTTTGTAACTGGAATTTGCTAGATTTCTAACTATAGTAGATTATGGAAATGATTTTGAATGCTGTGCTTTGCAACAAACTGAATATCTAACTCTTTATTTTTTTCATAAAACAATAATATTTAAAGAGTTGTGTTTGGTCTGTTGAGCAGATAACCTGCTACATTACTTAATTGGCTTTTCTTCAAGGCCCCAAATTAAGCTACTTTGAGTCCAGTAATTGCCTGAGTTTTGAGAGCTCTGGATGACTCTAAGACTCATGATTTTAACTTGGTTTTCTCAGTGATTATTAAGTGGGAATAGACTTGGAAAAAGGGTGCCAGTGGGACAGCCTGGTTGAGACAAGGACTCATCTCAAATTAAATAGGGGTCAACTGGACTCTGAACCTCTCTATTCCATCCTCAGCATTCTCTTAGGAGAGTTGAGAGCTTACAGGCTGTTCTGTCACCAGATGGGTTAGTAGAGTGACAAACATCATCTGTGTCAGCTCCTGACCAAATGGCCCCATTTCATCCTAAGGAGGGGTCTGACAAGTCCAAGACATCCTCTAAAAATAAATCGACGTCCATGTCAAGGAGTCTTGAAGCGACTAAGAAAAATAAAGAATAGCTAATTACTAAAAAGTCTAAGAAAGCTAAATCGGTTCATATCGAACCTTTTAGAGAGATATTGCCATCTCCTATCCTAGAGGAGTCCTTGAGAGAGGCAGTGGACTCAAATTCAGAAGGGGAAGATGTGAATGCTCCATCTGAACATGCTCCGGGACCGACTGGTATCCCTCCCCTCTCCACCGACCATTTAGGGACTGCGCTTCTGTCCGGTCTGGCCACGGCCCATTCTATCCCTACTACAGGGCGGGCATATGAGACTGAAACTTCGGAGACAAACACTCCTCCACAATCTCCAAAAAAGAAAAAGGAGAAACGGAAGCATATTTCGCCACCTGCTGGTATGCCTCAGTATGGGCAGCATTACCAATTCCCCTTTCCCCCCGACATATCCACAATATCAACAATTCGGCATGGACAGTGTTCTCCCTTATGCTGCCCCGTTCCACATTGAAGCATACCAGGGCTTCTGTCAATATAACCAAGCCAATCTTCCACGTTATGAATGTCCATCTTCTCCACCACAGAAGCATTGATCTCATAAATTAGCTTCAGTCTCTGCTTTGATGTCAACTCTCTCAAAGAAGCATTTGGCACCGTCTTGCCATGTCGAACAACCTAAGCGAGCCAAGCATTCAGCCAAGGAGAAGCAAACTCTTCAGGTTACAACAACCTATTCAGGACCGCCCCCTACAGTCCATCAGACACCCTACGTCTGACAATCTCCAGTGCCAGATGGTGCCTTGGTTTCATCTTCTTCATCTGCTTCTGATCCCGTCACTGACACGGACTCATCTGAAGAACCACCAGCCAATATCCCAATGCCATCCTCTGATGCAATTGACAACAATCCATCTTCCCCTTCAGAGGATTTCACCTCATATTCCAACTTAGTATCCCGTATGGCTGCAGCGATAAAACTTCAAGTAGAAGAACCTCCTTCACCTGAAATAGATCTGATTTTCGATGATATTACCAGAGAAAGATCACAGCTACTCAATCTAACCTTTATACCCTCTATGCTTAAACTGATAAAGGACGCCTGGGATACACCACCTTCAGATCTACAAATCTCCAGGAGAATGGAAAATAGGTATAGAACACACGGTCCTGACACTGAATTTATGGCCAGACATCCCTACCCTAACTCAATTATTGTGGAATCCAATCTTTCTAAATCAAGAAACAAGTCTTCAGTGTCCCCCACCAACAAGGAGGGCAGGAAATTTGACACAATTGCACGAAGGGTTTATTCACTTCAATGCTTCTTACTTAGAGTGGCCAATTATCAGGCTGCGATGGGTGCCTATCGCCACTTATGGACAAAAATTTGATCAATTGTAGAGTCCACTCCAGAGTCTATTAAGACGGAACTTATTAATGTTCACTCTGAAGCCACATCTCTCACCAAGCAGCAAAGAATCGCTGCCAGACATGTGGCTGAAGCGGCATCAAAAACATTGGCATCCTCCATATCAATATGTACACATGCCTGATTCAGATCCACTGGCTTAAATGATGATGCCAAGCCCAGAATTGAAGAGCTTCCCTTTGATGGGTCTGACATCTTCAATCAAAAAACTCATGAGACAATGGAGAATCTCCATAAAATCAGAAAAAGTGCAAAATCATACACTAATCATACCCTTTCATCCCTCACAACCTCAATATAGACGACCATTATACTACCAACAGCCATGCCAGCAGTACCAGTGATACCAACCATACAGGCAATTTCAACCTCAACAGCCAGACAGATCTTTCTCTATCCCAGGTTCATCAGCATTGTCCTCTCGACCACAGAACCACCAGCAGCGACGTCAACCCTTCTGTAAACCACAAAAGAATACTAATTCTACCAGCACTACTAATGTTTCCTGTTTATCAGTTTTTACACACCTTTTAGAACAAGATTGCATTCATACCTCTCCTTTTGGCAATTCATTACAAATGAATCCAGGGTCCTTAGCATCATTTCCACAGGTTACCTCATAGAATTTGATTCCCTTACACCTTTGGGAGAACTGAATTTTACCCCATATTCCAAAGCTCTCCAAGAAAGCAGTCTGTTGAGTAAAGAAGCCATAATACAAGTGCCACCATCAGATTTCTTTGCTGGTTTCTATTCTGGGTACTTTACAGTACCCAAGAAGGATGGAGACCTCCATCCAATTCTTGATCTTAGAGACCTTAACAGATTCATCCAACCCCCAAAAATTTAGGATGCTAACCCTCGACATCATTATTCCTCTTCTTTTGCAGGGAGACTGGTTTTTGGTGATCGACCTTCAGGATGCATATTTCCACATATCTATCCATCCATCCCATCAAAGGTTCCTCAGATTCCAATTCAACAATTCCACCTACCAATTCTGCTCCCTGCCATTCGGACTCTTGACAGCACCGAGAACTTTTACGAAATGTATGGCACCAGTCGCGGCATACCATCGCCTACAGGGCATACATTTCTACCCATACATCGATGACTGGTTGATAGTAACAGCATCCTACCACACTGCAATAAGAGCATCAAACATCACGCTCGACGCACTCCGAAGCCTCGGGCTCAAGGTCAATTATGCAAAATCACATCTGGAACCAGTACAAATAACCACCTACATCGGAGCCTGTTTCAACTTCGTACAGGCCGGAGCGTTTATACCATCAGAAAGAATAGAGAAACTAAGAATGGGAATTCTCCCATTCCGACTTCGAGCTCTCATTTCAGCCCATCATGTACAACATCTCCTTGGGCTCATTGCGTCCACGACATCGGTAATACCGCATGCCAGGCTCAAGCTAAGGTCACCGCAATCGTGGTACCTCTCGCTGTTTGACCCGATCAACGATCACCAGTCTATGGCCCTCGAGGTAACACCAGAGCTCACAGCTCAACTCACCTGGTGGGTGTCCATTTCAAACCTCCAGATGGGGCGCCCATTCACAGCTCTCCAACCAACAGTGCAGGTTACCACCGACACCAGTCCATCCGAATGGGGAGCACACTGCCTAC